>NC_022027.1:16805369-16820672 GCF_000317375.1 Microtus ochrogaster
ACCTGGCACTAGTGAAGTTCCCAGTAATCCACAAGGATGACCCTAACTAAGACCCTGAGCAATAGAGGAGAGGGTGCCTGAATTTTTCCCAGTTTTCTGAGAAACCACCATACTGATTTCCAAAGTGGTTGTACAAGTTTGCATTGTCACCAGTATGGGGGACTGTTTTCTTTACTCTGCACCCTCTCCAGCATATGCTATCATTGTTTGTTTGTTTGTTTGTTTATCTTAGTCATTCTGACTAGTGTAAGTTGGTATTTGAGAGTTGTTTTGTATTTCCCAGATGGCTAGGAAAGTTAAACATTTCCTTTAGTGTCTTTTGTCCATTTGAGATTTTTCTGTTGAGAATTTTCCGTTTAGATCTGTAACCAACCCATTTTTTTTAAATTGGATTATTTGGCATTTTGATGTCTAATTTCTTGAGTTCTTTATGTATTTTGTAGATCAGTCCTCTGTCTGATGTGGATGAAGATCTTTTCCCATTCAGCAAGTTGCCTTTTTGTCTTATTGACTGTGTCCTTTGCTTTACAGAAGCTTCTCAATTTCAGGAGGCACCGATTATTTATTATTGCACTCAATGTCTGTGCTACTGGTGTTATATTTAGGAAGTGGTCTCCTGTGCTCATGCATTGAAGGCTACTTCTCACTTTTTCTTCTATCAGGTTCAGTATAGTCAGATTTATATTGAGGTCTTTACTCCATTTGGACTTGAGTTTTATGCATGGGGATAGATATGGATCTATTTACATTCTTCTACATGTTTACATCTAGTTATGCCATCTCATTTTGTTGAAGAGGCTTTCTTTTTTCCATTGTATAATTTTAGCTTCTTTGCCAAAAATTGGGTGTTCATATTTGTGTGAATTAATTAATATCAATGTCTTTGATTTGATTCAATTGGTCAACGTGTCTGTTTTTATACCAATACCAAGCTGATTTTATTACTGTAGTTCTATGACAGAGTGTGATGTCAGAGATGGTGCTTTCTCTGGAAGTTCCTTCATTGTACAGGATTGTTTTGGCTATCCTGTTTTGTTTTGTTCTGTTTTATATGAAGTTGAGTATTGTTCTTTCAAGGTCTGTGAAGAATTGTATTAGGATGTTGATGGGAATTGCATTGAATCTGTAGATTGCTTTTGATGGGATTATCATTTTTAATTTTTATTCTACAGATCCAAGAGCATAGGAGATCTTTCCATTTTCTGATTTCTTATTCAATTTCTTTCTTCAAAACTTACAGTTCTTGTCAAACAGGTCTTTCACTTTTTTGGTTAGTGTTACCCCCCAAGATATTTTATTGTATTTGTGGCTATTATGAATTTATTAATTAATATTTCTCTGATATCATTCTCAACTTCTTTATCATTTGTATATAGGAGGGCTATAGATATTTTTGAGTTGATTTTGTATCCTGCCACATTACTGAAGGTATTTATTATCTGTAGGATATTGGGTCTCCTAGAACTGGAATTACAGACAATTGCAAGCTGCCATGTGGTTACTGGGAATTGAGGGAATCAACTTTCCTTCGGACATCTGCTTGTGGGAAGAAAAAGAAATACACTTATTGGCAAAACTGAATGAAGTGTAGAAATGTTGGACTCAGATGAACTCCTGTCCTAATCAAAAATTCATTGCCTTTATCTTACCCAATCAGAAGCTAACCACTTGAGGAGGTTTGGTTATGTATGTGACAGGGATCCATCAAGTGTCATTCTTATCTCCCAAAGAGAACTGAAAAGAGAAGAACAAGGGCTTGAAACTGAAGCTGGAGGTTAGCAGGAGACTTCCACAAGGAAATGGTAGTATATTAGACATCTGACTCAGGACCTCTGCTCTTAAGTGCTGAGCAATTTTTAGGCTATATGACCTTTGCATAAACGCTGGCAAGGGAAAATTTTTTATTGCATTCAAGCTAGTTACCCTTTAATTATGTATTTCTTTTTGTGATTTCCTAGAAAAAAAGATTTAACTCTTTGAACAGGGGCAGATTGAACTTGAATAAGAACTACATTTTTTAGAAGATTTGGTTAGCTAAACAAGTATTTTATTAGAATATTATTTAATAATTTAATATAATTTAAGTATTAGAAAGAAAAACACTACATTATAGGTATGTGAGAATTCCAAAATGTCTTTACATCTGACATGAATTATTAGTATATTTGTGTTCATACTCTAAGCATTATGTGTGTGCCATATTTACACATGCATACTTTGATTTTTACCCTATTCAAACACCAGGGTAGAATTTGCATCTACCTCCTTTGCTCAATTTGAGTCTTTTTAAAGTAGCTAAGCAAAGATTTAAAAATAAAAATAGCATCCTGTGAAATAGCTGAATCCAAAATAGAATCGGTGTGAAACCAAGAGATAAAAATAGGAATTTCATAACCTCTCAAATCTAAAACGCTTTAAACAGCTTTTCGTGTGTTTGACAAAATCATGTCTGTCTTACTGACTTAAGGCTACCTTTTAAGGATGATTTTTACACTCCATGAACAAAATAACACAAACACACATGAGAAAACCTGTTTTAATTTTATATTTGTATAAGATTCATGAGTTATTATTTGATACTGTTGTCTCCAGTTTGCACTCTATAAATGAAATTTCGCAGATGAACTGTGATGTGAGAGCATGCACTTGTGTGTTAGAGACTGTAATTTTGTGGGCTTCATCTCATGTTCTCACCAATAAAATCTCCCCTCAAATGCAATGTACAATAAAATGTAGTCTCATATCTCTGATTTCAAAAGTCGCCAGGACTCCACTTCCTTAAACAGAGGCATGAGACAGCATCTATATTATGATAGCTGAATGTAAGGCACATGAAAAGCAACAAAATTAAAGGTTGTATGTAAAATCAAATGTGTAATGAATTGAGGGTGGTTATCTCAGCACTTAGCAATAACACATCACACTGCTGCATGCAGTGTGGTTCATAACCCACAGTATGCACACACTGTTCCAGGCATGCTTTCCTGCCATGGAACAATAATGAACACTGCTTGAAATGCCTGGCCTCAGGTTGGAGGCTATTGTATATTAGGGGTTGAGGTGTTTATACTTCACATGCAAAGTATTTTCTCTTGTGCAAACATAATGTTTTAATTACAGAAACCCAAAATGTTATTGTCTTCTATCATTATTCCTCACCATGCATGTTCCAATAAAACTAGTATACCTTAAAAAAAATAAAAAAAAAAACAAACTAGTATACCTTTGGCTTGTAGTATGATGGGTTTTAAAGATTTCCATTTGGTTTGCTAACTTTAGTCTCCTAAAAAAGATTAATTTTGAATTAATGTAGTATTTTTGGTATTTATTTTGCTATTTGAAGTGGCATTGACTATTATAAGTTTTAACAAATCATTCAATTCTGATAGACTTTGAAGACACGCTACAGCTCCAAAAAGTCAAATTTCCTTATGTAAAAATATGTAATCATGTCTATTTCATTTAGCAACAAATTGCTTTCATCATTAAAAATGATAAAATCATGTGCATACCAAAGACTTAAAATATATTTTTTTAGATTTTATCAGTAAACATTTGATTTGTGTACTTAATTTTGCATTATTCACTACATAAGGAGTCTTGTAAAAATATCTTTCAGAAGAAAGGGGGATTTAGTGGAAGCATTTATGGAGTCACTTAGCTAAAATAGTTACTTCAAGACAAATACAACTTTATTTTTGTTGCTTTATAAGGTTACAGGGCCCATCTAACTCCCTATTCTAAGGATCAGCAAAAGCATTTTTACTATGCAGAAGATACCTTCCCCAAAACTTTTCCTGTTGAAGTATGTTGCTAGAATTGAGGTAAAAGTATAAAGATATTCACAGAAGAGAAAAATAAGAAGATTAACACTCATCAATCTCAAGCTGGAACACAAAGATGTGTGTGTGTGTGTGTGTGTGTGTGTGTGTGTGTATGCGTTTACTCAGATATCTTTAATCTATGAGTAATGTCTCTGATCAAATCACTAAAATGCCTGAGACTTATCATTAGAAAGTTCTGCATGATTTTGTACTTTTTCATCAGAAAGAATGTACCTTAAGATATTTAATCCTCAAAATTATATTTCATGTAAATCATCTATATCATTTTGGAGATTACTGAATCAGAGAGTGAAGATATCTAGGAATTGCATAGGTAAAATGACAGAAGAGTGCCAGGAGTCAAGATTAGTATATTTTTATTTCCCTATGATATGACCTATAATCAGAGACAGGGTTATGACAAGAAACTGTCAGAGCCATTAAGTTATTGCTGCTTTTACCCCATTTACCCTATGAGAGCAAGGATGACACACATGACACTTGATAGAGAACACTCACCAGGAAATCCAGTATGATTAATTCTCATTCTGCTTTAAGTAGCTCTTTTTTTGTGAGTGTAGAATTAAGACCAGGAAGTAGGGAGGTGAAGATGTATATGAAGAGGTCACTCTGGTGAGATGAAATATATTTTCTTGAAGCAATTAAAAAATAACAAGTACACAAAGAAATGTTCAGCAATAGAAGCCAGGAGGTAGAATAAACACTTTCTGGTTATGTACACCATTTGGTACAATTGAACAAAGTGCTTGAATTTGGTGTTGTTGAACATTTATTACTGGTATTTTCTTATGTTCCATGGTAGTTCCTTCTCTTACTTTTGGTCTGAACATTAACACATGCAATACTAAGTACCTGTTACTTTATATTTTCAAATCAAGGAGTAGCTTATATGATGGACTTAGATGAAAACTAAGTTATTTTTTTACTTCACATTTATACTTTTCTTCTACTATAATCATGACAATTCTAGTTTCATATGCATTACAAATGGCTTTCAATGTATACCAGCTAATTTTGCTTTGGCAAACAAGTTGTTTCAATTGTTGATTTTGACCCACCATGTAGAAAATATTATGAGTATACATTCATTTTTTTAATAGAAGGCTTTATATATTCCTCAAAGTATAGTAAATTTAAGTTCAGTCTGCTTCAGATATAATTAAATATGTGATTTATTTGCCATCTGGATACTTGTCAAATACATGTGAGATATACAGAAGAAAATGATTTTTTGTGAGTCTTTTAGTCACAAAACTGACTCCTGTGTATTTTGAATACTGCTTTCTAACAAGTTTTTTTTAGTGTATGTACATAACTAGATATGCAGATGAAGAGTTTAGATTTTGCCATACTATGCTGAGTCTAATGCAAGAAACAAAGTTTCCTTCTTCAAATTTATCCGTTTTATACAGAAGAAAAATATTAAGTTTCAGCTAGGTGTTTTACAATATGACAAAGAGGGGTCAAACTACCAAGATTTCAAATAGTCATATTACTTAATTACAACTTGATGAGAAACAGAAAAAAAAATTGAGAGCAATTAGTATGCCTATTTTGTTTTATATCGGATAACACATTACATGTGTCTTGTTCTGCTGACTTGAACTTATCAAGACTTGAGTGTACCTTTTAAATTTTTTTCCCTAAAGCTCTGTTACACAACAGATGGGATGTCTAACAGTCTTTTCTATTTAAAACATGCAAGTTCTAATCAACAGGAGGGTTTTAGGATGTTAAACCAGCCAGCCATAAGAAATGTGTCGTGCAGTTTCCTGTCATTCTAATTAATTAGATAGCATTATTTGTTGTCCCCAATGAACCTAAATGAGCTGAATGCTGGGATAATAGCTTCATTCTTATCAAGAGTTCATTTTTATATTATTCACTTGGATTAGAGAAAAGGAAATCTTCAAAGATGACACAATTTATGAGCTGATTTTATCAGTATATTTATATGAAATGTTTATATTTCTCATGATCATATAAATATTTTAACATTTTAAGATACTTTTACTTGGAAATTAATCTAATCCATTGTATACATCATTTAAAACTAAGTCATGATATCTTTAAGGAAAGATTTTTATATTCTCTTTTCCTTGTATTTTTCAACTTATTGCGTAAACAATTTTTTTTTAGTATTCTATGAAGCCTCCCATAAAATACCCTTGTTTAGAAATAACCTATTATAATAAATTTCCAGGAATGATTCTAAAAGTGAAACATAACTTACAGAGCTTTTCCTTTCATTATTAAGAATCAAATGAGCATAAAATTAGAAATGAAATAGAAATGAGAAAAGTGGTTAAGAAGTCATGGAACTAAAGTGTTCAGTGTTTGTCTGAAGGACATAGTTTCAGGATGTAAGACAGAAACATTTAGATTATAAAAGACAGCTTAGTCAGGGCAAGCAACTAAGCAGAGGGGAAAATCCTACTTTTCATATGAAACCTTGTAAGTATGGTTGGACAGCACAACCTTGCAATATTTACCTGTCACTGTCATTTACTGACAATCAATAAAAATACTAATTAAAAGTAATATCATCTTTATAGCATGTTTTGTTTCTATCACTCATCGCCAGTCTTTACTTACACAAATCAAAAAGAGATCAGTAACAGAAATAGTTTATTTTCTTTAATATTTATCTTTCATGTCTGTTACATTCAATTTGGTTGAAAAAAGAAAAAGAAAAAGACAGAATGAAAACTGAGTAGTTATATACTTCTGAGTCAGATGTTGACTGACCCAATTAAATTACATGGTGGTTCATAGGGACTATACCAATATACTCAAAATAATACTCATATTTTAGACATCCAAAAATACATAAATGATTTTATTCAAAAATAAAACATTTTTTATAAATAAGAGAATACTTATTCATTTTACTGTATCATATGATAGCTAATAATAAATTAGATCTATTGTAATTGAATGTAGCTTCTAAGAACACTTTGTCCCTCGCTAGCTAATATATTAATATATAAGTAGTTTCTATACAACCATTTTGTTGTATGGAGGAGGCTCTGCTTGTAAGTCCCGGCCACCTGGCTAGCTTAGTCCCAAAATAACCACTCAGAAATTGTATTCATTAAAACACTGCTTGGCTCATTAGCTCTAACTTCTTATTGGCTCATTCTTATATTAATTTAACCCATTTCTATTGATCTGTATACCGTCACCTGGTAGTTGCTTACCAGGTAAAATTCCCAGCATCTGTCTCCAGTGGATCCAGGGCATCTCTCTGACTCTTTCCTTTTCCCAGCATTTAGTTCTGTGTTCCCGTGCCTACCTAAGTTCTGCCCTATCAATAAACCAATGCAGTTTCTTTATTCATTAACCAAGAAAAGCAACACACAAGGGCTCCCACATCACCATCTTGAACAACAACATGAATTTCCTCATTTATTTCAGAAAAAAAATATCCCACGTTATTATGCTATAATTATGTACTTAGAGAAATATATGCTTTATCACTGGTTACTATTTCAAAAGTGTCAGTGAAGATATTTTACATATCTTTTTTTCAGGCTTTTTTCAGATTCTCCCCCAATAATTTTTATATCTATGACATGGTAACTATAAGTAGAGGTAAATAAAGATACCAAGTGAAAAAATATACAGAGAAATTGAAATAAAATAAAAATCACTCAGACTAGCATTAAAAACAATGTTTCTCTGTTGAAATTATGTGACAAGGAAAACTTCAACAACAGAAACATTTTTTATGTACTCCAGTGGATTTGTAAATATACAAATTCCTTTTCCGTGGGGAGAATGTAGTAAAATTGAGTAGTCTCTTTGTTCTAAGGATAATATCCTGGCAAAAAATTTAAGAAATAAAAAAGCCATTATAATTTTTACTGGTAGGTATACAATAAAGAAGATTGCATTTGACAAACATGGTAGCTCTTGCCTATCATCCCAATAATCAGAAGGTGTGGTTGAGGGGTGGGTGCACATTCCAGACTAGTTTACATAACAATTCAGTATCATTAAACTAAGTTCTGAATATGTACTTCAGTGATAGAATGCTTACCTGTCAGGATTAAGTTCCCATCAAGGCAATTAAAGAGAACTTAGAAGTTTTATATCTCATGAACTATTGTGTTCCAAATAAAATATATGAATAATTTTGTATAAAACAAACAAGTGAGTAATTCCATGATGTTTATCTACTTAGACTGAATTCCACAATCCTAGTGGGAGAAGTTTTGAAACTTAGCATATATTTATTTAACCAAGTTCATTTAAGTTTTATTTTCAAGTAATTAAAAGAATGACTTCAATATTTTTGTTATGGTTGTGCTAACAATGTTTTTTTGTTATTTCATCTTCTGTTTTCTTTCCTAAGGTAAGATATGACTATGTTGTTAAAATATTTAGAACTATAAATAAATACATACCCTAAGAATTAAGGAATGACTTTGATATACAAACTGTGTTAGCACTGGAGCTAATGATATGAGTCACAAAGACATTTCTCTGATGATTTGTATGGCTTAGGAATTGCAGATAAAGGATCAGAAAGACCACTGATAGCTACCAAACAATAAGAAACTCAACATCAGTTTTCTGAGTTTGATTGAAACATATGTACTCTAATAATGTACCAATCTATGTCATATTTTCTGAGCTTCAAAGGCGACTTAAATCTTTTCAGTGTTTTTGAAAGGGAAAACTTTTCTTTAATACATAAAGTCTTGTTTAATATAACTGTGTCTTATGTCAAGATCATTCTGTAAACTTCTATTCATACCATAGTAGACCATAACAAAAAATTCAAATGGTACTTATTTTATCATTTCTCTTTTTATGTTCCTTAAGAATATTCTTAGCAGCTACTTCTTTGTCCATATCTTTCATTTATGTCTCTTGTATATTCACTTCAAGTCATGCTTCAAGTTAAGATGATTTAATTTCTGGCAATAATTATTTTAAAAATATTAATATATTGTCATTATTTCTGCTTTAGCTTCAGAAAAGCAGACATACTAATAAGTCTAAAATGTCATAATCAGCAACAAAATTATGTTACCATTGCTTGGTACCAAATTACTGCAAGCTTAAATACAGCCATGTATAGACTCACAGTTCACAATCAGAAGGATGTTACACAGGATGTAAAACAAGAACATTAGAGCCAGTAAACTGTGAATCTCACAGCTGCCCCAGAGGACAAAATAAGAAAAAGGGAATAAATATCATTATGGTACTTGATATGACAAAACAGGGAGATCAGAGGAATGGCAGAAAGAGACACCTAGAGAATCAGGAAGCCGAAGTTACTATGGAAAACTACTTAAGCCCTGGACAAGTAAAAAAAAAAGAAAAAGAAAAAGACAGAATGAAAACTGAGTAGTTATATACTTCTGAGTCAGATGTTGACTGACCCAATTAAATTACATGGTGGTTCATAGGGACTATACCAAATTCTGCAGAAATTCTGGAAAAGTTAATTTTCTTAAGCTAACCCCGTGGTTTTAGGGGGAATCTCCTAGTCAGCTCCCTGACCTAACCACCTGTATTTACCTTTAAATGAAGTGACAGGGACTTGTCTCCACATAATCAAGATTCTACCCTTCACTCAACTTACTCACTTCAAAATTTCCATCTTCAATATCACTTCATGTCATATCTGTTTCCATCACTAGTTCAGAAGATCTCTGACTTCTTTTTCACATTTGAACAGTGTACGTCTTTTTGAGCTTTTACCTGTGAACTATTGGATAATCTGCTTTTAAGTTTGTGACAGGCTTGCAATCTTCCTGTTACTGAACATTATGGCTTTTCATGTGAGGGAAGTCTGTCAAATTTTTGTATCAAACATATTTAAGGGTATGGTTATTGAATGCTGCTTACCATAAGCATGATGAGCCTGAAGACTGCTGCTGTGGGGTGATACTCTTGGTAAAGATTTGTCACTTGTGTTGATTTAACTGAAGGCTGATTGGCAAGTAGCCAGACAGGAGGTATAAGTAAGGCAAAGAGATTAGGAGAATTCTGGGAAGAGGAAATGCAGAGATGCAGTCATAAGCTAGCACAGAGGAAGTAAGATGAGAATGCCTTATTGAGAAAAGGTACCAAGAGACGTGATTGAACAGAGATAAGACTTATGGGTCAATTTAAGTTGTAAGAGTGAGTTAGTAATATGCCTGAGCAATAGGCCAAACAATTTATAATTAATATAATTAATAATTATTATAATTAAGCCTTTGTGTGTTTATTTGGGACTCTATGGCTGCAAGACCAGGTGTGATAGAAACTTCCATCAATATATTGGTTCCAACATTTTGAATTTTCTGTTTTATAATCCTAAGATTAATCATTTTTTCTCTTTCTGTATTCTCACTTGTAAAACTAATATAATGCTGTTGTTTTTAAGAGATTATCTTTGACTCCCTAGTACACCTCTACCATAATGAAAGCAACATATAAACTGTCTGGGAGAAAGATAGTGTGAACAAGTATCCGGAGTATGACCATTTCTTTAAGTAGTCATTGAAGGGAATAAATTTGCTTTTGTCTTGATGTAATTCAGCTCTAATGATCTTTCCTTTCAGCTCCAAATTCCAAATTTGAATGTTGTATTTTAGTACACTTTAGTGTACCTAAACAATACCAAGATCATCACTTCATCTATTGAGTCCCGAGAAAGACTGGTTGTCTATTATACTGCTGAGCAAATCAGCCATCAGACTCTTTGAGAAAAGCACATATATTTCCAAAGGTTAAATAGGAAGGAATGTGTCAAGGGTAAGAGTAAATTAATCTGCAATTTAATCAACCTATTAGATTTATGTAATCATTCAAGTATGATGTAACTGTACTAGTAAATTCGAATTAATTCAGAAAATTCACAATTAATTAGATCTACTGCCTTGTCATTTTTAGTACATGAAATGCATTTCTATTAAATCTCTACATTTATTACTTTTCTTTCCAGAATCATCAAAAAATTAATCCTGGAATTTTTTTCCTCCATTTTTTTTCTGTATCTCCTTTATTTAGGGTAAATGATTTCTATGCTCTATTAAATCCAGAGCAACCATACCAAATATCCTGTGACTGACTCCCCTCACTGTGATAAGAATCTCACATTTTAAAGCACAAAGTTTTACCATCAGAAACCTGTTGTATTCAATTCCATTGCCACATCTGTAACACACAGTGAAACCTAACTTGATTATCTGGTCAATCATCTCATGGCTGGGAATTTGTTAATTGTTCAGAGGAACCTTAATGCTAATTCTTCCTAAAATCTCTGGATTTCTTAATGAGTCATGGTAATTGCTCTTGAATTTATTGCAACTAAATTCTGCAAGCTGCAAGAGTGTGTCGTTTTCAATCTACAGTCAGTTCTTTTTTTCCAGGATGATTTTCCCTTCCATGTATTCCATGTATCAGTATTGATATAACCGAGTTATTTATGTCAGATAAATCATCTTATCCTGGCAGACAATTCTGTTTCTGCCATTGGTCTTCTGTTTCTTTTTTTCTATTTCCTTGTTTATCTGCCTTTTGTGTTTGCTTATTTACTTATGAACACAACTTCTTACTGTGTAGGCCTGGATGGCCTGGTTTTCCCTGTCACAGAATGGCTTCAAATTTACAGAAGTCTTCTTGCCTCGGCCAAGAATACTGGGATTACAGGCATACATAACTGTATCTGGGCTTGTTCATTGCTCTTAAATAAACCAAGCTAGTCTTTGTGTTAAAAAGAGCATAGAATTAAAATAGTAACACTAAGAACAAGGGGCACATTAAAGTTGATAAACTCGATAATTATTTTCTTCTTGTTGCTTAGGACAAGGTTACCCAAAATCCATCAACCTTGCAACAAAATTAAACAAAACCTAACTAAAGAAACAAACAAATGAAAAAAAAATAAACATGCACTTTTGTGTAGCTTGATACCAATCAATTTTATGTGGTTATAGATAAATATCAAGTTCACATTATATAATTACAGATAATGAGAATTTTGAGTAATTCTTTATTTTGAAGAATTAACTGTGTTTTCTTATGGTACAATAAAGAAAAACTGTTTTGTGGGTATGCTGAAAAGTCAATGAATGCTTTTACCCCTGGCATAGCTTGTGGCTCAGGAATTTCTGGGTTCAGCCTGGTTCAAATGCTAATATCCACTGCTGACTTACTGTTGCGAGCAGTCAGTCTCACACCTCCATTTCTTCATTTCTTTTGTTGTTTTAAAAAGTCACTGAAAGTACATGCTCTGGTGCCTGTACCAGGAGTGTGTCTATCTATGAGGATTAAGTCACCCTAATAATAGGTAGAGGTGAGATGGAAGGTCGTGTTTTATTGGAGGTATCAGCAGTAGGGTTGGAATACACAGAATCATTATACATTAGTTTCAACAGAAGCATAAAGCATATACGCAGAACAAATGGCATAGCCCGAGCAGTTACATAAATCATGCTGATCTAACAAGCCTCAAACAAGGGAAAGGCAGGCCCTCATCTTGTCTCTAAAGACTTTCTCTGTCTTTTGGTTGAGCCATCTTTTCCAGGAAGAGTTGACGCAGGCTTCACAATAACATTAATCTCCAATTGCTAGGTAGGAGAGGTGAATTCAGTGAAGACATTAATTGTGTTCCTGGGGAGCTGAAGGATGAGCAACTGTGCCTATGCAGCAGCGCTGACTGAACAAGACATAAGGAAGATAAACAATCTAGGGTACATTCCTCCCGACAAACACATTTTCATCAAGTCGCTGCAGCCACAGGGGCCCAAAGGAAGAGCTGGAAAGAAAAACACAACTGACAAAATAAAACCTATTCACAATTACAGTGTTTGTTGAGACAAAGTAATTACAGAGCTATCAGGCCCAATTACAAAGCACACAGAGTCAATTGTCATAAAGCATTTAGAAAGCTGAGAACAGACGCTGTCTGGCCAGCATCCTTCCATTCACCACATCCCTGTTCAGGGGCCTCTTTCGTCTTGTTGGCAAAAGTCAGACAAGGGACTCCGTAATTGTGTTGTTTGTTCAAAGTGACCTTAAACATTTGCCAGGGGGAATGGATTTGTTCATGGGATCTT
This sequence comes from Microtus ochrogaster, assembly GCF_000317375.1. Lineage (NCBI taxonomy): Eukaryota > Metazoa > Chordata > Mammalia > Rodentia > Cricetidae > Microtus > Microtus ochrogaster. The sequence continues at coordinate 16,818,280 of NC_022027.1, forward strand.
CTTTTCTTACCCAGAAATATAAGATTTTTGCCTACTTCTCATTTTAGTGGTTTTTTTATTGATTGGTAACTCAGTTCATTTCCTTTTCTTAAAATATACCTACGAGGTTAATGTAAAGTTGCTTAATATTTTTCTTTGACAATGGCTTACACCGGCGTGGATATGAAATGTTTCCCGTGGGCCACAAGCTTGAATTCTTGGCTCCATGCTGTTGTCACTGATTTGAGAGGCATGGATTCTTGGCACATGGCATCTTCTTGGTAGATTTATGACCAAAGGAATGGGATTAGATCCTGTCTTTTTCCATGCCACAGATTTCTGCTTCTGACCCATTAATATGTAAAGAGTCCCAAGCTCTTCAATCCATCATGCTATCACTACCAGTATGAACACCAGCTAAAACTGGATGATAAAATAAATCCTTCCTTCTCATCAATATATTGTTACAGGGATGAAAAAGATATACGTACATCTGATAAAATGTATATAATATGTGTAGATACGGGGAAGATGGGAGGATTGGGGGAGGGGAAACTGTGGTTCAGATGTATATGAAAGTCTATTTTCAATTAAAAATTTGAATTATTATGAACATTAATTTGAAAGTGATATTAAAATAATAATTTCAAACAAGTTCAACCTCATCTCCTTGTGTCTTCAGTCTCACTGTGACCTGGGATGATTCTTATATATAGGTTGCTATGGAACAAAATTTTTGAAAATTCCTTTAAAATTGTATCCTACTAATTTTTTGCTTTCTTCTATGATTCCTGTATATGTAAATTCCTCTATTTTAAGGTACAGAGAAACAATGTGTATTTTAAATCAAATTTATTGAATCATATATATATATATATTACTGAATGTATAAACCATTCCCACTCCTTCCATCAAATACTATTTTACAGATTTTTCAGGTTCCATATAATCTTCATAGCAATACATATTATATTTATATATATAAATTATATACATACATACTTACACACACACACACACACACACACACACACACATATATATATATATATATTTTCCAGTGTTGCTCTATTGGTCAGTTGTATAAATTCTTATGCTATTAAATCCTTCTGATTTTATCTTTCCAGGTGTCTAGACTCTATTTCAGAGAAAATTTTCACAAAAAAATGTAATTGCTCTGTCATCCTTACAACGATTTACTGAGTATTTGTCTCATATGGACCTTTTTTGGTAATTTATCTTTTCTCTGGATTTCTGATTGTTCATATGCCCTCCTGGTTTCATTTATTTACCTTACACAGAATTTACTATTTATATTGTTTTGTCATAAAATATTCTTTTCAAATATTTAGGTTAACTGTATGTGTTATGAACACCCCAAAATAGTAAGTGGTTTATATATTTTTTCTATCTTTCACTTCAGTCAGTGTAGCCATTGTTTTTAGTGTTTTGTTTATTATTGCATTCATTTGATAATGTTATTAATAAACTCATATTTGCCAATAATATTTCAATGTTCCATTTTGAAAAAGAAACAATGAAGGACTAACCTTTAGTGTCATTTAACAAAGACTGAGCAAAGATTCATACTGTCTACACCACTCTAACTGTGTCTTCATCATCTTTTTCTATAGTATAAGTATGAATCTGTGTGTGTTTGAATTCTTATTTTAAATCTGTCTGTCTCCATCTTTGTGGTTTGAGTCTGTATCTAACAAAGGCTTTGATCCCTCTATTGTTGGACAATACAGCAAGCATTACTTGAAGAGGAAATGAAGTATACTTCACAGAAATCTTTAACAGAGTTTTGCAAGGGACTAATTCACTGACTCAAACTGACCTCAACTGCCACAGATAAGAAACATTATTATAAATTTTATTATTATCAAGAAATGATTATATTTTTTGCTCAAAATTTGTAGTATATATTCATTTTATGAGGCTGATTTGAACTTATGTTTGCTATTTTCAGAAAATGATCATTGTATCACATATACACATATACATGCATTATTTTTGGACAAGGGTACTAGAAGAATGCATAAATTATACTGCTGTGCATAGGCTGAGTATTGGAATAGAAGGCAAGAGAGGTTGGTGTTACAGTTTTCTTTAAAAAATAGTATGATTCCTTATGGATTTTGCAAACATACTTATAAGTGTCTCTAAAACCTAATGTCTGAATAAATATCAGATGACAATGCTGTATTGCCCAATAGCATATACACTCATAGTTTTGGTATTTGGTATTATAATATGATTTCTCTGATTTATTTTAGGATGGAAGGTTTATACATTTTATTTAACATCTCTGTTTCTATTTCCATTTTTATTTATTTTTTGTTATTTATTTATTTATTAAAGATTTCTGCCTCCTCCCCGCCACTGCCTCCCATTTCCCTCCCCCTCCCTCA
>NC_022027.1:16821393-16831958 GCF_000317375.1 Microtus ochrogaster
TTCCTTCATTTGCATATCAGGTTTTTAATTCATTCAAGTTCACATAAATGGTAGAATTTCTCTCTTTTAACAGTAGTAGAAACCCTCCATTTTCTATACATATGTATATGAAAACCATAAATACCTGTGTATAGATGTGTCTATACTGAAAAGGTATAAAGTATATCCATTAAATCACTATTCACAATGAGAGTTTTCCATATTATAGTTATTATGCTTATAATGAAAATGGCACTGTATACATCTCTCTATGTCACTAAAGATTTCTTTTGAATGCAGAGCTAGAAACGGAGTTGCTAGGCTATATGGTATGAATTCCTTAAACATTTGACAGGCCCTAAATTTATATTTCAAATGTCATGTTTAACTGCAACATTCATCATTTATTAACTCATGGTGTCTTTTAAAGTGGATTTGCTGTAAAATTTAAAAGGTTTGAAAATAAATTTTGTCATTCTTTATCATTAAAATTTCTGAAATTTCAGCTTTGTCTTATAACACATGACACTATAGGTAGGAAGCTTAGATATGGTTTGAAGTCAGTTATAGTCAATCCATATTTTAAAAGATCAAAGGATGAAAATGTCACTGAGTTCACATTTACTCGTTTGATTTTCATTCACAGTCCTCATTTAGCTTTTTCAGAAGACAATGTGAGTATGCGAGCAGAGAAATATTCCCACAGTAGGTATATCAGAACATAAAGAGGAGCATGTAAATGCTTCAGAGAGGATATCCACAGTAGTATAGAAGTTGGAAAAGTTTCATCAGCATATAAAAATTGATGATTTTCAAATTAGGGAATAGGTAAAGAAAACACCAGTGCAGACATTGAGTTTTCTCATTAGAGAGAAAGTACAAGCAATTTAGGTATGTCTATAGCATATTGGAAAGAAATACGCATTTAAGAATAAATAAAAGGTGTGTTATTAAAGTGATCTTTTAAGCAGGGTCTTAAACAAAACTCTTGTGAAATTTGAGTGTAGAAACAAAATGCTCATGGGAAATTCAGACAATAGAATGTGTAAAATAAGAAAAAGCAACATCATCTAAGTCTACAGAGTATCCTTTGTAAGGTTAGTTATCAACAAACACAGGTGAGCACTCATGTTAAAAATTATTGTCAGTGTTCACTATTCATGTATTGTATGTAAGGTCATGCAGTACTTGTAATCAGCCTTCTAACACTTCTTCCATTAATGTGATTTCTGTGTTGTATTTTGAAAACCTTTGAACAGGAAAAAAAAAATCTCTTATTTAAGATTTTATCCATCCAGGTATTCAAATATCTATACATATACAATCTGTCTAAATAGGCTCCCACTTGAAAATAGATCCAGGATTCTGCTGCCTACGTGGGTCTCAGTTTGGAGCAACAGAATTAAAAGTGAGATAATCTTATTAGTGATTTTGTCCTAATAAGGTTTTTTTTTAATTTCTCTTTGAATAAAATTACACTGACAAAGGTAAGTTTTAAACATACTTTGGACCCTTTTCATTATTGATTGGTTTTACATTGATAGATATTTTATTTAACCTTCTAATTTTTATTATTGTATAAAACACGTTACTATTAATACTGTGTGAATAGTAATGTCATCAATTCATGGAAATTTTCCAAATAGAAAGAAATTATTAAAATTGAAAATAAATTTGGGCTTCCATTTTGAGATCCATGTTATATTTCAGAGAGCATATAAAAAATTTAATATGATTTTTACTGGGCACAACGTTCATTTTTAGTTAGAAATTGCTATTTACCAGGGTTTATAAGTAGCTGTGAATTGTTACTAATTAACTACTCTTATTTTCTTCACATCTGGTTTTCTCTCTTCCTTTTCTTTTTCTCTATTTTTATTTTCCGTGCTTCTGTTTCATTCTTCTCAAGTTCTGAAGCATTCAGTAAGGGGAATGTTCTATCATGGTATAACTAGCCCCTCAGGAGTGCTTCAGAGGTAGAAACACACACATGCATGCTCTCTCTCATATTTACACGATTTTCTGAAGGACAAAAGGCAAAGTTATACAAGTAGTGAAAATCTACTTAAGTTCCTTGCCCCTTACATATTGCAATATATCTTACTGAAGACTACTAAAGAATGTTACAAAAGTTTCTAAGTCCCTACTAAGACTTGGTTCAATTCTTATTTATTATGATTGTATTATTCCTTGAGAATTTTATGCATATGTAAAATGCACAGTGATTATATCTACCCACCCACCATTTCCCCTTTCAATTTCCCCATATCTCTCAATTTGTTCCCCTTCCAGCTTTATGAAGCTTTCTTTGTTGTCAATGTCTCCTTCTTCTTATTCTATTGTTATAATCAATGAAATTTTATTAGTGTTGCCTATATATGCGTTATTGTGGAGTCATCCACTGGGGCATGAGAATTCACAAACTTACCAGCAGTCAAACCTCCCGAAACAGAATGCTTCTCCCTACTTAGCAAACGTCTTCTCTCAATAGCTCTTCAGTAAGGATTGGGGCTTGAACAATACATCTCTAATCTACACCAGCATTGTAGTCAGATGGATCTTATGCGGCTAGTGTGCAGTTGTGACCTCAGCTCATGTGAGTTCATGAGTGTTATAAGATGTCACATCAAGAATATGTCACCTCACAGTGCTCTTCCCCATCTTCCCGTCCTCTGGTTCTTTCATTTTTTCCTCCTCAGTGGTATTCCTTAACTATACTGATGATATGCCTTTTAGAAAATAGTCTTTGAACTTCAGTTTTGTTTTGTTTTTTTTTTCGAGACAGGGTTTCTCCGTAGCTTTTTTTTTTTTTTTTTTTTTTTTTTCTTTTTTTTTGGTACCTGTCCTGGAACTAGCTCTTATAGACCAGGCTGGCCTCGAACTCACAGAGATCCACCTGCCTCTGCCTCCCGAGTGCTGGGATTAAAGGTGTGTGCCACCACCACTCTGCATGGAGTTCAGTTTTTTTAGTATATAATTTGTTCCTTTCTGCTAAAAATAAGTAGAGAGAGTACAGATGTGGATCATAAGATTTTTTTAAAAAAAATAATACAGTAATAAAAATATACAGGACCCAGGACAGTAATTTTAATAAAGTAATTCTGGAAATGATTTGAGATTTGTATTACATTCCTTTTAGAACTCCCTAGAAATTCTCACTATTATCTCTGAGAAGATATTAATATTTTACAAATAATGTATGAGTTAATTAAATTTCAATTAATTTACCAGATCCTTTCAAAGATGGCAGTGTGCTGTATTGTGTTCTCTATGTAGAAATCATAATTTAATAACAAATTTATATTTTCCTTCTCTTGCAACTTTTCCTATTACCACACTCCTACTCCACAAGAACTAACATTCAAGACCCAATGGAAAATTGATCCTCAAATAAATTTTCCTGTATTTTAAATCAGTTTGCTTTTCAAATTGAACAGTGCAGGTTTTATTGTTATGACTTGATTTTCATTAATTTTTGAAGAACAATGAAAGAAAATATAATGCAAACTTACAAGCATGAAGAACAGGAACTATTTTTACAGAGTTTAAAAAAATAGACTATTAAAAAAAACATGATGTATATTTTTAATTGGTGAAACATCCTAGAATAGTCAATAGTAGTTGATTTATCATATATAACTATGTGTAACAACCGTTTGTTTGAACAGATTCATCAATGTTATCACTTTAGTGTTATCCTAATGTCTATTAATCAACGTAAGTGGTTGTCCAGCACAAGGGGGAAAGATCAATCATAGATGTTTTTCACATAGCTCAAAGTGACAAAGTGATAAATAAAAATGTATATGGTACTTTAATTGAGTTCACCATTAAATTATATGAAGCCATAACCTAAACTTCCCCAGTGGGTGATTGATAGAAATGGAGACAGTGAGTGGTCATGAGACTTATACAAGCTGATTAGGCAGCTAGCTTCTTGACTGGCCCTCGTGTATGTTTACCTGGTCTCAGTGTATCATGGTTTTCAGTGAGCAATTAAGCTAGTATGATAGAGAAATCCTTACTTTTCATGATATGTCTCAAGTGATTACCTTATAAGAGTGACACATTGTAGTTAAAGTCACTTCTTTTATGTCATATTGTATTAAGTCTACTGAGAATGTATTTAATAAATTTAAAAACCTTTTTATTTACTCTTTAAGAAAAGTTACAGTATCAATTATTGATTACTATTGCAACTTTACCTCTGAAAATATTTTAATTGTGGTACTTTAATAAAATGTATTAAATATAATGGTTTTTAAAGCATTGTTTAAAGCTTATTATATTATTAGTACATTTAAAGTACTTATCCACTCAAATCATACAAACCACATTTAGCAAGTTTCATCTTTTTAAAGTAGAAGATAAAATTCAAGAGCTTGTTTGAAAATGTGTTATGACATAAAATTATAAATAAAATAAAAATATGCAATATTAAATGACTTTAGAATTTAATTCACATTTTTTCCTTTTTAAGATTATATACCATGATTGTATTTACCATGATTGTTTATACCATGATTGTAATATGATATTTTACTGAATTTATTTAGACTGAATCTGGAAAAGAGAAGTTGATAATGATGGGTCTTGTGCCTCTTACCAATAATATGTAGGAAATATATAGTGAAAGGAAATGCCACCGTTTATTAAAGTTGAGGTGCATAGGAGCTTGGAGGTGCTTCACATCTCAGCTGTGACCACACTCAAGAAGGATACACAAGACATGAGGGAAAGCTAATGGCCTTCTTTAAACCATTGTCATAATAGCCACATCATCTTAGTTTCTATAACATATCTTCTCTGACCTTGCTCCCTTGGATGAATAAAACTCAGGCCGACAGAAGGCTACCAGCTGTGCTTCACCAGTGGCCAGCTCTTCTTGTTAGATCACTGTTGGGATTGTGTCCACACCATTTTGTAAGCTTGTCTTGTGCTGATTTGAATGAGATGTTCCCATAATTCTAGAGCATTTTAATACTTGGATTTTTCCTGGTAATTCTTTAGGAAAATTAAGAGGTACGTTGGAGTAGGCATATCTCTAGAATTGGACTTAGTCTTTCTAACGCTACTTGCATTCCCCAATGTACACCCACTGCCTCCTGTCTGAGGGTCAAGATTGGAGTTTTCAAATGCTACACCAAATGCTCCATTCTGCCAGCACTACATTGTCATGGGCTATTGTCCTTCTGGAACCATAAACTCCAAATAATCCCTTCCTTTTTAAGTTGCTTTGTTCATGAGGATTTATCACAGCGATAGAAAAATAATTAATGCATGGATCAATTGAACTATAAATGAAGGGGAAAATGTATGAAATCTATTTATCCTTACCCAGTATTTTTTGTTATTTACTTTTGAGTCTATAATTACATTTTTCCTGTCTTTTCCTCCCTTTTATTTATCACATTTTCCTTCTCCACTCCCCTACAATTTTATAACCTGCTTTTTATTAATTACTGCATGCATATTTATGTTTGTATATATGTATATATTCTTAAATAGGACCTGTTGAGTCAATATATTGTAACTTATATGCATGTTTTCACGTCTGACAGACCTGAACAACAAATTGGTGTGCCCTTACACTGGAAGGATCACCTCCCAACTTCCCATCTGCACTCTGTTTCCTGTAGTCATTTGTAAAGTGTTGTGCAGGTTTTTCCTCATACAGTTAAGTCTGTTCATTGATATCACCTGGTTCGGCTCATGTTTGAGCTGTTATGTTTGATAGTTTATAAGTATAGCCTCTGAGGTTACACAACTTTTTATAAACAATAATTTGAGATAAAGTAAAATTAGAGAGACGTAAAGCTATATTAGTTCATTAACATTCATTCACAAAAAAAACATGCACTAAATCTCACTGTTTGTCAAGACCTATTATCAATTGGAATTCTTAGAGGGGGAAACAGACTTTGTTTTAATGAGGTTTAGGTTGCATTGAGTAAGATTTGGGTTCTAGAATGGCTGTGATTTTGAATTAACTGTTATATTCTAGTCATAAAATCATTGGTTACTTTTACTTTGAATTATTAGGGGGCTAACAAAACTCAAATGTTAAAACAGATTCTGGGGAGGAATGTATGATGAAGGAAAGATCTAAACATTGTAGCCAATTGATATTAGGAACATGGAGTAAGGAGGACAAAAGAAGGATTCAATTATTTTTGTAATGATACCATGCATCTGTAAATCCACACACTCCAGGGATTAGAGAAGCCAATGGATACTTTGAGAGTGGTGTGTTCCCCTTAGCCTAATGAAGGAACTGCTTAAACTTAGATAATTTCAAACTCCTTTGTTGGTTTTGAGTTGCTATTTATTTCTCTTATGTTACAATTTGATTTTTTATCCAGGGCCAGTGCTGTAACTCAAGGTCCCTATACATTCTTTGTTGATCAGGGTGTGTCTCCAGTCTGGAACCACAGAACAATGTCTAGCTATCCAGAGACATAAAGAATCTGCCTGTCTTTGTCTCCTGAGTGCTGTCATAAGTGTGTGTACCACACCAGCTTTTCATGTGAGTGATGTGAACTAAGCTCAGGTCTTCAAGGTTCCAGGGAAGGCTGGCTTGTGACTGACTGAAGAATTTCCACATGCCAATATTCTTACTTTACTTAGAAAAAAATAAAAAAATATAGATTGAGTTTTTGAAAAACATCAAATGAATGAGTTGAGTAAACTAACTTATTGCACACTATTTCATGCAGTGGGATGTTTATCCAAAACACAATTTTAAAGGATAATGGTTTAGTACTTATGCCAGTATATAGAAACTAAACTTTTCATCTTTAGAATTTTGAGAGGAATTTATCAACCTAGACTAACAGAATGACAATGACTATTTTGAAATAGCATATATATGTGCATGTGTATATCTCCAGAATTTCCAGGTTACTTCATTTAGTTTATACTTAAAAAATAAAATGATTCAAAATACGGATATTGGTTAGGAGAAAGGGAAATTTAGATGAAGAGTTCAAAAATCAAAAGTCAAGGAAGCTGTGTATAAAGCTTGTTCACTAGCATACATTCTGAACAATTGTGAGGACTTGAGCTGTGATTCTCAATACCCATAAAAAGGTCGTTTGGAACAATATATTCTTATAATCCCAGAGCTAGGGTAGTGCTTAGCAAGTGTTAGCCTGTCTGTCTGAGTCACTGAATTTCAGGTTTATTAAGGTCTCAGTCAAAAAAATCAAATTGAAGAGTAGTTGAGGAAGAAACCTGATCCATCTCTGGCTGCCACAAGTGGATACATGCACCTTTTTACATATGTGCACAACACAGACACACAAAGACAAAAATAGGTAAAAATGTCTGAAGTAAGCCAGCATTCCTGAAAGGCTTACCCTGGAGAAGATGGGTTTCTAGTCAATTAAGGGTTGGACTGCAGCAGTGGGGGTGTGTGGGGACAATTAATATCCATGGTAAGCAGGGTGGATTTTAGACAACGTAAGGAGGAAAATATTCTGTAAAAGAAGAATTAACATTTGAATGACTGATGGTTACAACTGAAACCGAATCTAACTGTTCTCCAATTTATTTATCCCTTCTCTGGCAAGTGTCTATATTTTCTTAGACTTCATTCTCTCATCCTTAACACAGATATCACACTTACCTCTTTACTACGTTATGCGGACTAATTAACATGAATAGAATTACATAAAATGTGATTAAATTGTAGTTTACAATATTGTCACTTGCTGTTTTCTTTATCCAAAGAAAATCTTATTTCTACTGAATGAATAATAATGAACATTTATTTTGTGAAGGTCAAGACTGTATTGAAAGCATTTGAAGTGCTTCTTGAACAGCTGAAAGAGAGGTTAAAATATTTAATTCTGTTTCTGGTTTTGAAACATAATTACTTGTCCTAGTTATCTTTCCTCATAATATTCGAGGTCAAGGCAATGGGAAGCACCACATAAAAAATCAATATTGTGTTTTGGAATCTTTATGTATTCATTACAGACAAGTCAAAAGTTTTTTTTTTTTTATATATCACATCCTGCAGATCTATAGACTGATTTAACCCAGAACTCCATTAGTAAATAACTGGAAAGTCTACTTAAACCATCCATGCAGCCCATGTGTTAGCAAAGAAGAACCATAATGGCTTGCTTTCTGAAAAATTTACCTCTTAAATTTTGAAAGAAATTTATTGGGCATTTGAAGAGTAATAGTTCCTTTAGATTTTGTTTCAAACTAACAAGATTTAAGATAAGTAGGAATTTAATAAATAAATTTGGTTTTCCAGTAGAATGTGTTAAAGTATGATCATCAAAGATATATGGGAAGAGATAATAAGACAGTTGTACCATGTTCCTAAGCAACAACTGGGCTATTGACCTAAAGGTTACATGGCTGTCTTTAGTTCTGTTTTTCATGCCCCACTGTAGATTTTGATATTATGTTTTAATGAAAAAATGATTATACCTCACATAATTTGTATATTAATAGACACAAATTTATAGTAAACATTTATTTTAACAAGTAAGGTTTTTAATTAGATGAATGATAGTACTGAATGTAGAAAATTTAATATATACATTCAACTGAGGTATCTCTAGTGTAAGAAAAGATTGCAACCAAAAGAGATTAGCTAAGAAAACAAAAATGATTTATTAGCTACCTCAAGCAGATTTCTGTAATGAGGGAATTTTAGTGTAGAAAATACAGAGTGAATAAATTTTAAAATTATAAGTATATTTGTATGCCGGAAAGTGGTGACATATTCCTTTAATCCCAGCACTCGGAAGGCAAAGGCAGGAAAATCTCTGTGAGTTTGAGGCCAGCCTGGTCTACAAGAGTTAGTTCCAGGACAGGGACCAACATGACAGAAACCCTGTCTTGAAACACCAAAAAAAGAAAAAAAGAAAAGAAAAAAATAAGTATATTTTTTAACAGAAAAACACAACACACAAACACACAGAGAGAGAGAGAGAGACAGTTGAGAATTTCAGAAGATGGGCATAGTGATCATATTAAGGATTCTTAAAATTTAATCATTTTATTTTTCTCAGACATTTATTGTTGCCTGAGATTAAGTGGTTTATTTCTTGTTTTAGTTTGTTTTTGCTAGGTAATATAAGTTCCACGAGAACAGAAGCCTCTCTTGTCTGGTTCAAGGCATGTTCACATTGCAGCACATTTTTAAGTCAGTTTATTAGATGTTGTAAATGTATAGGATATACTTACTGAATGTATAAATACACAATTTCAAGTATTTAGAAGATAATCTGGGTGTAGTGAGCTCTTTCCTGAAATTAGTAGCCCACTTCCTTTCTCGGGATCAATTCCCTTTCCTTAATAAACTATTCATTTCTGTTTAACTTGCCTTAAATATACATCTCTTTATCTTTTTCTTGTGGCTGGTTGAATCTTTATATAAACTATTATATTTTCCTTAAACTCCAATAAAGAAATTATTTTTTGCATATAAATAAAAAGACAATCTTCTCTTAGGAAGAGCATACTAACTTGATATCCAATATCCAATGATCATTCCTGAAGACATACACATACAAGTAACATTGGATGAGCTGAACAGAGTGACTATATTAATAATATAAATAACAGGGACCATTATCTTAAAAATAAGCAATGAAGGTGGTACATGAGAGGATTTGGAAGGAGTACAAGAAAGGGTGAAGGATGTAATTATACTCAAAAAAAGATCACCTATGTATAGGTTCTAGCTGTGTGTATAGACACTACCCTCATAACAGCACAATATTTATTAATATTGTTACTATATTTTACTTTTAAAAGATTGAGAATAAAAAATTGAGAAAAATTTTAATAACTAAAGTGACACTTGAATTGATTAATAAATAGTGAAAAGGAAAAGGGGTATAGAGAGAAGGCTAGTGCAAGGGAGAGAATAGATGAATTTAAGGCAAAATTCAATTGCACAAATGAATTAGGAGTCAAGGTAAGATAGATACTCTGAGCACAAATGATCAGTATCAGCATAATATTAGTGCTAAACTGCACTCCAGAGGGATATTTAAAATATAAGCAAAGTAATGAAGACTGCTTCTAGTGAAGCACACAACTCCCAATTTCAAATTCCTTGAAGAAATTCTTTCTACTGTTGGTATCAACCACCCAGGATATAGTAAATAATTAAACCAACCAACAAAGTATCAAGCAACTGTATGCAACCTATTCCCAGCTACGGGAGCAGGTCAATATATTGGTGCAAAAATCTGAGGGTTATTTAAACGATTAAATTAGGAGGTAAATGAGATCCACCGAGTGAAATTTTATTGTGTACAAAAGGAGTGAGACATCCATCACCCCTGGCTTTTACAATCTTTTTACTTCCTTGTCCACATTGATCTCTGAGCTTTGAGAGCAGGGTTTTGATGATTTTATCCCATTAAAGATGAAATATTTCAAAGTCCCTACCTCTTTCACATTGTAAGGGGGAATCTTTGTGTTAATTTTGATCTGCTGTAAGAAAAGGCTTCTGATGATGAATATTTTGCATATCACCACAGAACCTTCATCTGGCGATGGATGGAGATAGAGACAGAGACCCACACTGAAACACTGGACTGAGCTCCCAAAGT
>NC_022027.1:16832987-16848331 GCF_000317375.1 Microtus ochrogaster
CGATCTCTGAGCTCGTTCACAAACCAGTCTAGTCAATAATTTATCCCTAGGTAAAAGGAGAGAAGTTTTCTCAAATAACATTTGGTGAATGATGTAAAAAGAGAAAAAATGATTGCCCCTATCCTCTACAGGGATGAACATGTATGTGCAATCACAATCATATACACAGGCATGCATACCCATGAACAATTACATGCAAACTACAGAGTCACATGCATGTACTCAGAAGAGAAAGTAAATATTGCAAAGAAATACAAAACCAGATGATTACTAATGCATTTGGCCTAATATATCATGGAAGACCTTTCATTTAAAAAATCCCTGGTGCTTTAGCAAACTGTAATTACTCTTTTCATTTGTTACACATTGACATTCTTTTTCTTTTGCTGATGTTCATTATTCTTATGCAGATGAAAGCTAATCAGCACATACCCACCCTTACCCACCGCGTGTGTATTTGATATTCACCTTTTTATCATAGAGTACTGCGAGAAGGAAGAATTTTTGACTGGAGAGTGAAAAAGATGGTTAATCTACGGTAATAAAAAGTAAGTGAATGTACTCTTTGCAATCACACAAATTTATATGCAAGATAAATTCAAGGGTCTAAAAAAAGGTATTCGAGCTTCATCTAAAAATTGATTGCAAATATTTAAGGAACAATGTACTGCCTATAATTAAAGACAAATTCCCCAGAGACAAAAGTTTCCAAGTCAAAATTGAGGATGAAGTGCGAGGAGCTGACTTGCTCAGAACAGAAGGTCGTCTCAAGAAGGACAAGGGAATTTATATAGTCCAAGACCTTCTGCTGTTAAAGAAAGCTGTCATTATAACATAGCAGAGTCACACAGCCTTGAAATCCCCAAAGACCTTCCTCATATCAAGGGTTAGCAAGTGGCCTCATTATTTTCCAGCTCAAAAATGACTCAAAATATAATATGAGGAACTGAAGGAAAAGAAAGGAACACTGAATAAATCATGAAATCCGTGACAAGGGTTCTTCTCTGAAATTCCTTTCCTCCCCATCCTTCTCTCTTAAAAATCTGGGTAAATTGAGCAAAAATGCTTGCTCTCTATTAAACACATACACACACACACACACACACACACACACACACACACTCAGACAAGAGTATCAGATATTTCTACCTGTGCTATTATATGATCAACCTTTCCTTTTATAGTCATCTGCTATAACTTAAATGTTTTACATACTTTATTTCTCTCCTTTTTAAAGTATTTTCTCAGGAAATAGTCATATGTCTAGACCATTATTAATACCTACCTCATCCCTTCTGAGAAATATCACAAATCTTGTTTTACTCAAGATGCCTGGCTTAGTGCATGGAAGAGAGTGCATCCTCGATTGATAATGAACCTGTTTTATTGGTCTTAAAAATGATTTTCAATTAGAATTCTATTACTTAACTTGTTGCAGTCTTTAAGTTTTTGTTTCATTTTGTTTCTTTTTTATAAGGTAAAAGTGATTCTACCAAATAGGTCATCTTACTATGCTCTCAGTGTTATTATTTTTACTTCTTTTAAGAACTTAAATCCATGCCATTTGACAGAATCAATTTCTCCAATTCACCAATGAATTCCATTGCATTTTTTTCTGGAGGTATGATCATGATATCTACTATAAACTTTTGCATGTTTAATTCAACTGAGTACTTGTGAAATTGAAATTGGGAACACTAAAACAAGTCTGAATGTTGTATCCTGAAGTACTAAGAATTAAGTGATTAATCTCAAGTGCCATCAAAATTTAATGATAATGTTGGGACTGCAAACACTATAATCATAAAGGCTGACAAATAGACCAGTAGCATTATTTTAAAAAGCAGACCTTTTGTTTAATTATCTTTAATCTATTGTAAAATAAAAATGGGAAAGTGAAGTTTTAATGAGGACTAGTAAGTGATCCAAAGATTTCGTTATCATATTTCACCTTCTTCTAATACCCTGCCAGTCAGTTTACTCTTCTAATCTCAGGTGATTCTTAGAGAAATGTAGCTTCATTTTCTGCACGTCCTGTAAAACAATTTCATTATCACCTTTAAACTTATAATAACATATACGCTAACAATCATAAACTGATTTCTGTGATTCTTGCGCATTTTGAGTCCTGTCTTGTGGGTTATTATATTTTATTTTTGAGATTATAATATGATTACAATGACAAAACACTGCATGTTTTTTGTTTGTTTGGTTTTTTTGTTGTTGTTGTTGTTTTTTGTTTTTTGTTTTTCGAGACAGGGTTTCTCTGTAGCTTTGGAATCTGTCCTGGAACTCCCTTTTTAGACCAGGCTGGCCTCGAACTCACAGAGATCCACCTGCCTCTGCCTCCAGAGTGCTGGGGTTAAAGGCGTGCGCCACCACCGCCCGGAGACACTGTATGTTTGGGGATTGATTCTTGTTTGTTTGTTTGTTATTTTTTAAAACATGGGTTTTCTGCATAGCCCTAGTTGTCCTGGAACTTCCTTTGTAGACCTGAGGGCTCAAACTCACAGAGACTGCCTGCCTCTGCCTGCCTCTGCCTGCCTCTGCCTGCCTCTGCCTGCCTCTGCCTGCCTCTGCCTGCCTCTGCCTGCCAAGCACTGGGTTTAAAGTCCTGAGCCGCCACTCCTCGTGAAAACAGAATTTTTTTAAAGGAGAAATTTAGAAAAAAAGTTATAATAAAAAAATCGGGTACTGTTTTACATAACTTTGTAGTTTTAGGTATGGCCAAATTCCTAGCAATCCTGACTGTAAGTGCAGGCATGCCTAGTGAAGAGGCACTGAACCTGAGTATCAGGGTACATTTCATATTCAAACTGAACAATGAACATTTTTAATTTGTTTTAAAATAAATAGATTAATTACTAAGAGATGAGAATATTTAATACATTTTTTGAAAATATGTCTTTGTATTTGTTTATGCCTGTTTTTCCTTTTTTTCATTTTTCAATTTGAATTTATCGATAATCTGAGTTTTATAACATGAAATAGTTCAAGTTACATATTTTTCTAGCTTCCCATTTCATCCATTTGATTTAAAATATCCAGATTTAATGTCATTTTCTTATATTCATAAAATAATCCTTGTATTTTGCCGTGCACCGCGCCCCTGTGTCTGTGCTCTGTGCGCTAGAACCCAGTTCGCGAGCAAAGGGCTGGAGGTTGAGAATACAGACAGACGCAGAGACAGACCAACACGCGGACCTTTTAACACTGATACCCAAGCCCACCTTTTATTAACACCATGTAGACTTAAATACACTGTAGCCAATGGCTAACAGGTGATAATCCCACCTCTAATCCTCTAAACTAGACACAGCTTCTAGTAACTTTAATTAGAAGGTTCTATCTAGGAGGGAAGGGCAGCTGAAGGCCAGGACTCAATTAGTCCCAACAGTATTTTTCTTTTGTTTTTAATTATAAGCTCAGGAAAAGCATTATCACTCTGTAAGTAAAGCACAAAAGTATATAAACTTTTCAAATGTATTTTACAAAATATTAATTTACTATTACAATAAGAAAGTAGTGTAGAAAGAAATTTCAACTTGTAGACACTTTAGAAAAATCTGATTTTTTTCATGTTGGTTTTTGCTTATAAGAGTATGTCATTTAGACTACTGATGCTTGAAATGGTAACATGGATTTTTCTCTGATCAAAAAACATGCTAATATTTATTTGTGCAGTCAGTTGGAGTCAAATCCTGCTTAAATTTTTTAAAAAAAAAGTGCTCTCCTGTAGAGTGCAAACCATTCTTGGTCACTCTCACATGATACCACTGTTTTATCTTAAGAAAAATTAAGCAAAGGTTCATACTTTCAAAAGTCAGAAATTTAGTACATTACCCCAGCTTTGACATCAGGATCAAAGCAGAGAAGGTATAATTGTAAACAGGTGAGACAGTCTGCCTAAAGCAGTTTTAAAATTTCACTTAAAATAACCCTTTAGTTTGTAATTTATGAATTTCTATAGATGATATTATGTAAAACTTTCATTTGTTCTTTATAGAATTGTATCATGTATCAATTCTAATCTGACACAATCATTCCCTAGACAGTTTTGAAATAGTTCTTCTGTCATTTATTCAACTCTCAGACACTCATGGTCCTTATCTTCCTATAAATTACACATCTCTTCTTACTGTGCATAAAACTGTATTTAATAATAACACAAACTGGATGAAAACTGAGCTTCACATCTATTCTTTCTTTAAAATATTTATGATTTTAGGTACCCAACTATTTATAAAATACAGTGGTTAATTTATGGGTAATCTTAACCTAGGCAATAGTACCCTGTTATTTATTAAATAGTGACATTGCTGTTGCTCTAAAACCATTCATCCTAGTTTTGTTTCTGTTACTATGATAAAATACTCTGACAAAAAGTAGCTTAGGGGAGAAAGGAGTTTATATTAATTCATAATTCCAGGTTATGGTCTGTCACAGGAAGGAAATCAAGGTGGCAGGAACTTAAAATAGCATCTCACATCACATGCACAGACAAGACAGAGAAAGCAATGAATGCTTTCGCAAATTTATTTGCTTCCTTACTTGGCATTTGTTTGATTTCTACTCTCTTGAACACTTCAGGACCCCTGCTCTTGTCTAGGGAACAGGACTGCCTACAGAGGTTAGGTCTTACTACATAAATTAACTTATGATAATTCTTCCACAGATATGACCAAATGCTGATATGATGTGAACAATTGTGCACTGAGACATTACTTGGACAGCATAGGTTGTTTCAACTTCATAAGTAAACTAATATGCATTCCATAAAAATTGATAATAAAAGAGGCTATCAGTTTGAAGGTAAGTAGGGAGGTTTATATGAATATCATATCAAAATTAATAAAATAAAATCACAGCTCTAATAAATCTCAGTTATAAAAATGAAAAGAAAAAGAAAATGACAATCATGTCATCTAACATATAGGGTGAATACCTGTAATAGTCTAGATATAATAAAAAAGATTATTCTCTGTAATGGGAGTGGGCCTCATTTAGTGTTAGTAGACCTGAAGGCAAATTTAGCATGGGAAGAAAGCATTTGCCTCAAGACTGCAGTATCAAACATGGTCTAAGCTTTCAGTCTAAGAGCCAGTATCACCAGAGATGTAGAATCTGCTGACAAGGTACAGGGCAAAGCTACAGAGAAGACCTTGAGATTTATGCTTAATAATAAACTGTCTTCAGGGAAAATGACATACTTTCTAAGCAATATTCTTATCAGAAATCATATAATGTTTGGATCATGTTATGTCTGTTCCACTAAAGTTTGCATATTTCTGAGATAAAATTGTCAGTTCATGAGTAGACCTCTTAAAGCTATTGTGGTATTGTAAATAAGCCCCACTATAATCATTCCTTAATCCATTTGTGGTTGTTATTTATAATGTGTTTCTGCACACACTGCCTTTTGTTACCTTCCATCACTTGCTAGAGTATTTTGGATATCTTTAATAAATTACGTATATGGAAATTATTATATTCACTGATAATATCTGTCTATCTATGTTAAGCTTTTCTTAAATAATATTTCTGATTTCCTTTACATGTTGTAGTCACTGTAAAAGTAGCAAGAAACTTTATTTTCTAGAGTAATTTTGTGAATAGAAATTATATATAATATCAATGTCACTTTCTCTTGGAAGAAAAATTGAGTCTATATTTCCTGCAGTGGTACTAGGTGTTTAGTTAATCTTAGTCAAAAAGTACTATGAATGTCTATGACATGTCAGGACAATAAACAAGCACCATCAAAAAGGCTTAGATGATGAATTATTTATCAAATAAAATAGATATTGCTAGGAAAAGTTAGATATTATCACCTTTATGATGGAAAAAATGTGTTAATTTTCAATTTTTCCTCTTCAGTCTTACTTACAAAAGCATGATCACACTATTAGGAATTTAGATTAATTAACTTCATTATTAAGTTGTCAATTTTTTACATGCTGTGATTTCCAGAAAGAAAGGATTTAAATTACGTGTTTACACAAACAAAAGAAAATCACTAAAATGGATCCTCTGTTCACTTCGGTTGACACTTTGGTAATAAATCACCTCTCCAGGTGGAGCTTAAGTGTACAGAGACAATGGCTACTGACTTCTTCTTCTTTTTAGCTTCCTACCTCACCTTTGTGTACTTTTACTGATTCATTCTTGACCAAAGAGTATTGTTTTGAATGGAAGTACTCAGTAATTCTCACAAACGTGATTCTATTTTTCTATTTTGTGTTCAGCCACCCATGTGAAGAGAATGCGCCCGTATCACTGCAGGCCTGTCCAATCTGCTCCTTCATTTCATGACCTACAACTGGTTATGAAGACTGAAGATGGGGAGTTTACCAGCTGCTGCTTCAGTAAACACTACATTTTCTCCAATGAAATGGGTGAAGACACTTCCGCCTATAACCTGACAAGAGTTGTTTTAGTTTGTTGGAGTGTTGGATAGGAATAAGAAGTACAGGTTCAGCCAGCCAGGCGGGAGCTAGCTAGACATGGAGGAAGCAGGATAGCAGAATGAACAGTAAATAGACGAGATAAACAAACTTCAGGGCAACATGTCATTTAGTAGGAATGGGTTCATTTAAGTTTTAAAAGAAGCTAACTAGAAACAAGTCTGACCTAAGGCTAAAGATTCATAATTAATAATTAGTCTTCCTGTCATGATTCAGGGGCTGGGAGTCAAGAAAGCTTGTTAAATTGGGCACCCAACACAGGGCACTTATTTCTAAGTAGGATCAGAGACAACTGGGTAAAAAACCTGGCATAGCCCAGTGTTCATAGTGTACAGAGACACAGCTCCCACATGTTAAGGAGAATCAGCAGGATAAAGTAGAAAACACTACTACAGAGTGTGAGCACCAACTTTCTAGGGCTGGGCCCCTTAAAGTTCCCAGTTAAATGCAGCTCTTTGCCAGGCCTGCTGAAACTAAAGTTCAGCTCTCATGGACCACAGTGAAGCAGCTCAAGCTTCCAGTCATTGGAAAGAATAATAGTTTAAAAATAATAATAATATTTTTAAAAGAGAGAGAGCAAAGTAACATAAAGGAAAAACCCACATAAAGATGAGAAGTACACAAATATTATTCAACCCTTAACGTGTTGTGCAGACTGAATTTTGATAATTCTGATGAGCTAATGGCATTGAACTTTAAAGAGGAATCCAGATTTATACCAGTCTAGACACTTTAAAATGTTTTAACTGTAAAATGAAATTCAGAAAATTTCTTGCATTGGGGGAAGCATTATGCTATTGTTTCTATAGGAAAGAGCAGCAATGAATTTCTTCAAGGTTAATAGAAATAAAGCTTTATCCAGGAAGACCTCCTGAAAATCTTGGCTACAGACATGAAGAAATAAAGAAAAACTAAAAGACAGGTGATATATGTATATCCCTCTGCATGGGAACTGTTCTGAGACTGAACAACAATTTTACAACTTTCCCAAGACTTGAAAATTGTCTCAACTTTCTCAGGTCTCCTAGGGATGCCCTCATCCCCAGACAACAAGAAGAGGTCTACAGAATATAACACCCACACTCCCAAGAAGTAGGATGGGTGGTATTTGTTTGTTTGGTGAGTCATGGATGCTTGTCATCATCTTGGGAGAGGGATATAGGAATAAAGAATAAAAAGACAATGATTAGTCTTAAATAATTCACATTGATATGTATTTATATAGTATATTAAAAATAACTTTAAATTTCTATCAATACACCCAAATCCACATCAATATTAATTTAGTTATTTTTGTTATACTGTATATATGTTTCAACCCTTTATTAAGGTATTGTATCTATGAAGCTCTTTTAGAAATGTAATGTATAACTCAGAAATATAGATTAGTAGTCATGTACAATAATCAAACTTGTCATATTAGGTATGTTTTCAAGGCTATATATATATCCCTCAAACATTTCAGAGACCTACAGAATGCGGCATTTAAGATGTTTTAAAAGTGTAAAACTTTTAATAACATTGAGACACATTTGCTCCTGGCAGCACAAATCTACTTCAGAGAAGATGGAGTGGATCATCAAAGAACCTCCATATGGAGTTTGCTTCCACTTTGGCTAACCTAACCATTTGGAAAAAGAACTGCCATTATCTCAACTGCTGACAGTATATTTTATAAACTGGACAAGCAGAACACAATGGAAAACAGATGGCCAAACTTTCTTAAGACAAGGTAGGATAGTCTTGCAAAATTTCTGCTTCATAGAAAAGTCTTACAGATATTTTAGGCCTGTAGGCAGTATAAGAATTCCCCAATGTTGCTGAGATCTGATCAGGCATTCAGATCTCTCTGTTGTCTCTATGGTAAGTGAGCCTTGGGGTACCACATAGCTGAATAGAAATTAGTTAATTTAAGTTAAAACAAGCAAAAGAAAACATAGCCAGAAACAAGCTTAAGATAAGGCTGAGAATTCATAATTAGTAATAAGTCTCTGTGTCATCTGTGTCATAATTTGGGGACTGGTGATCTAAGAAAGACTGCCACATAACAATAAAAAATCACCAAGGCCATGCTAACAAGACTTTTAAAGAAAAAGTTAACAAGCTATGATGAAAATTAATATTGAATAGCCAAATAGATTTGGAAAAGATAGTCAGAAATGGAGGACTTACATTATCCAGTTAAAATACACTATGCTTCCACAATTTTGAGTCACAATTGGAGATCAATAAATTGAATGAATTAATCCAATACATTTAAATATCTGTGGTACAATTATTTTTGATGAAGCTAAACATATTTGACTAAAATTATAAATCATAGTGTTACAACTATTGGAGACCCACATGGAAAAATTAAGTTATTACTAATTAATCGTTTGACTATGTAAGCACTAGAAGTCAGCTTTATGTACAGTACGTTTAAAACTTAGATCTTATAATAGACATTTCTGAAATCTTTAGTGATGAATTCATTATTAAAATGTTACAAATGGTATATTAAAAATGGAAATCAGCAAAATTAGAAAAAATTTATTTATCTGTTTGTTATTTTCGAAACAAAGTATCACATAGTCCAGGATGACCTTGAATGTCCTATACAGCACATGCTGATCTTGCACTTTTTAATCTTCCTGCCTTACTTCCCACATGAGTGAGGGACTATGCCTACTTTACTTTTTGTAGTTTATTTTCTTCATTAAATGCAATGTTGAAGAATAAGCCCAGGGCCTGTGATTCTCTATTTGCAATCTACTAAGTCTGTTCTTTCCTGAGACTGCAATTTTATTTGTGGGTGAATGCACATGTAACAACCTCATCATTGCAGCTTTATTATACTGGATAAATCACTTCCTCATTGCAAGCTATATCAAAAGGTTATTAAGGGGGCATCTTCAGTTGGAAAAGTGATAGAGATTTAATACTAAAAGATATCACCAACTATAACTATTAATTTGGGAAACAGAGACTATTTTCTTTGTTATGTTTCTCATTCGGTTTAACCTTTGGAACACGCAGTTGCTTTAGAAAAGGCAATCAAACCTCAGAACCATGGGAATGTGCATTTTCAGGTAACTAGTGCTGGTTGGCAATTTGAACTTCACATTTACATGAGATGCAGACTTTGTGAACTGAGAAGACATCAAAGCAGACATGAAGTGTGTGTCAAGCCTCTAGCCCTCCCCTGCTGAGCAGGTTTCCAGGAGACCTCCAGATTCACTGCAGGCACCTCTTCTCCTAAGAAGAGGCTGCAGGTGCCATCTTGAGCTCATGAAAAAGAAATGTTGATGACTTTGGCATCCTTGAAAAATAATTCTAAAGAAGAGTGCTGCAGAAATTTCACTCTACTTCCCAGTCTCTACAAATTTTGAAAGAGAAGAAAATAAACATCACAAACAAGTGCGCAATCAGTTTCTTAACAGTTTTGGATTTAACTATTTAGGATAGGAACTTGTTTTATGTTCCCAGACTTATATGAGATAATAATATTGATACTTGTCTATTCTTGGAATCTGGGAATTTTTGAATTTATATACTTCAGACTCTAAATAGTTCATGGTTGATCTGATTAAACACTCATAATTACCTCCTGACCTCTTGTTTCAGTCACTTTAAGCCAGGCATGCATCAAGGATGTGACTATACCACTCATAACTCTGCAGACTCTCTATGTCACAGTTCTTAAAAGAAATTTTTGCCAAAATAAAATAACATTTAACCAAGATAACAAGGCAAAAGATTCAACTTTTTAAATTCAGAGATAAATTCTGTGCTTCAAAATCAGCTAAGCTAACATTCTTTCAAGAAAATAATATTTATGTTACTTTGCAGTAAAGAAATTTGAATTTGTCACTCCCTCAGTGAGTTGAAAATGTCCTCTACAACTGATTTGTTCCCTTTTATAATTTGCTTAAAATAATTACATATTTGTCATCTCTGCTGGCCTATGACTCTTCTGTCTTTATTCTTGCCATCATTGTGGACAATATTCAGGTTTTTAATTGAAATATTTATCCATCTTACCTTCTAACATTTAAAATTAAATTTAGAATCTAAGCTTAGATGTTCATTTTCATAAATGATTATTATGATTATCACAGTTGCATTTTTCCCTTACTTGTGAGATATTATCACAGATATCTTTATCATGGGCTAGAGTTTTTGTGTTGACCTTTCTACTTCATTCTTTGTTTTCTCTTGTTTTTCCTGTCTTCTGGGATAACTTCGGTTGTTATAAATCAGGGATACCTTTACTCCTCCATTGTTCCACCAACTAGCTTCCTAATTCCCAGAAATTTTGTTTTGTTTTTTGAGACAGGGTTTCTTTCTTTCTTTTTTTTTTAATGTACTTATTATGTATACAACATTTTGCCTCCATGTATGCCTGCAGGCCAGAAGAGGGCACCAGATCTCATTACAGATGGTTGTGAGCCACTATGTGGTTGCTGTGAATTGAACTCAGGACCTCTGGAAGAGCAGCCACTGCTCTTAACCACTGAGCCATCTCTCCAGCCCAATTCCCAGAAATTTTAACCTGAATTTGCATCTCTCTGTTGCGTCATGTTACTGCATTGCACTGCATCTATGTTCTGACATGAGCGTAACTATACGAGTGTTGCAGAATTATTCTGAAGCTGTGAATGTGGACATAGAGTCTCTTGTTTGTTGAGCATTGCATGCATCCTCAGTGAAATAAATGTGCATTGACCTGACTGAGATTTGACTAGCTGTATTCTCCTTATGAAGCCAGAGTTAATTAAGTTTTCATAATTGGAAGGTAAGAGTACCAGTATTTTGTTGCAAGAGATTGTCTCCTCTAAAGATAGAGTTGTGGTCTAAGGACAGAAGCTTACTGATAAACCAGGGGAAGAACCACTTTCCAGATCAGTCTTTTAAATCTCAAAGAGCAAACAAAAAAACAAAAAATATCAAAGAGTGACTGTACCAATATCTTTGTCATATACAGTAGCTTACTCAGGAAAATAGTAACCATTAAAGAGAAGCCATTATCATAAGGTCACTATATTTATTCATGGTTCTTTAACTACTTGTATCACATGTTCATTCAGTCATCCCTTGCTTGTAAAGCCTGCACTGTAATAGCATCCATCTCTGTGATTTCAGCTTCAAATTATTCCAATTATATAATTCTGATTTATTGGTTAAAAATCGCTTTGGTCCATTAATCCATATTCTCTATTCTAAATATTTTTGTTATGTATGTTCTCTTCAACACAATTCAAAATTAAATTTCTTGGAAGGCATTCAAAGAGTTTTGAACAGATGAGTCCTGAATATGCCTACAATTCAAACAGTGATTGCTGGGAAATTTGTTTTCCAGTCTATTAAATTAAATTTAAGTATTATAAACTTTTCTTTCTTGTTTGCCTGCAGGGAAATTATTAGAACAAAATGTTCATGCGGAATTGACATATCCTCTTGCTCCTGTTTCCTGACGGGCTTGTGTCCATTCTTGATTTTGTGATTATTTATATGTGACAGTCCTTATTTTCTTTAAACAGTATCACATAAATGAGAAGGAGAAAATAAATTAATGCTGACACTCTAGTAAGGAAACAGAATAGAAGATTATTGAGACAAAAGAAAGCATATTTGAATGCAGAAAAAAATGAGTTAAAAAGCAAAATTTGTAGGAGATGTGATATCTGACTCCAGATGTCAACTTGAATGGGTTAAAATATTCACAGGTAGTGAATAAAACATTATTTCTTAATAAAGATGCTTTATGAAGATTGATATTTTCACTGAATGCACGAAGCAGCAACTTTTTATCAATGTGAACAGGTACCAGCTATTTATTCAGGGGAAGGTCTTTATAACACATGTTCTCTAGCTCTTAGACCCTGAGGTTTGCATTATGCCTAAAACTTCTCAATATCCCATGGCCTTCAAACTTCAGTTTGTTACACAGCCAGTACCTCTCATTTTGAAGCATTTATCTTGTACTGAAACCAGACTCCCCCGTCTGTAGCTGACATATGACCTCTTGTGGAAACTATTAAGCATTATAATCATGAATGCACCAGTTCCCAAAACAATTATTCTCTTCTCTCATCTATTGATCTATCATCTGTCTATCTATCTATCTATCTATCTATCTATCTATCTATCTATCTATCTATCTATCTATCTATCTATCATCTATCTATCTATCCTTGATCTATCTATCCAACTTTGTTTAACAAATCTTTGATATAATTTTCTTATACATTTTGTATAGTATACCATTGCCTCTGTCATTGTAGAACCTTAACTGATGTTTAAGATTGAAATTTTTTTTTTTTTAGGAAAAGGCGATTCAGTGACTATGTATGTACATAAAGACACAAATAAAAATATCACTAAGATGTCTTTAAATTCTCCTTTAAAATTACACAATAAGTTTAAGAAGTCCTTGTTGACCAGCAGTTGCTTTTTTAATTTTTTTTTAAATTCGAGAAAAATGCTGTGGATTTTGAGTAATGTGAATTTTGGGACGAGTATATATTACATAGAGATCTATTTAAATAATTCTGCTTTAAAAACTATAATGTTTTAAATATGTCTAATTATTTGACTTATGAGATAATTTATATATTTTATTGTGCATATTAATCACAATTTTTGCTTTGCTAACTCTTGAACTTGTAGTATGTTTGAGACTGCTGTCTTGAGCCCTGTTCTATGTGCTATTGGGAATATGATTGTCTTGATATTTGCATCACCCAAGAGAGCACCTCAGGTAGACCTTGCTGTAGTGATGGATATGTTTTGTATCTTATTTAAACACAGTAGCTATTAGCAGCAAAAGGCTATTGCAGTCTCTAAAAGTTATTAATTTTACTGTGAAATTGAATTTTCAGTTTTACTTGATTTTAATTAATTTAGTACTAAAAAGTCACTCACCACTAGTTGATACTTAATGGTCAGTAACAATTTCAGTTTCTAAGAAGCAGACATTTAGCAGACAGATGCTCAAGTTGTAAATGTATTCAACAAAATTAAAATTAAAAACATATTTTTCAGTGTCATCTTCCATTCTTGACCTTACAAGAGAAGTTATAGAACAAATAAGTGAATTCTTTGAGAAATTCTGGCTTTGATAAAGGGCACTCAGGGGACTTCACCTTGTGATCAACTCTCTGCATTTAGTGATCTTATCATTCATAAACATACACATAGATGGATATTCACACACACATCCATATGTATTTGTGTGTGTGTATAATTACTCATTGTTATACAATTATTTAGTTTAACACTATGGAAATCATTTTCTTCTTCTTAATTAGAGATAGGCTTATATTTCTTATGATTTTTATTTTTCTTCCTTCAATTAAAGGAAAATATATCATACATTAATTATTCTACATTCTTGAATTACTGTTTCTATTTTTGCACATGGCAAGAACATGCTTCAGTACTGAGCAGCAACCCCAATTCTGAACACCAATATGTAATACTAACATTGAAATCTTTTATATTCATAAATAAAGAGCATCAATTAATGTTCTGCAATTTATCTTTTACATGGTGAAAAAGAATTCATCAACATGTGTTCATGTAAAACAAGGTATTGGTCATAAGTCAAGTGTGGTTATAGCCAATAAAATGTCCTTTATTATATGAATTGGAAGAGGGTATTGTTATGTCCAGCATACATGTAACACATATTTTTATTTTAAAACAAGTCTTGAGTTCACATCAGAAGTACAAAGGAATTCAGTGAGTATTGCAATTAAGAGTTTAATGTCAGAATATTGCATACTCAAAATGACTGAGACTTTGAAACAAAGTAAAACTTTATCTATTAAAAACCATTATTCTATACTTCTTGATTTTGAGCTAGCCATTTGCGTGTTTTGCCTGGGATATTCCACACTTTTAATGTAGAAGTTGTAGCTTGTGTGTTTTTAATAAATGAGAGTACTATCGCTTTCTCTGATTACCAAAGTTAATTTGGTGCATATAGATTAAACTTATCTGCATGTGACTTTACCTTTGAGGAAGACATCCCTGAATAATAATTCAATCATTAACTATCAATGAAAGTCAAGGACATAAATGGTGTTGATTAAAAATAGCTCTTCTTGTGGACAGGAATGAAAGATTACTCAGAATCATAAGTTGTGCAGCCATTCCATGAAGGAAGATATAAGATGAAGCAAAGAGAGTAGAAAAGGCAGAGAAGTCAGCCAGGAAGACTCAGAATGCCTTATCTTTTCCACATTTTAAAGGGATTCCTTGGTTTGCTTAAATTATATGGTGCTTAAAGATATCCTTGGTAAATATTCATGTTATAGGTTGTTTTTAAGTAGAACTGTATGTGCAAACAGCATTATTTAAGTTTATAACACAAACTAAGTGAATATGGTATCCATTTATGAAATCATTCAAGAGTTTTAAGAACAATTAGACATAAACCTCATAACCAAAAGTAATGCCCCCACTGCCTCTTTGTAGACTGAAATAGTTTCCACTAAAAAAATTATTGGGCAAAATATTATACACTCCAGAAATATAAACAGAATATTGATTTTGATAAAGTTCTCATGGTACAGTGATTGACAAGTAGATCTTCAGGAAGAAATGTGGATCTAAATAGGAAGGAATTTTCAGAGGAATTTGGGTGGGGGTTGGAAGACTATTTTGGGGGTTAATTCTAAGTAGCTAAGGAATGCAAGGCCAACATAGAAGTGTGTGTGTCTCTCTCTGTGTGTATGCATATTTATGAGCTTTATATGTTTTTTGTAGAATGCATATATTAAGTATGATATGTGATTCTTGCATACACTGTATATACTGTATGTCCTTTTGTATTATTGTGCTATGTATTGTGAGTCCTGTGATGTCTGGTTTGTGTGTGAGAGAGTGTGTGTA
>NC_022027.1:16848431-16852594 GCF_000317375.1 Microtus ochrogaster
GCAGGGTGATGACAAAACAGAAACCAAGTCCTTCAGTAATCGTAGGTGTTGTGTATGAAAAGGTTAATGGCTATGAGAAATGTTATAATTTCTAGGTTCAAATAAGCAATACTCAGTACCTGTGCACCTGGACCATAAAGATGATGTACTTTAAGAGGAATTTAGAATTAAAGAGCTTACTGCTCAAGTCAAGTACGTTTAAAAATGTCTTTTTATCCTGAAATACTCTTTATCATCTCCAGCTTTAGCATTTGCTTCATTAATGTCAGGTTTCAAAATTTACCATTGGTGCTACCTTCTTCATTGTTGTTGCTTAATTTCACTCTGCACATGGTGCAGTTAAATATGGTATGAATATTGTTTACAAAATAATGTGAAGTAAAATGTAAAGTGTGTATGTATATCTATTGTGTATGTGCATGCACATGTATGTGTACAGTCAGAGGCCAGATGAAAGGTTTTCACTGCTCAGTTACAATCTAACTTGTTTATTTTGTTTATTTGAGACTTAGTACTCTCTGAAATTGGGCCAGCCATGTAAGGCTCAGATGAATGGCCAGCCGGTGCCAGGGATCCAACTGTTTTGTCTTCACTTTAGCTGGGATTAGAAGATCATAGGACCAGACCTGTAAATGTGTCTTGGGGACTGCATCTAGTTCTGCATGCTTGTCAGGAAAGTACTAAATCAACTGACTCTTACCAATAACTGCTTAGAGTGTTTATTCCAAATATGAGTCATCATTATTGAAAAATATCAAAAAATATTTACTACCATAAAGGTGAAAATAAAAGGAAAACCACTGAAAAGTATTCTTATAGGGGATCCTTATGTTTCCCTTAGAATAATTTTTGTTTAGAATAACTGTGTATGTGTGTTTCATCATATTATATAGGGCATATTTTATCAACATTCAAGAATGTGTATGGAAAATCCACCTACTGTTCTCTAACCTGCAACAGTGTATTCCTTTAATATTTAGGTTGGATTCAGGTAATATTATTACCCTAATGAGGAGAAATAAACTAAAGCAATTTAGATATAAGGAGACTATTTATTGGGTACACCTGTCGTACATCTTCTAAGCTAAGAGAACCAGAGCAAGCACCAAAGTGAGACTAAGTTAAGATTATTATTAATGGCCGAGCTAACTGAGATAGTAAATGTCAAATTCAAAAGAAAAAAGTGAAAATGTAAAGTATGCTTGTTCAAAATGAAAATAATTGAAAAGAAAATGAGGCCTGAAGATATAGCTCCACTGTCTCAGTTGTTGATTGCCTGACTAAAATTTATAAGATTCTAAGCCAGTGTCAAAAAAGAAAAGAATAAAGTATTATTTAGTGAACATTTTAAATCTTAAACAAGTACTTAAAGTTACTTTATTGTAAATAAACCTTAATAATTTATTTACTACAGAACTTAAAATAGATTTTAGTATTCCAGTGTTTCTATCACAAAAGGGAGTTTCTTACATATTGGACCTATTATTAGTTTCCCTTGGTTGAGCTTGTTTATCTCAGTGTAACCTGCCCGCAGGAGATGGAGAAGGCACACAAAGACTGGCTCCATAGATTTCGACAATTTCCAAGGAGTTTTGAAGCCTGAGTCAGATTATGCAAACGTGTTGACATTTATAGGCATTGTTCTCAGTAAGATACTGTCAAAGTATGAGTACCGGATTGTGGTCTTCCTTTGACAACTACACATTATGAACCATTTCACTCAGAGAATGTCGTAGACACTTAGAAGGAAGATTGATAAAATACATCATGTGAAGCTAGCTTTCTTTGGACAGACAATGCTAAAATGTTGTCACTGCAAAGCAAAATAGTCTATTTAAATAAACCCAAACAAGTGTTTTCTTGAAGTTTAGTTTATAGAAAGAAAGCTAAATATTGAACCATATATTTATTATACATATGATCAATAATCAGGCACTTTTTCTAATTGTACTAATTAGCTTCTCGATACGATTGCATGACAATCAAGGGAAAAAATACTGTCATACCTTCAGAGCAAGTCATGAAGCAAAGAATGATTTAGCAATGTCAGATAGATCATGGACTAAAAGAGTAATTATTTGTTAATAATAATAATAATAATTCTATGCATTACACATGAAATGAATCAGTGGGTTTGTAATTTCGATTTTCAACAATTGTTCATACACTAAAGAAAATTTGATATCAAAAAGGTAGGATATTAAAAATGAAATATTTAAATATACCTAATATAGATTGCTTTACTAATCAGCCATGAGATTAAGAGGACATTTAGCAGGAAAAATTCTGTTGAAAGTCATACTCTTTTTGCTTTTCTAATTCCAGTTTAATATGTTTTTTTGTTGTTGTTCATATCTTTAATACTTTCATCCATGTCTTGAAAAAGCTCAAATTTATTCTTATAAGAGGACATATTATTTAATAATATATAGCAAACCAGTAATATCCTGTGTACATTCAATAACATTAGAAACAAAGATGTGTTTAGGAACATCATTGTCAAATTTAAACTGGATTTATTTTTTACTTATAAAAATAAAATATATTTTTATGCTACTGTTGCTTGAATGCTGATGGAAAATCACTTGGAAAAATTTTTGAATGGTATTTTTAAACAATGCTAGATACCTCAAAAACATATCAATATCCAGCATGGCACAATAGCCACAAATGGTGTTTTAGTGACACATATATCTTGATGGTAGCTAAGAGTATTTTAATACCACTTTTGACTGCCTCAACAAGAGCGATATCATGCCTTGTACTGGAAACTATCTAACTACTCAGTACTTCTAAAACCATGGTTATTGGTGAAGATCTACAACCAATAATTAAGTAACATAAACCCTATAACCCCTAAATTTCTGCTTTTTTTTTCCCACAGAGAAGTACAATCTTTACCCCTGACCAAGAAATCTCATTGCAATAGTTATGCAAAGTTGAGTAGCCCAGTACCAAATGATATTACTATAAAAGACTATGACACTTAAGGCTCAGGGAACACTGAGGAACAGGAGGTAGAAAGTTTGTAAGAGCCAGAGGATCTGGGAGTTTGCTGTGAGATTATTTCTCCTACTATCACAAGCTATGGTAGTAAAGAATAACCAACATATCCATCCAAATGTAAGTTGAACAAGGATAACATCAAAGAACATGCCAAACTGGATGACGAAAAGTCTATGTGACCTCAGCCCTACAGAAGGATCTATTGGCCATCAAGGAAAGCAGGGAGTTGCATTGTGGTAGTGGTACATATTTTAATTTCAGCACTGGGGAGGCAGAGACAGGTGGATCTCTGTGAGTTCCAGGCCAGCTTGGTCTACAAGAGCTAGTTCCAGGACAGGCTCCAAATCTACAGAGAAACCCTGTCTCAGAAAACAAAAACAAAAACACAAACACACAAAAGAGAGAAAAAAGAAAAATACAAAGGAAAGCTGGGGGCAGGGGAGGTAGCCCTCCCTAGAGAATAGTTTAACAGTTGCTTTTCAAGTGTCTAATCATCACTCTTGAAAACAAATGTACAAGTAAAGCTGCGTAGACCCAAAAGTTGTATTTGGGAATATATATGTATAGATAAATATATACATGTAATAACAATCAGTGAACAAGGAGGCACTCGTTTTTAAGGAAAGCAGGGATGGGCAAATAGAAGGTTTCAAAATAAAAAAAGGAAAGGGGGGGTATTGTGATTAAACTGTCATCACGAAAATATAACAAACAACAAAAATAGGGAAACATCAAACACTTCCCCCTTTCCCTTTCCTCCTTTTCATAATGTAGTTACAACACTGAATGATCTTATTTGTAAGTGTGCAAGAACTAATCAGTAATATTGAAAAACTGTCTAATATGGAAGAACAATATAGGTTGAGTCTTTCAGACTGTTTAGAAAAATGTGGAGAGAAATTTTTGATTTAAAGTTGTTAGAAACACACACATACACACAATGTGGCACAAGATGTGAAGTCAAAACCTGGTGTAGTGGTCCTTCTTTCTTGTATTGGTTAATGAATAAAGAAACTGCCTTGGCCTCATAGGGGAGAACTGAGGTAGAAGGAGAAGACAAAACTGGATTCTGGGTGGAAGAAAGCAGAGTCAGGAAGAAGTCATAGATCCTCTGCCTGAGATGGACACCGGTTAGAATTTTTTTTTATTAAAAATTT
>NC_022027.1:16853024-16865630 GCF_000317375.1 Microtus ochrogaster
GAAATGGGTTAAAATAACATGTAAGAATTAGCCAATAAGAAACTAGAGCTAATATACAAAGCAATGTTTTAATGAATACAATTTCTGTGTGATTATTTCCGGACCAAGCTAGCCAGGCAGCTAGCTAGCTAGAACAAGTGGGCCCTCCCCTTGCAACAAAAACTTAACAAATGTTACATATAAAATATTAATCAAGTCTTTATAGTTCTTTAACCTGTTAAATATCCCTTGGCCCTCTTTATTTTTTATTAATATGGAAGTAATTTTTCCTGCTATATAGATATATTGTGAACTTTAAATTTAATACTATGTGAAAATGTGTTCTGTCCAAGTGATTATTTCTATTATGAAGTGATATTAACCTTGTGGGACTCTTAGATATGATATTCTCAACATTTCAATCCACCTACCACTCTCTGTTTAAATTATAATTTATCAAAAATTTATTTCTACTATGATACATGTCATTTATTTTTGAAATCAGTAAGTTTTAGTATTCAATTATCATTCTGCTTAGTTTTTATAGATACTACTATCTCTATCAATCAATAATTTTTTAGGAGGTTTTGGTGAAACTTGGTTTTAAAATTATAGCAATTCTATCATAACTTACTAACAAAAATCTATCTTTTTTGGATTAGGCTGTTGGTTGATCAAAGATCTTGCTCTACTTAGCTTTGAATTTCCTAAGTGACTGATGAAGTTACAATACCAAAAGTAGTGCAGCCTTATTTTTTCTTTTGTTTGTCTTATCATATTTATTTTTAAGATAAAGGTTTACTATGTATATCAGGCTATGCGTGAACTATTAAGGTTCCTACATCAACTTCTCAAATATTAGGATAGCAGTTATAGACCAGAATTCCTAGCTCACATTCTTATTTAATTACAATAATAACAAAATACTTCTTTGAAACAATTATAGTAGAATATTCTTAGATCTTATTTATGGCACCAAAGAATAACTTTGGAGTAAAATAGTAGAAGTTATGGAGAATAAAACAAATATCTTCTCTCCTCAGGCTTCAAATGCACTGGTGTTAAAATGAATTCCAAGACAGAGAATATGATGAAATACCAAATGTCCTAAATTAACTATAATCCTGCCCTCCCTTCAAAATTTTCCTGAATGCAGAAGCTTATCTTTGAGCATCCAACTGCTATCCATAATTCTAATGATGTGCAGTAAATACTGTAAATTTTGAATCATATGGGATAGCAGTTAGAAAACATCAATGCTCATCTGTAATCTGTAGATGATATCAATAGGCAACGACAAACCACGAATTATAGGAATCGTATATAGTTTGCACACCCTGTTCTTCTGTTCTGTTTGCTGGGACAATTTGTGACTTCCGCTATAGATAACATTTGCACTATGCTTAGCAGAGAAGAAAGAAATCCAATAGGCCATGAAAGTATATTGTAAAAACTGGAATTTTATGTGGATAAACTTAAAGTACAACATATTCCCCAAACCAATATGCATCCAAAACACTAAGAGTAATGGCTCTCTTTCATTTTGCTATTTGTTTTAGTAAAAATTGTCAGTTTCTGTAGTGATTCCTGTTTCACATTTGAAAGGGGTCTCCATTCTCCATCAGATGAAGTAAAATGTGCATAGGAAGCAAAGTGATCAACCATGTCATCATTGTAAAGATCTGTTCTCTATGACTTAGCAAATATGAGTTCTCACAGTCTCTGCTGAAAAGCTCTTGCAGAAGTAGCAGCATAGACTAATAATTCCATTGGTCAAACAATGTCTTTAACACAATGAATTTCTTTATTGAGTTTTCAAGCAAAATTATGCAAGATTATTTTGATTTCAATATATTTATTTTTTTCATTTGTTTTTTGTGTGAAGTGAAATCACTGCTATAGTATTATACACTATAATGCTGCATTTTAATTTTAATTTGCAGATTTGCTTCAGTGCTATCTGAATACAAGACAATTTTCTGAGAAATGCACATATACACACTGAGTCTTTATGGTGACTGTTTCTGACAGGAATGAAGAGAGATAAGCCTGCTTAGAACCAAAGGTCAGCCCTTTCATGACCTCAACTTTCATGACTTTAGAAAATCCTTAACTCCAAGTTCCTTACTGTAAGGATCTGTGCCTGAGAATGTGTTACAAACCCAGGTTGTCCATTAATGGAATATATTTCTTTAATGAAAATTATAAAGGCTCTTATGGAAAATGGTAGGTGGTTAAAAATAACTCCTATATGCAAAGTGAGAGATACAATGGAAATGGCTACACCTTTTAATAAAGAAAGACATACACAGTGATCATGTTAGTCTATTCTTTCTTTTATTAAAACAGGAATTTATAAGAATATTTCCTCCTATATTCTGACTCTACACAGTTGCGCCTGTGATGCCAGCAGTTCTAATTACATTAGATTGTTAGAGGTACTGCCCTATTCATATTCTCCCATGTCATGATAGACCAGTCTACTCTCAGCACAATGGTGAGCATGAGGTCTAAAGTTCTGATCTAACAGCAATGCTATGAAGGTGATAAACTAAAATTTAAATCAAGTTTCTCATCATTTTTTTTCCTATGTGTTCTTCTATGTATGCTTGGAGCCTTTCTTTCCTTTATATAAACAACATTCCTGAAATACTACAGCATCCCCTTTAGATCCTGACAAATGGATGCAGACTGCTACCCATCACTTTATCTCTGTGGTTCAGAGTACAATAGTAGACTCCAGGTTAGCAGTACTCTCAGTGGAAACATCACCTTAAATAGGGTATGTTATTATATCAATATGATATTTAGTCATTGTCAACATTTGATTCTGCCAAAACTAGTTTTAGTTTTTATGTTTGACTTACAATATATTTTAAATGAAGTTGGCTTCTTTAATAGAGCCCTGACAAGTCACACAGCATAATACATTTCAATATCAGTGGCTATTCTTTTATTTCCATTTATTTTCCTCTAACATTCTGATGCATTATTTTCTCAAAACATCTGTTGAAAGATTTTGTAGAAGAAAAAAAACCTCTGTCACTGAATCTTATTTGCTAAAATGTCATTGAAGGAACTACTATTTATTCTGCAACCTGAGGTATTTCTTCATAACTCCATCTTCCTCTTGTGGAGCTTTATGTAAGAGTCTATGCTGCATTGCTGGATTTTTATTCAGGTAGAACATCTATTCATAATCAAAATCTACTTCAAATATAACTCAAAGGAGAGAACCTGGTGCAGTGAATCTAGTTGGCATTTATTTCATTCTTAAAAATTATTCCAACGTCTTATTGATTCTCCCTTCACTATGCCTAGCTTGCAGATTCAGACCATAAACAAAGTGAACTGATTGCTTATTAATTAATGAACAATACTTTCATAATTCCAGGAGAAGAAGAAAGATAGAAGCTCAAAATTCAAACGTATTTCAGTACATAATTTTTCAATAAGAAAACAGTGTAGTTGGGGTTGTTAAAATTTACATTTGTTAACTATTTAAATTAATTATTAGTTTCAATGAAAGCATTTTATTACAATTTGTTTTATTATATTCATTAACTATTTAAATTAGTTATAGTTTTCATTTATAATATTTTGGTTACAGTATATGTTGACCATATTCTTTCCCCTCCTCCAATATGTATGTGTGTGTGTGTATATATTTCAGTGACAAACAAAAACAATATCAATGAAAATCAAAAATCAAAACACAATAAAAAACACAACCAAACTGTACACACAAACAGAGACATGCACACAGGAAAAAGAACAAAACCCATGGGATCCATTTTCTACTGACAAACTACTTACTACTCCTTAGCATGGGGCCTTCCCAGGAGTGTAACTGATATATCAGAATGACACCTCATAGAAAAAAAAAACTGGTTTACTCATTTCAAGTACTATTTTCAAATAGCTTCTTGATTAGATTTAGGATTTTGTGCCCACCCCCCTTTTACAGTAATGGGGTTTTGTGTGGTTTTGACCTGCAAAGAACTTCACATGTATCAGAGTATCTATAACTCATGTATCTATCTTGTGTCTGGAAGATATTTTTTGCTTGTAGTCATCCACCACTTCTGTCTCTTCTCTTACAATATCACTGTCTCCTCTTCTGTGCAGATACCTGTGCCTTGAGAGGAGGGGTTTGATACAGGCTTCTGATTTAGGGCTGAATGCTCTAAAATGTCTCACTTGCTGCACGTTCTCCAGTTTCAGGACTCTGTGTTAACAACTCTTTCCTGCAACAAATAGATTTTCTGATGAGGGTTGAGAGATGATCTGATCTGAGTGTCAGTCTAGTGTGGTGCCTGGTAGACACTGGTTCTGTGGGTGAGCAATGTCAGTAATTAGTGGAGGTAGGTTAGCAAGAGAGGTTGACAGGGGCAGCTGGAAGAACTCGAGGGACCCTGGATCCCAATCAAGATGCTGTTTCCTAGAGAATCGTCTATTAACTGGGCATTAGAAATGTCAAATGGAAATGGGGATGTTACTCTAAGTGAAAATGCTTGCCTAGCTGGCACAGAACTTTATGCAATTTCAGACACAGCAACAACAACAAAAAAAAAAAACCAAGAAAGATGTATTTAGAAATATTAAATGTCAGATATGCCTTTCTTTTAGTCCCATTTTTAACTTCTCTTATTTAAAGGTGATTCTTTAGTAAGTGCATGCAGTGTGAGTGCTCATCGTTTATGTGTTTGTACATGAGGACGTAGCTTTCTGTGCAAGCACCTAAGTATGTGTCTCCAAGAGTAGGAAACCCTTTACTAACAAAGGCTGGGCACAATAAAGGACTAAGTGGGTGACCTGAAGGTTAAATTCCTCAGCAGTAATCACTAAGCTCTTCTCCATTATCCTAGCCATAAAAAGATAAAGAATGTTGACATCTGGTCCCTACTCATCTAAAACCCTTTAAACTGTTTGGAAAAGGCTTTTATCCAAGAACAGAACAATATTTTAGGCTTCTGCCACTGAAAGATCTTGAAATTTTCTGTAGGATAAACTGTTCAAGTACTTCAGAACAGATCAGGGCTGGAGAAAAATATTTCTATTCCATATTCCTTTTCTTATTCTAGTAAAGTGCACATTTGCAGAAAATCACTTTTTACTGTTTTAAAAAATGCTTCAACGAGAAACATATGTGTTTTGTCAACATCATAATTCAAAATGGTAAGAATCTTATAAAACAAGTATATTAATTAAACATAATAGACATAATAGTGTAAGTAATAATTGCTTTTCTTATGCAAACAAACACCTTGAATAAATTAACTGTTATTCTTATGTAGGATTTTTTAAACTATTATAATAGAATAAACGTATTAAATATATATTCTCTATTAGATAATATAAAGAAAATTTGAATAATCATGAAATTCTATAGATCACTTTTTAGTTGCATATAAAATCTTTTTAATTAATTTAATTATAAATATTTGCAGTAGATTTATAATTTTTAGAATGACAAAATGGTAAATATAATTTATATAGAAAATCTATATAGATGATGGCTATAGATTGGATTCATACATTTCTTTAATAATTCATTATATAAATAATTACTAAGTTTTGATCAATAAGTGATTACACCACAATAGTACACTTGTTAGACACAAATATTAGACTTTTCCTCAAAAAGGTTAAGCCAAGAGAGTTTTAAAACATAATTTAATCTCACTACATATCAATTTATATTCCAAACAAATTTCCAAAAACTCTACTCATGGATTAATGTATCCCCCCCCAGGATTATTGCAAATGTACAATGGGCCTCATATAAAAGGCTTCTGTAAACTGCAGCAGTTACTACACTTATGTGTCACCATTGCTTTTGTATAGTGATTGTGTTTAGAAAGAGGAATCTGCTTTAAAGGAGTTGTAGTAACAGTGTCATGCAGAACGAGAAAGGCAAACATTCCCATTAAGAAAGGAAAGGCTGCTCCCTGAATCAAGCTTAGCCCCCAAGGACTTCTATTTACATTTACCATCAGAAAGTGACCACCATTAGAACAATTACTCTAGAAAAATATTATCCAAATGGAATTTTGAATGAACTAAAGAATTACTGCCTACTTCATGTGGAGAGGCAGAATTAGATTTGAAATAATATTATGTTCAAGGGGTCAAAAGGAAGTCTTGCAAGTTCTGAGTAGGGAAATGCATACACATTTGCATGTCTGTATATAAATATGTTTCTTGTGTCCTTAAACACAGTTCGACACTGAGAAAATACGAGTTGCTTTAAACTATTTAGGAAGAGCTTCTGTCTACTTGATTGTAGCTCACAATCTGACAAGGTTTCAGAACATCAATGGTGTTCTTGGACTACGATAGGGTGGGGCTTCATAACACCAGTGGTAATCTCAGATTAAAACAGAGTGCACAGGTTTTACTTGAGATAGTCAGGAGATTTAATATATTTATGAAATACATTTTAAAGGAAAGCAAATTAAGGAGTACATAAATTCCAGGCTGTTTCTCTGATAGCAAAAAGAACAAATTGTTAGAATGCAAATAAGTCAACGAGAAACCACTTACATGTAAGTCTTTGATATTGTCTTATGCAAAAATCAATAGAAGATTCTGGTGCTTTCATTTTTTGTTAATCAGTTCAAAGCAGTGCTCTGTAATGCTCTCACTAACTACACTGTGTAGTGTGTACTAGTAGGTATTGCTTTCCCTGTTTTTCATCATGTTTAGTTACTGTGCCATCCTTACAATCAGCTTCTTCTTGTTCTCTCTGTTCTTGTTCTCATTCCCATTATCCTTCTTCTTTCTACTCTTCTTCTACTTCTTTATTTTTCTCTCTTTCAATGTATCCTGACCACAGCCTCCCTTGCTTCCTGTTCTAAGCCCACTTTCCTGTCCCACAGATCTACTGATCCTCCATTTCCCTTCAGAGAAGAGCAGGGCTCCCAGTGGTATCAACTTAACATGACCAGCATAATAAAATAACAGTAAGAATAAACACATACCCTCATATCAATGATGCACAAGGCAACCCAGTGAGAAGAAAAGATTCCCATATTCAAGGACAGAGACCCCACATAAACCATTAAGGGTCTCACAAAACCACCAATCTAAACAACCACAGTATGTATGTAGAGTGCAAATTCAGTTTCTTAACCACAATTGTTACTTCCTTATGAGCCAAGTATTTTTGTAATATTTCTTAGTTTATCTCTTTTATTTTGGGGGCAACATTTTGCCCTTTACTTCTTCATTAGTGTTTGGAGCTTCCAGCTCAGAGTTCCATTCTCGGCACTCTGAGCAGCATCTCCACTGGAGCCGCCCTCTCCAAACCCCACCCTCAGACTAAGCAGTAGCCTTTAGCATGAATAATAAAATCCCAGAAACAGAAATTGGGGTTCAAGATGAATCTCAGAAGAGGAAAGTAACAAACTACTAGAGAGGCCTTTTACCTCTAGCAAATCTTCAGACTGAAAAGAAGTGAGAATCTGTCACCATGCATTCTCAGAATCGTCTCTTCAGGGAGTTCCTGTCTCTTCCCGTTTATATTCTTTTCTCCACCCAGCCATATAGCTCCTATCTCCACTTCCCTAGTTCTGGAATTAACGATGTGTGTTTCCCAAACACTGGAATTAAAGAAGTGAGTCATCACCACCTGGATCTCTTCCTTGACCAATCTGGTGTAGTCCAGGGTAGCCTTGAACTCACAGATGACCCTCTGCCTCGATCTCTGGAGTCCTGGGATTAAAGGTATGTGCACCACTCCCTGATCTCTAGTTGCTTAACTTTGCATTCTGATCTTCAGGCAAGTTTTACTTATTTAAATACAAATAAAGTATCATTACAATGGCCCCTTGCCCTGGAGCTGCCCTCTTCAAAGCCTGCCCCTGAGAAAGCCTGCCAAAAGTTAGCCCTTCTTGGAGCTGCTCAGGATCACATTGTAGGTTACTCAAGACCAGGTGGCCATATTTACCATTTGATACCCTTTATTCCCTCCTGAGTGTCACCCAGGAGTGCTTTGCTCAGATTAAACCTGGCTTTATTATTTAGTTTGATCGGCTTACTACTTTGATTGTGGCAGATTTCCATTAACTGAGATTTAAAACTTACCTGAGAGATGTTTCTTTCTTTTTTCCTCCCTCCATCTCTCTCTCTCTCCCTCCTTCCCTTTCTTCCTTCCAGTCTTCTTTTTTTTTCATTACTCCCTTCTTTTTCTCTCTATTTGTTCCTCCCTTCCTCTTAGGGGAGCCTGCCTGTTCTTATTCCTGCCACCCAGATCTCCAAAATAATCACACAGAAATCTCTATTAAATGTAATGTTTGCTTAAGTGTATTTTTTGCTAATTCTTACATTTTTAATTAATCTGTGTATTATCACATGGCTGTGGCTTTCTGGCATGGTTTCAGTATGTCTCCTATGAGCAGCTATATGGCTTTCCACTGAACTTGCCTACTTTTTCCCAGCATTCAGTTTAGTTTCCCCACCTAGCTCTATTCTGCCCTATCACAGGCCAAAGTAACTTGTTTATTCATTAACCAATAATAGCAGCAAATTTTCAGAAGGACTTCCCTCACCATTTCCCCTTTTATGTCTAAATAAAAAAGGAAGTATCTAAATTTAACAGAGTAAAATTACATATAACAAAACTGGTGTCAAGCAAGAAATATAATTATAATATTTATAACTGCTTTATCTTTTACCATAGCTAAATAAAACTATAATTATAACTATCTATTCTTCAACTACATCAACGACTCCAGAAGATACAATATCCCCTAAGTAAAGAGGAAGTGTATTGTAAGCAACTTCTAAAACTCTAGAATTGACAGAGACATCTCCTTGCCTGTACAGTAACCAAATTTCTTCTGCAACATTGCGGGCACCTATCTTTAGCCTATTGGCCCATAGTATCCAGAATACTTTTTTATAAAGCAGGAAATTTCAAAGACAGTTCCACTTATATTGGCAGTTTGTCAGTCACTTTCTTCTATATCCTGCAAAATGCTTGGCAGACTCTTTCATGAAACAGGAACCCTGAAGAACTGTCTCATCTCCTTTTGGAAGCTTCAGCAATCATTTTTCTATGGGTCCTGAAAGTTCAGTTGAACAGTTCAGGCAAGAGTAGTTTCTTGCCCAAATGACATGAGGAGTCTTTTTGATTCCCATCATCCTCTTGAAGTATATTGGTGCTGCCAGAAGCATGTGTCTCAGTGTCATGAAAAGTCTTAAGTTCTTAAAACGTTTTAAATGTGTGTTCTGTAGTCTTTGAAAGATCTGGGGAATATCTATCCATCTGAATAATATTTTTTTACATCTAGAATATGTAACTAACATGACTATATGCTTGACTATTATAGATGACAATCTATTAACCCGTATTTCATAATTATACATTGTATTTTTAAATGAGCTTCACAAACATAAAAACCTATGTTCAGCAAGTCTGGTTTTATCCCATGTTGGCTAATAAAAGGTATGGTTTACCCACTGGGTGCCAGGCAGTCCCATCAATGCTTTGTGGAGCTGTGTACTGAAAGACAGGATTACACTGGGCCATTTTTGTTTTGTTTTTTTTAATTAAAATTATTGATATAATATATGAAAAAAACATAAAAACCTAATCAATAGCAAGTATATATATATATATATGTATACACACACACACACACACACACATATATATATATATGCCTCTAAATTTGTATCAACAAATCAAGATCCATACTAAAGCAAAGTTTTGATCTCTATATTATATTCCCCTTTAAATGTAAACAAATATTTATAAACACTAATTGGGATTGGGGAATAGTTCTCCCTAAACTATTTCCTGCTTTTTGTTGGGTTAAGTAATTTTAGGAGGAGTTCACTGTGACCTTTCAGGAGGGTCTTAGTCAATCAAACTACATTAGTGTGGAAGGAACCCACAGGTTCTCATTCTCTGTGGAAACAAAAGAAGAACCTCTTTTCCAAAGCAACAAATCCTTATATCCAAATTTTGAAGTCAAGATAACTTTAAAATACATATGTAGGCTTAATTTAGCAACCTGTACAATGAAATATCTCTCTGTACTCATAAAGTACATAAATGACTCATTCAGTCATAAAATTCAAGGAAAACCCAATAATATACAAAATCCAGACTCTCTGTGTATATTCCATCTTCATGTAGCTTAGTTTTCTTTACTTCTTCAATTTTTCTATAAGTTTAATATTTATTTTATCATCTTTACTCCTTTAATCTATGACTGCAAACTTTTATATTACTTTTACTGTCTATATACTTGTTTTACTTTCTCTCCTAAGCCTTCACACATTTATCCAACACTGTAACGCATTTAGAGGTCTTCTTTATTTTAATCTGTCTTTAGTGTGTATCTGTAATTACTTTCTGACAAAAAG
Organism: Microtus ochrogaster; assembly: GCF_000317375.1. Lineage (NCBI taxonomy): Eukaryota > Metazoa > Chordata > Mammalia > Rodentia > Cricetidae > Microtus > Microtus ochrogaster. The sequence continues at coordinate 16,863,381 of NC_022027.1, forward strand.
TGTCTATTCTTTTTTAATGCTAAGTGGGCGTGGCAAGGACCAACTCCATGGCACTGCCTGTGGGCTCTGCCCAGTCTAACATGGCAAAGGCATGTTCACTGCCTCTGAGAGAATTCTCTCTACCCCAGATCTAGGGTTGGGTCACAGAAGGTTGTTGCCATTAAGCAAGTTGTAGCACTTTGTTCACAAACCCCATTTTAATGCTCCATAGTGAGACCTACTGAAAGAGTCAGGGTTGTTCAACCTGGCGAACAAAAAAAGGCAATGTTTTTAAAGAAGCAGCACAGTTTTTACTGTTAAAGCTGAGCCAGCAAACCTCTTTAAAGAAGCTACGTCTCTGCTTTCAGCTGGGAAACAGAGCAAGAAGCTGTGTTCAACTGTGTTTTATTGTGTGAGTGTGTGTGTCTAGAATTTCTTTTCAAGCTCTCTCAGGTTTTTAAGTGGATTTAGTTGACGACGTTGGTGCCAATTTGTTGGGGAGGCTGCTTGTTTGTTTCCCTGCTGCCCAGACTCCTGAAATAATCACACAGAAATCTGTATTAATTGTAATACTGTTTGGGAAACAGTTTAAACGCATTTTTGGCTAACTCATATCTGAAATTAACCCATTTCTATTAATCTGTGTATCGCCATGTAGCTGTGACTTACCAGTAAGATTTCAGTGCATCTGTCTCCTGCAAGTATCTATATAGCTTCCCACTGTCTCTATTTTTTCCCAGCATCCAGTTTAGTTTTCTCACCTAGTTCTATTCTGACCTATCACAAGCCAAAGAAGTTTCTTTATTCATTAACCAATAAAAGCAACACATATACAGAAGGGCTTCCCATACCACCTTACATTTTTTTCTTTACCCTTTCTATGGTCTTAGAGATTTTCCTATTTTCACTCCTCTGTTCTTCCTAGGTTATTCCCTAAATACTTTCATTATTCTCTTATACCATTCTCTTCTAATTTAACTGATATACACCGATACTTCTTTGTAAAATACTGATATTTTTGTTTTAAGATTTTATATGCATGAATGGATATTTTGTCTTCATAAATGTATATATTCCATGTGTATGCCTGGTATCTGTGGAAGACAAAATAAGTCATTGTATTCCTTGAAACAGGGATTTTAAACAGTTGTAACAGCCATGTAGCTATTGGGAATCATACGGAACATGGATTCTCTACAAGAACAGCAAGTGCTCTTTACTACAGGGCCATGCCTCTAGCCCTCTCTTTCAGAATTCTTGATAACCACAATTATGTACAATATTTGCAAAAATAATGCATCTTGGAATGGATGGGTAGATGGATACATGGATGAATGGCAAGCCAGAGAAATAACTAGAGGTAAGAATAGAATAAAATGAATAGACAAAATTTACTTGTATAAACTTTTATTATGAATCGATCTGTGAAATATATCCAGTCACCTTCAATATTTTTATACCATCTACTTTTCAAAGTGCTATAAGGTTATAATATATAATATGAGTAAAACATATGTGCCTGTATGTACCTCTAGATACAAACCTAAGTACAGACATTCATGTGTATATATGTGATTTTTAAAAAAAAAATTATTTATTTATTCATTCATCTATTTGTTTGTTTATTGTTATGTTTCTGTATGTGGAATCTTGAATTCGGGTGTATGAGCATCATAAATTCCACAGAAGCTAGATGAGTATGTTGGTACTGCTGGAACCAGAGATGCAGACCTCTAGATATAGATGTTCAGAAGGCAAGTTTTGTTTTTAGAAAGAGCAATACACAGCTTTAACTGTCAAACTGTATCTCAAATTCATATACATTATTTGCATACTTTTCTTATATATCCTACTAATGACAACATAAAGATATGGTTTGAACCTCCCAATGAATATGGCAAAAAAATTGAAAATTTGGATATTTAAGTAGCAAATAACAGTGTACTTAGCAAGAGACAATAATAGAATTCCAAATTCTCCTTTGTTCTAAAATATTCTATGATACAGAATAAAGATGTGTTTCAATTTTGTTGTTGTTTTTGTTTGTTTGTTTTTGTTTGATTGTTTTTCAAGACAGGGTTTCTCTGTGAAAGACCCTCAGAGAGGACCTTTTCCTCCAATGAAGTCCCCAGAACCAGGACACTCCGAGTCCAGACCACAGGATGCAATTAGCAAGAGGTTTATTGAGTAAACACAGGTACCTGCAGGGGGTCCGAGTCCAGACCACAGGATGCAATTAGCAAGAGGTTTATTGAGTAAACACAGCTACCT
>NC_022027.1:16865969-16902593 GCF_000317375.1 Microtus ochrogaster
CTGGTCTCAAACTCACAGATGTCTGCTGCCTCTGACTCCCGAAAGCTGGTATTAAAGGCGTGCACCACCACTGCCTGTCCTCAATTTTTAAAGTTAGTAATTAACCACAGAAAAGATTAAAGTATAATTCCATGTATATATGCCAATTTCTACTCACTAGAATTCTCACATTCTTGACAAGGGTTTTATTAAAATAATTTTGTTTCATTCTTGGTAAAGAATTTCAGAATCATTTCCACTTAACATTAATAATTTTTTGTGATTTCCCCTATTAATATTGCGTTTAGAATGTGGTAAATTTTAATTTATCACAATTCCATTTCAAACATATGATTTCTGATAGGAATTTATTCCACATATATGTTGAAATAGCCCATCAGCCAAAACAAAGAGGAATTAAAGGACAGAGTGATGGATGGCAGTTGACTCTAAGTAAAAGAGTCTTAGAGCTAATGTAATTACACAAATGCTTATTTTATTATGTCCTGTGTGCCAAATTCTTCAACAGATGCAATAAACGGTCAATTACTTCAGTGACTGGTAACACCACGTAGCCACTGGGACCAAATCTGGCCAATGTTTTTTGAAGCAGACCTCTGAACTTAATGGCAGCAGTTGCCCTATCCACCATTGTTCAATTAATCAAATGCTAATTGACTTGGTGAGAACCGTGTTTGCTTTCTAAGTCATTTAGATTTATCTTGCCAAAGCTTCTGATGACACCAAGGTGTCCTGCTCCCCCATAACATCTGCTTGCAGAGCCTTGCAGATGACAGAGTTGTGCCACTACTGTGCTGTTTTTTTAAGCAAGCACTTAAAATGTGGGTAGACAATCATTTTACATACTGAAGGAGACTGGAACACTTACCTTTAGGAATTATTCTTTCCTTTTGCCTCTGATCATATTTAATTTTTAAAAAGATCCGAAAAGCCAATTTATTGTCCTGATAATGAAGGAATGTTTGTTCTTTATTAGCAAGAGATACTGGCTTGTCTCTCTTTCAGCACAAAGGACAAGGACAGAACTATTTACTACTACAATCTGAGAATTTTTTCTTTCATTAAAATAGTCACATGGCTTCTTGGTAGCAGCAATTTCTTGGGTAAAAAAAATAAAATAAAATAGTCACAGATGGTGGCCAGTAATTACATGATGGCAGGTTTTCCTAGAAAAAAAAAGCCTTGGATTCCTAGCCTTACTTACTGACTTGCTGAGTGACTCACCTTGAAGGGCCATTTTATTTGATGTTCTGTGACCCAGAGCCTTGACACAGCTATAATTCCCACAGAGACTCTTGGCGCTAGGAATCTGTCATTCACAGTGGCAGGAGGAAGGCTTCCAGGTTATTAAGTCACATTCTTCTCTTTTCTCTTCTGAAAGCTGATTTATTAAATAAAAGTAGCACTAAATACAAGAGAAAGGCAAGTTTGACTTTGTTTTATATATTATCTATCGTTTCTTTGTTTGTTTGTTTGAGGAAATATCAGAAAACATAATTAAAGTCGATGTCAAAAAAGTTTATTGTGACCAGGTTACTTAGATGAAGTCTTGAATGATATTAGAACTGTATTGGAGAACTGTATTGGTGGCGCTAATCAATTTTCTAACTGAAGTGTGTTTATAAAACAATATTCATCAAAGATTGATTTGTTTTAAACAAGTACATTTTCCTGCACATTTATAAGGAGCTACTGTATTACTTTTTTTTTAGCGAGTGTCCACAGGAAGACCTGTGTGAGGTATGTGAGCGTGTCCTTCTGCATGTGAGTGAATGTGTATGTGTCTCTGTGTGTTCATGTGTCTTTAAACATGTATGTAGTATGTGTTTATACACATGTACCCATATCTGTGGAAGCCAGAGGCCAGTATCGTAGGTCTTCTTCAGTTGTTCTCTGTCATCATTTTTAATGAATGGATCTCTGAATGAGCTTGAGCTTAACCATTCAGCCAGAGTAGCTGGACAGAGAGCCTTTTGAATTCTCCCAACGCTACCTCCCCAGCATTTTAGAATTCTCCTGTCTCTACCTTTTCTGTGCTATGCTGAAAGGTTTTCCTGATAACATTTCAGTTTCTTTCTTTCTTTCTTTCTTTCTTTCTTTCTTTCTTTCTTTTTTTTCTTTCTTTTTTCTTTCCTTTCTTTTTTCCTTTCTTCTTTCCTTTTATCCTTCCTTTTTTCTTCCTTCATTCCTTTCTTAATTTCTTTCTTTCTTTTTTTTGGATTTTAGAGAGAGGGTTTCTCTGTGTCACCCAGGGTGTCATAGAACTCACTCTGTAGACCAGGCTGGCCTTGAACTCAGAGATCCACCTGCCTCTACCTCCAAAGTTAAGACTCAAGTTTTTACAAGAGGTTTTACAGAGACTGGTGATTCAAATTAGGTTCTCTTTCTTCATAGCAGACACTTTATCAACCAAATAAATCCCCAAATCCTTATGGCATATATTTAAATGATTGAGTAGAAAGTATAATGACCCAAAATGTAGACACTTACTGAAACATAACTAGTTATTACCCAGGAGAGTTTATGATAGTTTCACTTTAAGGAAACAATAATTAATTTTATTATGTTAGGTAAGTACATTATTGCAAATTCAGTTGAAGTGAGAACAAAAGGCAAGCAATAACTTTAGTCTTTTGGGACATAAGTCTGGAGAGAAAAGCAATATATTCTTAAAATTGCCATCCGTTTTCTAACAAGCTAATTCACCTTACACATTTTGAGTTTATCAGCATCGGTTTTAAACTTACAAAATCTATAAGGTTTTCATCAAAAGTTTATACCACATAAAGGTGCATAACAATATGACTGCAGCCTGTGTATAATGCAAGGTATTATAGGAAAGTATCTGAAGTTTAGATTTTCTTCCCTGGCTCATTGTTGTTCTATAGTAAAGTAAGACTGATGTTTCCAAATACTAATACTGCCGCCAACCGCGGCCCCTGTCTGTGCTCAATGCACCAGAACCCAGTTCGCCAGCTTTGGACAAGGGGCTGGAAGTTGAGAATACACATGCAGAGACAGACCGACACACAGACCTTCCAACACTGGTACCAAAAAGCCCCCCTTTAATAGCACCATGGAGGCTTAAATACCCTGCAGTCAATGGCCAACAGGTGAAAATCCCATCCTCTGATCCTCTAGGCTAGGCACAGCTTCTAGTAACTTCAATTAGAAAACTCTAGCAGGGAAGAGCAGCTGAAGGCCAGGACTCAATTAGTCCCAACAAATATATTAAAAATATAGGTTCAGATTCAGTCAAATTTAATTAATAAGAACATTTTAATATTTATTACTGTGGGTTTGCCAATTTTCTGGGTAATGAATGGTAATAAATGTTATTAAAATGCAACCTCATTGATAAATTTGTTTCAACACTGGAGAGAGTGATGGGAAAATGGTATTACCACTCAATTCTTTAATCTGTAAAAAGATAGGACATGAAATTTCTGCTAGCCTTAGGAGAAGTGACTTATGAAGGTAATAGTAATTTGAGTACAAATTTTTGCTCTATCATTTCTCAAAATTTTATTGAAAATCTTAATCTTTCATAATGTTTTAAACAAAGTTGATATAATAACTTGATATAATAACTGGAAGTCTGGATAATTCCATCATCACAGGATTTAAAGTTGTTAAGATTGAAGATGATGTCTAGGTAAATTATATGTCCATAAATCATAAAGAAAAGTCCATCCTAGTATTTATGATTCATGATGGATATTGAGAGTCTCTGAGAGATTGTATGTATACTATTCCTTAGAAATAGTTGTCTGTATATTGTGTTTTGAGATTCCTAGATCATAAATCACAGATAATCTGTTGTACAGGTTAGGAAAAAGTTGGAAAGTTATGACATCCTGATTCCTGTGAGTTATTTTGTTTGTTTGTTTGATCACTGAGAGTTACAAATCAAGGGGGAGACATAAAAGCATCTACCTATACACTGCTATTGCAAGGTGATCAAATAGCACCTATTCTACAGAAGCTGCCAGTGCTTATTCCTTTCAACGCAGTGTTTTTTTTTTTCTCTCTCTCTCCTTCTCTAGTCTGCTTCCCACTGCAGTGGGAACTCCTGACAAGAGAACCCTAAAAACAGAAAGGCTTCCAGTCTGTCAGTGATTAGAACTTCCCATGGAACTTTATCTGAGGCAAGTTAATGCTCCCCCACCGTGTGGTTTTCAATGGCAGTCTGCAGTGACCCTGTCTTTCCTCAAAATCTTCAACTATCTCACAGTAGTGTAAAGCATAGCTGTGCAGTGGATTGTTAGGACTTCCTAATGGAGTTTCGTGTGAGTGTGTGTGCACATGTGTATGTGCAATATTTTACCAACTTGCAAAAAAACAAACTATTACATAATATAAGTAACATATCCTGAGGCCTGTCTGAGGCTTACTTGCTTCATGAATGATTGTAACAATTCAGCTGAGGGAGAAATGTCCTGTGATATTACTTTCAGGCACTTCAAAAGGACAGAGAATATTTCTGAAAATTTAAATTAACTAAATATTGAAATAAAATGTCCAAAAATAGAGATAATTTCTATAAAAAAGAGTTTGATACAACAGATAAAATTGAATTAAGAAATTGAGGAAAAGAGGGGCATTGAGAAAGATATAAGTAAAGTAATAAAAAATGAAGATGCAATTGTTATTATAAGGACGATCACGGTACAAATTTAGCATCAATGTTACCTTACTCAATATAAGTATGGTGGTAGGCCCTAGCACTTTTTCAGCGTAAAACACCCTCTTTTTTTTTTTCATCAAGCCTCTAGCAACACACAATTATATTTTATTGCTTCTCTTGTCCATACACAATTATTAGTAGCAGATTTATCTTTACTTGACTCAAGATTTAGGTTAAACATTGGTGCTATATTTAGATCGTATCTCTTTTTCACATTTTAATTAACTTTGATTTAAGAATGTGTGAGAAAAACAACACCCTAGCAGCAAATAAAGAAGGGCTCAAGATGACCATGTATTTTATTTTAGACAATCTTCGGTCAAGGTTGCAGAGACACATAACATTTGCTCTTCATCAGTGTCAGTGGTGGTGACTTCATACCCTGTGATGACAAGAGTCATATTTCATAGTTACACTGACCTTTAGAGTACTGCTCATGAGGCATTGCTCTGGAAGTGAGGATGCCTCACTTTGTGAAATTAGTACATGTGTCTCAATTTGTTGCCACTTTTTTCAGAGGCTGTCATTCATCTCAAATGGAGAGAAAGTGCAGAAGTCCTTCTGGGCTCATATGTGCTTTGTTGTCATCTTTCACAAGCAACTTTGTTGTTGTCTAGGCAAACTTACTATATAATTTTGTGCAAGATGTTCAAGGGTGGTGCCAATCACTTATTTTTCAAACTGTAGGAGTTCTTTTTAGCAAGTGAATTTTGTTCTTTTATGGTATGATTCTTCCAAGGATGCTATGTAATTTTTAATAATATTTGTTATTTCTCCATAGGCCAGATCCTCAGACCAGGTTAAAACTGTTTCAATTTCTCTTCTAAAAATTTTAAAAGTGCATCTACTAGGATGAATGCAATTGAAAATTTAGAAAGTCTTAGAAATATGAGATTGTTTATATAAAAACTATATTGTGCTTATCTGTGCAGAAAAAAATAGAAGAAAATGATTGTTCTCTCTCTATATATATATGTGTGTGTATATAGGTATTTATGTATATAGACACATATATATTAATATTTGCCAATAACACTTTATCTCTAAATGTCATTAAGTAACATAACTAGCAGTATAGATGTACAAATGAGTTCTTACCTTAAAAGTTCATGATTTTAGCACACTGTGCTGAGCTGTCTGTGATACTAAGCAGTCATTCAATATTTTCACTAGGACTTTTACTGTTTTTACTTTTTCAGGTAAAGAAGGTTTTTTTATATGAAGTTGAGAGCTACTGACTTTTATAAGTGACTCTTTCATTCTTTTTTTTTTTCTACTTCTAATCCAGAAGCTATAAGAGTTCATGGGTTCATGGGTAAACACAAGAAAGCAACTAGTTAAAGTGTCATAAAATATCACGAGGTTCATATGCAGTTAACTAGCTTTGTGGTCTTAGTGGTAATGTTTGTCATTGACACGAGACATTAACATTTTACACCTGAATGTCAGAAAGTTGTTAATTCATTCTTTTTAAATTTAAAATTATGTTATATATGCCAAGCTAGAATTGTTTAACAAAGCACTGCACTGTAATGGGTTTCAGAGAAACAAAGGACTTTGAATTATGTTCATAAGCATTCTTGTTCTTATAGTATAAGGGACAGTTCCTCCTCCTAACATTGCAGCCCTGCTATAGTAAAGCATCAGTACTTCCAAATCTGGGCTCTATTGACTGCTCAGAATTATGCTTGGAGATGTTCTTCTCAGAACAGAGTGAACAACAGACTTTGAAACTCACTGTAAAAGAATATTTAAAAAAGTTATTTTCATTACAGACTTTTGTACTCTAACTAAAGCACACAGGGGAAAAAACTATGATGAAATGTAAAATAACCAAGCTAAATTACACCATACAGTTATTTGTACTTTTCTTTTAACATAGGTAAGCAGATTATATTTTTTTTAATTATGGTATTTTTCCTTTGTTTCAAATAATCAAGCAAAGGCTTGGGAAATAGCACAATTGTTATTGTGCTTGCTAGGTAAACATGAGTATCTGAATTTGATACTAAACAACCTTGTTTTATAAAAAGGTATGAAAGTGATGAAACTGTCTTTAATTCTTAGAATGGGGAGGGAGAGACATCCTATGGTTCTGCCAAAATGTTAGTAAAGCACAGGTTGCAATGAGAGAGTCTAGAAAAAAAAAAAGAAAAAAAGAAGGAAATGTAATAAATGAATAAGGAAAAATGAAGGAAGGAAGGAAGGAAGGAAGGAAGGAAGGAAGGAAGGAAGGAAGGAAGGAAGGAAGGAAATATGGAAGAGAAAAGTGAAAGAAAAAAGACAAAATAGAGGGAGTGAGGGTTCAGGAGAAAAGTAGGGAGAAGGAGACAGAAAAAGAGACAGAGACGGAACAAAAACGCAGAAAGAGACTTTCATTTTCTAAAAATAATCCTGACTTACATATTTTTAGCTCTCACTTTAAAAAAAAGTTGGCTTATTTTCTGCCAATCATAAATCATATTTTAACTCATGTATTCAATAATTAAAGATGAATTAAGTGCTATTTTGCCTTCTGCTAATATTTAAGAGAAATGTATATCAATCAAGCATAATTTGCAGAGTCTATGTAACTCAGAATACCGTAGTAGGCCATATGGTAATGGATAAAAGTTGTACTATGGTGTATTTTGCATTTCCCTGGTAATATTTTTTACATGTGCCTTTTAAAGCACAGAATATACTGGACTGCTTTCCAAAATAATTTAAATAAGAATTTTTCATAGGAAATAGACTTTCAGAATATTACCATTTAAACCTCTTTTAATCCCTGAGCATCATCAAGGATCTTTTCTTTTGAATCATGGTACTTTGCTATTTTCAAAGAAAGCAAAATCGAGCAAGCAGCAAGGGAGGCATAAGTATGAAGCTTTTGAGTACTTACAGATTTCCACTTGCATATAATTTCATCTGGGATTTGAGATATAAGACCATTTTCCATGGCACAGAAGAATGCAGAAGCTCTGCCAATATTACCAAATTTCCATAAATAAAATTGCATAAGATCCATGTAATTTCTTTTGCCTCTGATAGTCAGACTAACTTCTAAAATATTATCCACTTGATAACACTCAATCAGTAAATATTTATTATCTTTTTGTATATGCCTTTTTATGTCAAAACATAAGTTTTTTGTCAATAAAGTTTAATGGGAGATGATTAACTTTTCCTTGATCTTATAAAGTTCACATGTAAACCAAAATACTTAGGTACTCTTAATAGTAAATGCTGTTTATTTAGTTAATTGTTTTATTTCCATCTAAAAACCACTATTATGGAAGATAATTTACATACCACAATATTTGTAAAATTAGAAACAATTAACTATTTATTAAAAATATATTGATGGTATGGTAGTGACAATGTGATATAATTTTAAAATACTTACATCATATCACAATGAAAGTTTATAGTCCTCATTTTTCTTGGACCATTGTTCTACACAACCACCCTCCAAGGCCCAACACTACTAATTTTGTAATTTCTGTCTGTATACTATTGCTTATTCTGGATATCCTATAGGATAGAATAACATATGTATTTTGTGACTGTTTGATTTTATTGAATCTTTTTGACAGAAACTATTTAGAATATGATTACTTGTATATATACACCTCATAAGATATTATGCAACAAAAGCATTGTTTCACTGATATTTTAGTTTCTTTTCTGTTGAGATTTGATGAAGAAGAAAAATTGCATTTATCAATTTTCATTTGTTCTAGTGCCATCATATATGATAAGCAGTTGACAAGCAATGTTACTAGGTTAAAAATATGAAATTTTCATATAATCACAAAGTGATATGCAACTTTATTGCATATATGAAAATATATTCAACAATTTGCATGTGACTTCTCTGTTCAGCAATGACACCCACTGAGATGAAATTCAGAGTGAGTACTATAACTAGAGTTGAGAGTTTACAATACTGCCTGAAATAAATGTCACAAAATTTAATTTATGTAATGCATACTACTCATATGTAAATTAGCATATGGATAGCATACGTGAATTACTGTTTCTGACATTTATTTCGTGGTGCTCTATAAAAAATTTCAACTCTGGCTATTGTTCTTTTTTATTTCCTTCATATTAACAAATCTTTCTCAATTATAGAATAAAGCTCACATTAAAAATACTGCCACACTTGATGCTCCACTTATTTGAAGTGGTCTCAAATGAGTGCCCTTGATTTTGTTTGGCTATTTCTAGGCCCTGTTTTGATAAATTTAACTGTTATCACTCTTAACTTCACATTATATTCCAATAAAACCTTTCACCATTTTATACTTTTTAAATTGCCTCCCTACTTCCTTTCCTTTGGCCAAAAACTCACATCAGGAATACAGGACATGCCTTTACTGTTGCTGAGAGCATCACTGACCACTTCCTGCTATTTGTTTATTTTATTAAGATCATTAAAGTTCTAATTTGAAAGTTCATTGTAACCAGCTTCTTCACTGGTATCTTATGACATGAGTCAAAGTAGGTTTTCTAAGAGAAATTCAGTTGGGGAGTGTTAAGACTTGAACTCAGGCCCTTGGACGTGATAAACACATACAGTACCACTGAACTACTACGATTCTGATCCTCAAAGAAAGCTTCTTTCAGGGTTTCTTTTGGAATTTGAACCTCTGTAGGAAAGAAGACATATATTTAAATAATACAAAAAGAAGACAGAATATTATCCATTTTATAACTCTATTAATCAAGTGGCATCATTATTAATGGGCATTGGAAGGATGTGGTTGATATTTCTTACACGTGATTGTGAAAGATGAACATTTTAGTTGTTTCTATTTTCTAAAGCTTAACCTAGAAATCATGACAATAAAATTAGTTGAAATACACACAAAAGTAATAAAAGACTGCTTAAATTTTTGTCTCATATAAAAAGGAGGCAACAGTTGTATGATATACAAGTATTTTCTTTTGTTTACGATAAATTTTAAATGAAACTGTTTGCTTTCTTTTATTAATTCTCTCATATATTACTTCACTACCATAACTCCCCCCCACACACTCCTCCCGGTCCCCAACATCACCTCTCCTCTCCCCTAAATCCACACCCCTTTTTTTTCCAATAAGAAAAGTGGCCTCCTAAAGATATCAACAAAACTTGGCCTAACAAGTTACAATAAAACTATAGAGGAGCCCTCATGTTAGGACTAGACAAGGCAACACAGTAGAATTTAGAACAACAGCTGGGGATCCTGCAATGAACAGAACCAGACTCTCTGCAAGTTATCAGCAGTTTTGTAGCCTGGTCTGTTTGTGGGACACCTGGCAGTAGGACCAGAATCTAACCCTAAAGCATGAGCTGGCATTTGAAAGTACATGATGGAATGATGGGATGACTTACTAAGCTTTGATGGAGCGGGCAAGCTTGGTCCTGCTTCAAATGAATGTGACAAGCTTTGTTGACTCCCCATGGGAGGCCTTACTCTTTCTGAGAGGTGGATGAGGGTAAGTTGGGGTAGGGAGGAGGACGGGGAGAAGGGGAACATGGGGGTGAGGGGAAAAGGGAAAGAGGAGGGGAGAAAAAGAGGGCTGAGGAGAACTTGAGGAAATTGGATAGTCGAGATGGAGGAAGGACAGAGATGAGAGCAAGGAAAGAGATATCTTGATTGAGAAAGCCATTATAGGGTTAGCAGAAACCAGGCTCTAGATAAATTCCCATCAATACACAAGAATGACCCTGGCTAAGACCCTAAGCAACAGAGGAGAGAGGACTGAATCTTGATTTGCCCTGTAATCAGGCTGATGATTATCTTAAATATCACCATAGAACTTTCATCCCTCAACTGATGGAAACAGAGGGAGAGACCCACATTGGAGCACTGGACTGAGCTCCCAAAGTCCAGCTGAAGAGTGGAAAAATGAGAATATGAGCAAAGAGGTCAAGACTGATGGGGACAACCACTAAAATAGTTTACCTGAGTAAATAGGAGCTCACCAACTCCAAATGGATGGGAAGGAACAAGCATTGGACCAAACTAGTCCCTCTAAATGTGTTTGACAGTTGCATGGCTTGGGAAAGACTGAGGGGCAACTAGTAGTGTCACCAGGATTTATCCCTAATGCAAGTACTGGCTTTTTATTCTAATCTCTTTGAAGGTATACCTTGTCCAGCCTAAATATAGTAGAAAGGGCCTTGGACCTTCCACAAAGCAATGTGCCTTCCCCTTTCTGAGGATTAGATGGAAATGGGGTGGGAGGATGTGTGGAGGGAATGGGAAAAGGGGAGAGAGTGGAAACTTGGCTTGGTAGTTTTTTTTTTAAATCTAATAAATATAGTAAAAAATATCATGAATCTAGAACATAGGAAATGAAACAGGCAGAATGATTTCCTATATGCAACCAGTTTTCTTGCTATTTTGATAGTTCTAATGCTGAAGAAAATGGAGATCTGAGGAGGAAAATTGGCAGGGCCAGACGTAGGTTAACATTTGAAAACTGAAAACATTGGGTATGTGAAGGCACAGGTGATTTATAAAATGTGTCATTAAAACTAATATACCTATAAATTGAACTTTTGGTAGAAACTGAATCTGTTTTAAAGGCAAGGAACAGAAATTGAATTTTTTGACATATTATATTTGAAATAATATAATTACATATTAATATGGCTTTTTATCCCGAAGAAAATGTAGGTGTCTGATAGATTCAGAACCATTTAAATATGCAAATCTCCTCTGTGGATGAGGGTTATGAATCCAGCCATCTTGGACAGACATAATTCTCCAGACCATGTGAGCCTAGTGTAAAAGCATTCTGTGGCATTTGGGGTGAACAGTTTTAGAACTAGCATGTGATCCTCCTTATTCCCCGTTTCAGGAAAGGAAAGTTCCAATCCTGTTTCTAAGACAAGCTCATGCCAAAAGGTGGTAAAACTGAAGTAGATTAACCTGTAACAATTCTAGAAATAAGCTTTCCTTATCAGACAGTCAACTTTAAGAATTGCTGGCAGCACATAGTATAGCTCTCCAGATGGACAGATTCATTCAGGAAGCAGATGATACATGAAAATTGCACGAAGTATGCTCGAGGTGTTCCCATCAGTTCAAGCCTGCCTAGTTATATATGACTGCAGGGCTAGCTGGGGTGATTTACCAAGAGTTTGGATAAGTTTTAGCAAGAGTTACAGCTTAGCAGCACAGCAATTGCTTGGCACACATTTGGCCCTGGGTTAAATGCCCAGTATCACCAAGAATAAGATGAAAGAGGATCAGGAAAGGATGAGGACAAGGAAGCATTACTAATGGAATCAGCAGCCATTTATAAGTGATAAAAGTACTAAAACTTTGTATATCATTTTTCACTGGGATTAATTTAGATAGCTTTGAGATTCATGTACCAGGCACTCTTGTTTTTATCTTTTTTTCCCCAAAGACCTGAATAGAATCTTTGCTTCTAAAATTTATAAATTTTTATACTATGGTTTACCTGAGTATACTTCTGGCATTCAAGCACTGGAACTGCTGACTTAATCCTTCAAGTGATTTTAAATACCATTTGAAATTATTTCTTTTATTTCTGGGATTATAGTATAATTATACCATTTTCCTATTTGTTCGTAGACTGTGCCACTTAGTAACATCAGAAACAACACTGAAAAAGTCCCATCAATATGATTTTCTAGACATGAGCTAGACAAGGACAAAAATAGACATGCCATAGTGGATGGGGGGAAAAAAAGCACAGTCTCAACTCTACACAGGGAATCACAGTAAAATAAAGGATGCTGAGAGGAAAAGAAATAGTCCTCCTCAGGGAAGAGCACAGCAATTGATTATCCAATAGCAAATTGTCAGCCCTGAATACACACAAGCAACACTTTACAGACTAAACAAGTTATATTTAGTATATATTTGCATATATGTGCATGTAGTAAATCATTAATGAAAAAGGAAGTCCATAAATTTGATAGAAAGCAATGGTATCTGGCAGGCTTCGGAGAGAGAAAAGGAAAGGGACACATGTTGTAATTATAACCTCAAGAAGAATATAGTTTAAACAGGATCCTAGCAAAGTCAACACAACCAATAAATACACTCTTAAGGCATGGGGAAATTTCATAGGGGGTCCCCTCTCTAGAAAAGAACTACGGGCAACTAAGAATACCTGAGAGATGGAGAATTATTCTTCACCAGTAATCGAGGCCCCTAATTGGTTATCCAATATCTGTCCTCGTGAACCATGCCACATTGGGTTGCCTTATGTTGTAAGCTGCCCCACGTTGGGCACACTATGTCATAAGCCACACCACATTGGGTTGACATATGTCTCAGGTCATATATTTTGGGTGACTACTGTCCTGATCCTAGCCACAGAAGATCCGTATGTTCCAGGGTAGAGGTGTGAGGGTTAGAAAAGTTAAGTAGAAAGAACAGAGGTAAGGAAAAAACACAGAGGCATAGGATAGTACTGGGAGGGCAGCTTGGTGAATATTGAATGTTGAATTTTGAATTCTGAGTCCTGAGTCCACCTGTGTTTAATTTCCCATACACTTTTATACCCCAATACAGAAAGGGTAAAAAAGACAAAAGACTGCTTTAACTTGGTATAAAGGATAACTTGTAAAGTTAATGCTTCAACACTTTCAGACATCAAGCCATTAATTCATGAGAAAAGCATTCTGTTGTTTAGGCAGTGAATCCATACGAGGCCAAGTATCCTAAAAGCAGCCACTCCCTAGATCAAACCTCCTAGTTCAAAAGGAGCATAAATATGTGTGAATTCTGTGACCTTTGGTCAAGGTGGTGAGGATAAACCTGTATGGGCCATCTTAATGTCCAAAACATAAGGTAAATAATCCTAGGTTAGTGTATATAGTCACAATTGTTGCTAGCAACTTTGAGCAACCTCAAACTCTCTGACCTTCAGACAAGGTTAAATAAGCTTACATTTTAGGGCCTCAACAATCCATCAAGCAATCTCTTTTTATTAGTTTTGGTTTGAAGTCTATTTTGTTAGATATTAAAAAGTATATACAAGCTCTCTCCTTAGGTCCATTTGATTGAAATATGTTGTTCCAACTCTTTAACCTGAGGTAATGTCTCTCCTAGATACTGAGATATGGTTTTTGGATGCCACAGAATGATAGAGCTTGTTTTCATATTCATTTTGTTCTTCTGTGTCATTTTATTGGGGGAATTGAGCACATTGATGTTGAGCAATATGAATTAATAATAAATGTTGATTGTTTTTGATACATTGTTAATGGTGGTATTGGTGATATGTGTTATTTCTGTTGTTGGTAGTGTGAATCTGTACTTTTCTTTTTTTTTTTTTTTTGATTTTCCTGTATTTTCATGGGTGCAGTTAACCTACATATGTTGGAATTTCCCTTCTAGCACCTGCTGTATATCTGGTTTTGTATATCAATATTATTTAAATTTGATTTTTATCATAGAATATCTTGTCATCTATGTTAATGGAAAGTTTTACTGAGTGCAGGAGTCTGGGCTAAAATCATTGGTCTCTTAGAATCTTCAAGATATCTCTCTCATTGCCCTTTTGGCTTTTAGATTCTCTATTGAGAAGTCAGGTGTAATTCTCATAGGACTCCCTTTATATTTTTACTTGATCCTTTTTTGCTAAAGTTTTTAATATTATTTCTTTGTCCTGTATGTTTAGTATCTTTGATTGTTTTTTGTTTGTTTGTTGGTTGGTTTGCTTGTTTGTCTGTCTGGTTGTTTGGTTGGTTTTGGTTTTACAAAACAGAGTTTCTCTGAAGTTTTGGAGCCTGTCTTGGAACTAGCTCTTGTAGACCAGGCTGGCTTTGAACTCACAGAGAAGCACCTGCCTCTCTCTCCTGAGTGCAGGAATTAAGAGTGCATGCCACCAGTGTACAGTTTGTTTAGTGTTTTGATTATTTTTTGAGAAGGGAACTTTTATTTTGTCCAATCTATTTTATATTCTATATGCTTCTTATATATTTACAGGTATCTCCTTCTTTAGTTTGGGAAAAATTTCTTCTATGGTTTTGCTGAAGACATTTTCTGGGCCTTTAAACTGACATGTTTTTTTTCTTCTTCCTTTATTCTTCCTCCTCATTCTTTTCCTCTTTTTCTTCTGTTTTTGAATAGTTTTAATTTTATTTATTTTAAATTTTTTCCACAGCTTTTTTTTTTTAAATATTGGGTACATATTTCACAGTACGTACCCTAGTTCCACTCATCTCTCAGTCCCTTTGTAACCACCCTCACTCTTGTGGCATTTTCCTACTAAAGGACAGACCACTTCCCTCCTCTGTGTTTCCTGCCTCTTCATTCATCTCAGTAGCATTGGCAGATGTTGTACGTGCAATATATCTTTTTGTTCAAACAGCATTATTCGCAAATGTTCATTGTATAATGAGCTGCTGGTCAGCTTCAAGATATCTGGCTTTGGTCAACCATCAAAACTGGATCCCCACTGACATTCTTCTCCAATATCCTTCTTTTGCCCTAGTGATAGATATCGTGCAGCTATGGTTTAGAGGATTGGTCAGTTGAAACATTCCAGGAGATCATAGATGGGATAGATGTTTGGTTTTGCCAACTCCAAGACCTGAGTATGTATCTGGGTGCAGCTCAGTTGGTCGGTGCAGACCACTAGAACCATTCTTCTCAGGTGAGGGACAGAACAAGCTCTTTCAGTCCTACGGTGTGGGGTGGGTCTAGCTTTTCCATGTAATAGAAGTCACTGATATAGATACAGACCCGGACTGCAGTAGGGCCATAGTCTCAGGCATGACAACTGGCAGCAGCTCAATCCTTTATAATTCCATAGCCCCAGATGACATCCTAGAACATTCAAACCAGGATAGTCAGATAGTATCTGAGGTGGCATGGCCCTTTGGCATCATGGCCATTTATGACAGCCCTGACCCCAGTCTGCTCACCACCCTTGGAAGTAGCAAGGCCCATGGGCATCATTATGAATTGTGTCTAAAGTAGGGTCAATAACTTAGACATGGTCTTTGGCAATAATCCAGGACTAGAAGACAACATGTCCCCTGATGACGATTCCCACATTAGCCTGTTCTTCCAGGCCTTTACATCTTTAAATCGTCTCTCTCTACAGGGCACAAACATCTGTCTTTCTCTCCATCTCATACCCCACCATATATTTCCTCACCATCATGGTGCCTTGTAGCAACAGTCAGGCCATGGTTTCTTCCTGCCCGCTCAGAGCAAACTTCTCTCAGCAGGTATGTTCATGCCCATCTCCAGTTGATCAGTTTTAATGTGGCCTAAAGGGCTAGGGCTTCTTCCTGCCTACTGTTAATCTTAGATTTAATCTTTTCATTGTGTCCCAGATTTCCTAAACATTTTGTATCAGTGGTATTTTGTTTGTTTGTTTGGTTTTTTTTTGTTTGTACATTCAATATTTTGTGTGAATTATTCATTTCTTTTATTGTATCATCAAGGACTTAGATTCTTTCTTCCAATTCTTGTGTTCTGTTGATGTAGCTTGCCAATGTAGTTCTTGGTCATATTCCTAATTTTTTAATTCTTAGAATTCCTGTAGTTTATGTTTTCTTTAAAAATTCTATTTCAGTTTTCAGGCCTTCAACAGTTTTTTTTTTTTTAAATTATCTTAAATGTTTTCTCGGATTTAAGAGATTTATTCATTTCCTCCAATATTTTGTTTATGTTTTCTTGGATTTCTTTAAAGGATTTATTCTCTAATTCTTTAAGACCCACTAATTTCTACATAAAGTTGGCTTTAAGATATTTTTCTTGTCCATTTTGGAATATTCATGGCCTGCTCTGGTAAGAAAATTGTATTCTCTCTCTCATGTTTTTTCTAGTTTTGCAAATTTCTTTTTGTTAAATTTATTTTGTTTATTTCATTTGATTCTAACAGTGTAGGAGAAGGTCGCTAGTTAGTTCCTAGCCTCTTAGCCCTGGAATAAACACACAGAACTGTATTATTTAAACCACTGTACCTATTTATTTATTTATTTATTTATTTATTTTTATTAAAAATTTCTGCCTCCTCCCTGCCTCCTATTTCCCCTCCCCCTCCCTCTCCAGTCCAATGTGCAGTCAGCATTCCCTGCCCTGTGGAAAGTCCAAGGTCCTCCCGCCTCCATTCAGGTCTAGAAAGGTGAGCATCCAAACAGGCTAGGTTCCCACAAAGCCAGTACATGCAGTAGGATCAAAACCCAGTGCCATTGTCCTTGGCTTCTCAGTCAGCCCTCCTTGTCCGACACGTTCAGAGAGTCCGGTTTGATCCCATGTTTTTCAGTTCCACTCCAGCTGGCCTTGGTGAGCTCCCATTAGATCAGCCCCACTGTCTCAGTCGGTGGGTGCACCCCTCGCGGTCCTGACTTCCTTGCTCATGTTCTCCCTTCTTCTGCTCCTCATTGGGACCTTGGGAGCTCAGTCCAGTGCTCCAATGTGGGTCTCTCTCCCTATCTCCATCTATCGCGAGATGAAGGTTCTATGGTGATATGCAAGATATTCATCATTATGGCTATTGGATCGGGACATTTCAGACTCCCTCTCCTCAGCTTCCCAAGGGGCTAGCTGGGTACATCTCCCCAGACCCCTGGGAAGCCCTCTAGAGTCGAGTCTCTTGCCAACCCTAAAATGGCTCCTTTAATTAAGATATATACTTCCTTCTCCCATATCCACCCTTCCTTTATCCCAACCATCCCATTCCCCCAAGCTCTATCCATCCCCCTCTTCTCACTTTCCCTCCCTATCTCCCCTTGTCCCCATCTTACCACCACCCCCATGTTCCCAATTTTTGCCCAGCAATCTTGTCTACTTCCAATATCCAGGAGGATAACTATATGTTCCAGTATTCAGTTTAGTTTCTCCCATCTATCTCTGTCCCCCTATAGCTCTGTTATAGGCCCAAAACAATTCCTTTATTAACTAATGGTAGTCACAGCATACAGAAGGGAATCCCACATCATAGCAAAATTGAAAATGTTTTTAAAATGTGTATAAAATGTGAATGTTCAAATGTTGCTACTATTTCTGATTGTACTTGTAGAAGTAGAGCTCCATCTTAAGAGTTTTTTCTTTTTTTCACCTTTTTAAAATTTTTATTGTTTTTTCTAAAAGGAAAACAAGATATCCTTTTCAGTTTTACATACCAATCCCAGTTCCTCCTCCTTTCCCTCCTCCCATCCCCTTCACTTCCTCTTTGCTCATTTTCTCACTCTTTCCAATCTTCAGCTGGACTTTGGGAGCTCAGTCCAGTGCTCCAATGCAGGTCTCAGCCTCTGTTTCCATCAGTTGCTGGATAAAGGTTCTATGGTGATATTTAAGATTCTTACCAATCTGAAAGTGCAAGGCCAGTTAGGGCACAGTCAGCGACAGCACATACATGCACTTCTCTCATATTTCTTTCCTAATTCTCCCACAGTAAAGCCTCTGGAAAAATATGAATCATATATTCAGGGTCACCCAGCACTTCTTGGGTAAACAATAAGAAACAGAGCTATACTGATCACACAGTTTCTTTCAGGCTGGGACGTCTCTAACCGGATCTGATGAGTAAGTAAGCATATAGCTCTGAGTGGCCAGGATTCCAAGACAGAAAGTGACACTGAAATTCAGGACTTAAATACAAATCAGTTAGCTAACTGAACCTTGCGCTTGGGAGTATGTGCCACAAGTCCATTGCTGGAAAAGTTATACCTACTAAATTTACTTGATGCTTGACCTTAAATCAACAATAAACACCTGGGAAATTATTCTTGTATTGATGTGGGAGGGTCTTCTGTTTTATGTTGATTTCATTGGTTAATAAAGAAATTGCCTTGGCCATTTGATAGGCCAGCCCTTAGGTGGGTGGAATAGACAGAACAGAATGCTGGGAAGAAGGGAAGTTAGGCAATCGCCATGCCTCTCCTCTCTGGGTCAGACAGGGAGGAGCCAGCCGCCAGGTCAGACATGCTGAATCTTTCCCTGTAAGACACCACTTCGTGGTGCTACACAGATTGTTAGAAATGGATTAATCAAGATATGAGAATTAGCCAATAAGAGGCTAGAACTAATGGGCCAGGCAGTGTTTAAAAGAATACAATTTGTGTGTTGTTATTTCGGATGTTAAGCTAGCTGTACTGGGAGCCAGGCAAGACAAAAAGCAGGCCTGCCCACAGCTCCATCTACATTGTATATTTGTCTCCAGGGGTAACCAGTTTGCTTTGAATTCATATTGAAATTTAAAATTAGCCATTTGTGTGACAGAGAATACTATTACTTTCCTATGTCAATTTGAGTAATAAAAATGTACTAGTATTATTTTTTCTCAGAATTATGCAAATTAAGCTGAAATTATCTTCCTCATCATCCTCAGCTATACATGTGGCCAGTAGATGGAAAATTTTCATGAGATAAACACACAAGCAGTGGGAAAAAATCCATAGCTGGTACATGAGAAAAACTGCAGACAGAAACAACCAGTCATTTACATTCAGTGACTCCACGGTTTTTTATAAATAGGACTCCCCATCAGAGAGTTATTCATCTGGTAGGTCAACATGTTGAGTATTAGTTTTCACCTTTTATATTCTACCACAGTGTCCGACAAGAGCAAGTGAAGAAAGGTTGTCGGGAGCCTGTCTGATTTCCTGACAGGCCTGGCCTTTGTTTTAGCAGGGGATGTCTCCTGGAGTTGGGATTTAGGTTACACTGCTGGATGTGGGTGCAGCAATGTTGGGAGGGGATGGTCAATGGGATCCATTGGAGACATGATCAGTGGAGAAGGGATACACACTGGTGATCTCTTGCAGTTCAGGGACAATATTGATGGGTTTTGTATAGTGGGAATATAGAGGAGATCTATTGAAATTTTGCTAAGGATCAGATTAATAAGTAATTTAATTTAAAGTACAAAATGCAATATATTATTTAAACATCATGCATATGAATTAGTCACCAAAAAATTCTGTTTTCAAACTGAGATGTTTACTTGCTTAAATACCTGTGGATAATAGATTTCATTACATAATTGTATTATCCACCTCTAAGGACACATAGCCCATATTTTTGAATAAGTAGTTTGTTTTCAAATATTTCAAATCGATTAAATTTTTTAAACGTATGTGTTCACACATGTCTGAGAATGGTATATTTGCATGTGTATGTGTATGTGTAAGTTTTGGTTATGGAAGACAGTCAGTGGTCAGCTGTAGGTGTAGCTCCTTAGGTATCCACCCCCTCCCCCAATTTTGTTGAGACACAGTAGAGCAATTACCCTAGAGTTAATTAATTTTGCTAACCTGTTTAGCATGGAGCCTTAAAGATCTACCTGTGTCTATCTTCCTGGTACTGTGATCAAAGACATAAAATAACCATGGTAGCCTTGTGAAGGCATGCATGTGCATTGCTTGCAAATGTCCAGATACATATCTCTAGAGCTTGATGACAAGGGCTTTCTAAATCACTTATATTTTAAAACAGACTGTGTCAATGAACCTCACTCCCAGTTTTAGCTGGATTGCCCAGCCAAAGCCCAAGGATCTACCTGTCTCTGCCTCCCACTATTGAAAGTTACAGACATATATGCATCCAAGCAAGTTTTACATGAGAGTTAGACCAAAACACAAGTTTTCATGCTCATTCAGCAAGCACTTGACTTTCTGAGCTTTCTCTTTTGCCCATTCTAACTATTTTTTTTTAACATGGGTTAGTGGTGGTTAGAAAGAGGTCCTCATACCAGTGCAGTAAGCACTACAACAATTGAGCTATTGTCATCACCCAGTTCCTAACACAAGTTTGCATCTAGTTCATAATATGATTTATTTACTATCCTATCTTACACAAGATATTCCATGTTTTCCGCCACAGAATTATATTCCAAAATACTGTTTTCAGAATAGCAAGCTATAAAAAATATATAATCAGTTTTCCCCATTATTTGCAAATGAAAACATATATGATGTTGACAAAGTAAAATGAAAAACTCTTGAATGAGAGAATAAGTAACATATGTGTTTGGAAAATTAATATGTTCACAGAGGTAATAATGTGAGAATGTGGATAAGAACTGATTCCTTAGTGCCTAAAAATATTTGTGCTAAAATAATGTTATAAACATAAATTAGTGCAGTATAGCATGTATATCACATTTGAGATTCAAGAATATATTATTCTTGTTAAGCATGTTGCAAATAATTTTAAAATTTATTTACATTTTAAATTTTCAATTGAAAGAAAAGTAACTCTTCTACCAAATATACTTGACAGTTTTTATTAAATATAAAATATTAGTAAGACAAAACATGATAATTATAATAAGCTATATTAAAGTATGTAATGTAAACCACATTATTTTTCAGTAACTATATACATATAGATGTAAAGTGCTGTGTGGTTAAGCTCAGGACATGCATGGGTGTCAGTCAAAGTGCAGAGTAATTTTATTTTCCAAGAGATGATAAGCATGGTGTGAGCACATTAGAGAAAATAAATAGCCTACTGCTTTTACGGTCCTTAAACTTCATTCTCAGCCTTTAGGTGCTTATGTTTTGAGTACTAGCTGTATTTCTGAAATGCACCTTCTGGAAATTCCATCAAGAACCACATCTGTGAAGCTATAATATATGTTCATTGACAGCACAGGTTTTTATGAGATTCATGAAGCTTTAGGAATTTAGCACAAAAGTGCCTGTAATGGTAGAAATGTACTCTTCATAAGTGAGCACTCTGAGTCCATAGGGCAGTACATCACAGCTGGATCAATAGCCAGCATGATGTACTATGTCAAGGAAAACTTCCTTTCAGAGTACAACACATAATAGATCAATAGCAAGATAATTCCAAGCATAAAGTCACTGGCAGATAATTGCATGTGAATTATTTTCTTTAATATTTTTGTCTGGTATTTGAGCTCACTTTAAACACACACTAGGTTGGACATATATCTCAGAGGTAAAGCTCTTGACCCGTATGAGGTTGCTTCTAAAATCAATTTTTAGCACCAAAAAGCCAGTCAGTCAATCAACCAATCAGTCAGTCATTCCCTCAATCAATCAAGCATCAGTTAATCAGTACATACCTAAAATGATAGTAACAGAATTTAAATAGGTAATGGACTATTTCAAATGATTTGCTTCCCACAGAATCATTTCTTGACTGCTATTTTTACTAGGAGCATCTTTCATCACACTTTTGAAAACCATTTTCTTATTAATATGTAGCAAATATAAACTCAAGCGAGCCTAATTGAGGTTTTTTATTTATTAATGAGTTTTATTAGTAGTATTTATGGATCATCACCTTAAGTGCCAGAATCAGTTTAGATACAAATATGAATTAGCTAGGCAACATCATTTGCAGCTGTAATCTTTATGAATGGAGAAGTCTCATATAGAAAGATAAAATGAGGCTACATAGGAGTGACAGTGAAGCAACCTACAATACTTACCATGAGTGGAATGACGTTGTACAAATGATGTAGTTGTAGTACTTCTGTGATTCTTTTTTAAAGAATAAAAAATATAACTTGATGTGGGAGCGATTTCTTATTAATAAAGAAACTGCCTAGGCCCCTTGATAGGCCAACCCTTAGGTGGGTGGAGTAAACAGAACAGGATGCTGGGAGAAAGAAGCTGAGTCAGGGAGTTGCCATGATTCTCCCACTCCAGGCAGACACAGGTTAAGATCATTCCTGGTAAGCCAGCTCTTGGGCCACATAGATTATTAGAAATGGGCTAGTCCAGGTGCGAGAGTTAGCCAAGAAAAGGCTAAATATAATGGGCCAAGCGGTGTTTAAAAGAATACAGTTTCCGTGTAATTATTTCGGGTAAAGCTAGCCATATGGGCGACCGGATGCCGGGATGCAGCCCACCACCCCTATTGCAACAATAACTTAATATTACAGAGAATCAAAAATTAGTGCTGGAGGTATCTTATGAGCATAATGGGTATGAGATGAAACAGGACACTTAATGAAAGGAGGGTCAGCAAACTACCTATACTTTAGAAAATGCTGATTATTTATATCAGAAACCCATAAGATCAAGGAGCTAGCATTTCAGTGATGCTCAGAGAGTGTGATTATATCATTTTCAATACAGAAATGATGAGATCATCACACTGTCACACTTTAGAATTAGACCTGTCATGTTCATTATAAACAGACACAGACTGTTTTTAACTATAGGCATTTACAATTCCTGCGTAATTGGATATTTAATATCTAAATGCCATCATCTGCTACCAAATTTAGAAATCTTTCTACAGTTTGAGTCTTACTAAGGAGTAAGAATTTGTCTCTCCATGTATCTTACTGAACTAGGTTTTCTGTATAGGATAAGCATATGACTACCCACAATAACAAGAAATCATATAGCAAGTATATCCAGTAACCAGAGACACAAGACTAAATTCAATGAAAAGTCCATCTTGGTGTATGTATAGAAGTAGTAGCCCTATACAGTTTCCAGGGATTCCTTGAGGATGTACTTTCCAGTATGACAGCTTGATAATGCTAGATTTGGTGCACAGGGTAATAGTAGTTCTAAACAGATGGCCCTACAAGGATTATTAACCAGAAGGCTTACCTTATGAGGCATATTTCTTGGCTCCCATTTTTTTCTGTTTGTCTGTTTGATTCTGTGACATATTGCAAAACCTTACCAAGTGTTACTTTGCTGTAACAAATCAACAAAGAGAAGATAACTATCACAGTCATTAAATGCAATGCATTCTCCAGCCTGTCTTTGTCAAAATGGTCAAGGACACATTTGATGTTTATGCAGGTAGTTATAGTAGATGAAAATACTGAAATATAAGAACATCAAGTTCATACTTGAACCCACAGCTTAATATACAGCCTGTGTAAGGAAGAATTCCTGGGAGGAAACTTAGAGAAACTCTGATTAGGCTTACAAGTTAGGTTGCAAGACTTGTATCGAACACAATATGAAAAACTCCACGAATCTTCATTTGAAGATGAGTACTCAAATTATAAAATCAGAATAAATATAGATGATTAAATCTCAACTTTCTCAAATTCTCTCTTTTTTTTTTTTTTTTTGGTTTTTCGAGACAGGGTTTCTCTGTAGCTTTGGAGCCTGTCCTGGAACTCCCTTGGTAGACCAGGCTGGCCTCGAACTCACAGAGATCCGCCTGCCTCTGCCTCCCGAGTGCTGGGATTACAGGCGTGCCCCACCACCGCCCGGCAACTTTCTCAAATTCTGTAAGCTTAACTCAGTCTTACATTTCTGTATAAAATATACATTTAAATAAATACTTGGAGTAACTTGAAATAAGTTACCTAGTAAGATACTTAGGGAAACTTCAGTTCTATGATACAGCACATATCTAATCCCTTATTCTGTCATTCAACACTTATTGAAATGCTGATACTGTTCTAAGCACTGGAGGTATGTCAATTAATGAAAAAGAACAGCAGCAAATGCACATCATGGTATAGTATTTGAGAGATAGTGATATGAATGGGACATAATGAGAAAATTTAAAAATATGGACTGTACATGTTTTATAAAAAGCCAAGCAACAGAAGATGACTTTAGATGGTTTGCTATAATCATCTATGCTCAAAAAGAAAAGAACTAGTTCTCTTCTAAAGGAGATGTGAGTACAAAGTGAAGACCACATTACAGTCTAGGAGTAGAGAGCAAAGGTGTTTAGAATGTGTCTCTAGTTTAGAATGTTTTTAGTAGATGAACAATGGGAAAGAACCCAACATGATGAGGAAATACAGAATCCATATGCAAAGCTGCTAGATGTAGATGAGATGTGACCATGGTTTGAATGTGATTTTTCCCTCTGCACCCACAGGGTAATGTAATTGAAATGTTTAAATTAGGTGGTAACTCAGATTGGGGATGTGGTAGAACTTTGAGGTGGTGGGACCAAGCTAACAGAAGTACTGTGGTCTTTATGGAATATATCTCCCCCCCGCTTTTGACAGAAACATCATTGATCCATTCTCATGGAGCAAGCAGATAATGAACTCTTTCACTATCTTGAATCCTCCTGTTGTCATTCCCTGATGCCACCCCAATAGAATGCGTGTTAATTTCTTTTTAAGTTTGAATCATTTCTATAAATGTTAACAAGGGCTGTAAGAGATATTGGGAGATAACAGCCTTTAATTTAAGATGGGGAAGTAAATTTAAACAGGCCCCAATGTGATGAGGAAATCATTTACACTCTGTGTGTTTTGAAGCAGGGTTGGACACAGACAAAAACACCCAAAAGGGATTTCTAAAATTTACTAAAGTAATCGTGCATTAAATCATTTCAGAACATATGGATGGGCTCATCCTTGACAAAATGTATTATAAGTATTTCTTTAATAATTACGGTTTCCAAAAGGAGCATCATTCATCTAGAAGATTGCTAAGTAGTGAAGGCAAAGAAAAAAAGACAAAAAATGAGTAATATAAAAGTGAGGTTAAAAAAAAGAAAAGCTAAAATAAAAGAGACTGGAAACAAATAGGGAGGGAAAGGGAGAAAGGGTGTAGATTAGAGTCAAACACTGAAACTAAGGAAAGCATAACAGAATCAAAGTGATATTTTCCACAAGTAACTAGACAAGAATTAGAGGAGACAATGAGAGAATGGTGTTAATTATATTGCAGAAATACTCCTGTGAGAAGATTTTCTGAAGAGAAATTACAGGAACTGTGAGAGTGAGAAACAGGCAAATTGTTGCACAGCCCATGTGATGCCCGATTGTTACTGTAAGGGAATAATCATTTGAGGTGACAGCTCTCCACACTTGCCATTGCACTGCACAAGCAGCCTAGAACAACTTAATTTTCATTTTTTGGTTTGGGTTGTGTCAGAATGACAATAGGGTGGCTAGGGAGCAAGAGTTGACTGCACTACACGTCCACAAATCATGTCTTTGCAATTTATAGAGTGGTTCAGAGAGTGGAAGTTTAATGTTCCTTTCAGTAAGATTAAAAACATTTACCTTGAACCAAACAAAATATATTCAATATGACAAAATTTTAATAGGAGGAAATTTTTCATACGTCTTTAATTTCTGAGTCTTTCGATAACTTGACATTGAAAATGCAATGTGATTTTTCTATAGAAATTGACAATACAGGAAGGAATTTTTTACAAAAGACTGTCACATTTATCCTTAACTTCATATTTTTAAACATTGAAGTAAAGTTTGACATCTTCACTGTGTGTTAAGCTTACAGAAGCGATTAAAAGGTGTAAAAGAATTCATTGATGATTTACTCTAATACATAGGAAATAAGATAACATAATTTCTAACTAAAGAACTGAAACAAATAACAAGAAAACACCTTTATAACATAACCAGGTTATTTCAGAGAAGAATTACAGGAAACATTTCTACTGGGATTCTTGTTTGAAAGCGCCAATAAATTGATGTGCTGCCAAATCAAAGCAGAAGACCGGCCATTTAAAACATTGGCAATGAGAACAAAGTTAACCAAGGAAAAAAGCCAAGGCAGTTACCAGTCCTGGAATTGTGTATCCTTTCCTAATCTTTCTTTTCTGTCACAGCAGAGCTCATAAAAGCATACTACTTTAAACATTTGTGTGTGTATGTGTTTGTGTGCGATTGGGTGTGCATGAGCGCTCATGTAAGAGCATCCTATCATGTAGAGTTCTTTTCTACAAAGCGTTATGTATAGCTGAATAAGAAGGGCCAGTATAGTCTTTAAGTGACATCATATTTTTTTAACTTTAAGCTTTATTACTTTCTACCTCCTTTTATTGAAAATATATCCCTTTCTTATATAATATGTCCTGATTAGAGTTCCTTCTTCCTCCATTCTTCCTAGTTTCTCTCTACCTCTCTTCCCATCAGATTTACTCATCTTCTGTCTCTCATTACAAAAAAATAGGTTTCCAGAGAAACAATAACAAAACACAATCTAACAAAATGTAATGAGATAGAACAAAGACCATCACATCAAAATTGAAAAATGCAAATCAAGAGAAGACAAAAAAAAGCCCAAGAGATAGCCCAAGAGAATCACTTCTCCACCCTCAAGAGTCTCTTAAAATATTAAAAGAAAAGCTATAATATATAAGCAAATGACCAGGTGTAGATCTGTGTAGACCCCATACAAGCCGCTTCAGACTGAATTCATATAAAATTTGGTCATGTTGATTGAAAGAACTTGAATTCCTTTAGTCATCTATTTTCTCCAGCTTATAAACTCTTTCTGCCTCTTCCTCTTCTATAAACCGTATATATACCTACCCAGGCACAAAACCTTTGATCTAAAGTGATGGCCTACTTGAAATACATACCAGTGCAGCGGTGACACAAAGATGATAGAAGTAAATTAACAAAAGATGGATTTGATTGCCGGGCGATGGTGGCACATGTCTTTAATCCCAGCACTCAGGAGACAGAGGCAGGTGGATATCTGTAAGTTCGAGACCAGCCTGGTCTACAGAGCTAGTTCCAGGACAGGCTCCAAGGCCACAGAGAAACCTTGTCTCGAAAAAACAAACAAACAAACAAACAAAAAGATGGATTTGATCTAAGACCCAGCCCATATGAAACCCATACTTGACACTGCTTGGGTGACTAAGAACCGGAGACTACATACATAGCCTAGAGACCTAAAATATGACTCAATACCACAGTCCTTTAAACTAAAAGGTACTGTTGATAAAATGCATCCTAAAGGTGTTCTGCTGTACTAGAAATCAGCAACTTCCTACACCATCAGCAGAGAAGCTTCTTCCTGTAGAACATGGGAACAAACAGAGACCCACAGACAGACCTTGGAATACACAGCTCTAGATGTAAGGTTTCCATCAAATCCCTCCCCTATAAAACTCTTTTTTAAAAAAAGTATTTTTACGTTTTAAAAGAAAAAACAAACTATCTTTTTTTCCTATACAACTCTTAAACAAGGTACACTGTACATAAATGTCACATCGCCTGACTTGGCCAATATCTAAGTTCTTGTCTTTATCTCCAGCACCCACTTCCATACGCACCTAGATCTTTGCCTGGTTTTATGTACTCTTCTAGTTTAACCTATAAATTCTATCACATGTGATATATGCAATCTAATTGATACAAGGTTACGTATACATTAATTGTAACTTGTTGCACACCATCTTATTTGTCCTAGAAGGAATTTTTGCATTAGGTTGCTTTTATTTACACACACACACACACACACACACACACACACACACACACACACACACACCAGCCTCTATCTTAATATGTAGAAACACCCCGAAACTTGCCCTGAATAAAGCTTATCAAAACTTGGAAACTGTCTACTACTCAAATATTATACACTGGCTCTCCTATCTTCTTAAAATGGCTTGCAATAAGATTAGATTTAAAGTATCAATGTCAAACTTTCAACTAGAATATTTTTTATTCAAGAAAATGTGTAATTTCCCTGTCCCACTGCCAAACATTTTATTATTTGGAAAATTATTTACAATCCCTTCTCTTTTATACTTATTTATCTAAAGGTCTAAGGTCTTTTACCTTCAACACTCAAATCATAAGAGCTTTTCTCTTTGAACTTTTATTTATTTCCACAAGAGAACAATGAGTCTATCTTTACTCTTTCATTCTTAACTAATTAATCACATTAATGTTTATTGCATGTTTTAAAATAACTTTCAAAACATCTATAATTCCTACTGTGGAAGTCACTGAGATCAAGTATAGTATATTATCTGACAAAATAAATAATCATATAATCTTAATTAATATTGGCTTCAGACAAAAGATAAAATGTGGCTAACATATAGAATTCCAGTAAATATGGCTGCTATTTTAACAGCAAGTGCTGAACAGAGTAACAGTCAACTCTTTTATGTGCTTCTATCAACAAACCAATACTAATGTGAAGTTGGAAGTAGTTGTCTAATTTATTTGATGTGAGGGAAAGCCAGGCACAAAGGTAACAGTGTGGTTATAAAACTGAGGTTTTGAAGGTTGAGATCATCTCTTTTCAATAGTTTACAGACTGCTAGATGTCTTGACAATATTTGCTTAGGTTAGGCTGTTGAAGAAAATTTTCATTCCAGCATTCGGGGAAACAAACAAATAAATACCCTGCAGATGTTAGCCTGCATAGCACAACCAAAGAATCTGCCTGATGTTATAATGTTTAATGCTTCTAATCCAACTCCAGTTATATTTTCATGTTGTTTAAGTAAAACTAAATTTATGGACTAGTTTAATTTTTTGTAGGCTGTTGTGCGCATTCTTTCATGACTAATAAGTGACAAAACACCATTTTTAAAGGGAACAGTGTGTTTATAAATAGGCTGCTGGTCCAGGGATGTTATCAGCATTTTACTATTCCTTTCTAGTTAGTTTTTTAAAATTGTAGCTATGGAGACAAGGAAAATATTTTGATAATATATATATATATATATATATATGGAAACATAGCTTCTTTTGTAGTTTAGCTCAATAGTGATAGGAAAGTCTCTTGACAGTTGTGTCTTGTCTCACACTTAATGCATTTTTTGAAAGTACACAGATTAGTTCTCACAATACATATGGAAAATGGTAATTTCCTCAGACTCTAAAATTCTTCTTTAACTTCATTTCTTCTTTCCTTTCTTTCTAAAATTTTAATTTTCTCTTCATTCTTCCATTAATCTATGGTCATTAAAATATTATTATCAAGAAAAAGTTATACATTAATTTTCATTTATAGTTTAAATAATAATTTTCTAAAACATGAGAGAATTACATTTTGAAATTTATATGATATAAATGGAATGTTGTAGCAACATTGAATGATTATTTTCTGCAGTCTTCCCAATACCAAGATTATTTAGCAATTATGTAGTGGATCAAAATAGTTCTGACCTGATAAATAAACCAAGAAAGGTACAAAAATAGAATTTCGTAAACATTTCACTTCATAAAATATTTAGTGAAAATTTATTCATAACTGAATAGAGAATAACTTCTATCATTTGAGTAAAAATTAGTGGAAATTTGCTTACTTAAAATCAAATAATCACTTCCAGATTTCCAGATTAACCATGAATTTCAAAATGTAACTGTATTCTTTTATCATATGGAAATAAAGTAAATTCTGCAACTTTAAGTGATGAAGTTTAACATCACCATTATTGAAAAAAAAATAACATCTTATTCTTATTGAGGATGCCCTGAGCAAATTGTGTAATCAGATATGCAAAATTCTAAAAAAGAAAAGAAAGTAAAAGAAAACATAGTTTTATTCAGTATGAAACCATCACATAGTAACAATTCAAATGATATTGGATGAAATAAATGATTTGAACTGTGTTTCTATTCTACATTCCACCCTGTTTCTCCATACACATCAGTCTATCCATCCATCCATCTATCCATGTGGCTTTCTATACCTCCCGCGATTTTACTTCCTATGTGAACACACATATTGATGTTAACTAGTTAGCACACACAAGTGTTAGGCTAGTAAACTATTCTTTATCAATAAAAGTAAAAGGTATAATAATAACATTTTAGTTTGATTTAGGAAATATTTGCTAATGCACTAAAGGCTAATGAGTCCTTAAAGAATAAATTCTATGCTGTTTAATTTTATTATTTTAATATCTTACTTAATGATTATGTCCATTCCAGTTAACAAAGAGTTTGAAATCTATGATAAAATAAAATACTACCCTTTTTTGGCCCTGTGGTTACCACTGGCTACTCACTGTCCCCTTGGCCTCCTTTGGCTCCAGATGTCTTGAGTATTTGCTGATGACTGTACATGAGGCCTTCTTGTCACTTTGTAGACAACTGTAGTTGTTTCATATATTGTACGTTTACAGAAATATTCCTTCCATCATCACTAATCCAGTGGAGTTGAACGTGATGGCTACACCTAAATGCTTCACCTACACTCCCCCCTGCTGTAAATATCTGGGAGAACTTCATTTGGGATAACATCTTTTCAAATGATTCTTTCTTTTTCTCTCTCTTTCTTTTTTCCTTTCCTCCTTCCTTCCTTCCTGTCTTAATATTCTTTAAGAGTATTACCCAATATATTTTTATCACATTCGTTTCTACCTGTAGTTTTTATTTGTCCATTTTACAGAATTTATAAGACAAGTCTTTTATCTTTATTTCTTCCATGTTCTCACTGTAAATATTATCCATAGTTTCTACCACTGAGCTAAAGAATTTCTACCAACATTTTTGTTTCCATGACTCTCACAACTGTATGAATGCCCCAAATCTATTTTCAGTTTCAGACATTAAGATAACTCTTAGTAATCCTATCTGGATAAAATATAAAATATCCAGTTGATAAAATATCAATACAGAGCTTGATACTTAATCTCCAGATCCACTTCTCTTCCTGTATTTATTAACTATATAAATAACGTCTACATTACTGGAAGTCTGTGGGTTCAAAATAATTCTGTGTTTTTTAGTCATCAATATTTAATAAATGAGAAATCCTGCAAGGGTTTCACAGTCTTCTTTCTATGCAAGTTTAATTAATTTCTATATATTACAATTATGTCTTTAGAATTTCACAAAGGATCCAGGTGTTGGTGACACAACCTTTAATACCAACAGTTGGGAGGCAGAGGCAGGAGCTGGAGCAGGAGCAGGTGGGTCTCTGTGAGTTCAAGGCCAGCCTGTTCTACAAAGCGAATTTTAGCACAGTCAGGGCTATACAGAGAAACCTTGTCTTGGAAAAAAAATGAGACAAAAACAAAAAAAGAATGTCACAAAGAGGAAAAAATCTTCTGGATAGTAAACAAAGTATTTTATGGCTTTTTATTAGATGATCATATATTTTTGTCTGATACTGGTTATTCACGGGTAAATTTCAATGTGCCACCACTGATATTTATATGCATATAATTTTCACTGACTCCTTCCATCCTCATTTTTGCTGCCAGAATCCCTTAAAGTATATTATAGTCTTCTATGAATCATTTCTTATCTGCATAAGAATAAAATAACTCTTCATGTGCCATGGAAATACTTAAGCATTATCATCTCTGTT
This sequence comes from Microtus ochrogaster, assembly GCF_000317375.1. Lineage (NCBI taxonomy): Eukaryota > Metazoa > Chordata > Mammalia > Rodentia > Cricetidae > Microtus > Microtus ochrogaster. Next base: position 16,897,598 of record NC_022027.1, read on the forward strand.
TGTTTCATCACATTTTCTGTTCATGTAATAATTGTTGACCTTTGAATATTATTTCTTTGCATTAGTAGTTCTCTCTGCCCTAAAGTTCTTTCCCTGAGAGGCTATCTGGTAGAGTTCTGTTCAAAAGAATACTTCAGAAGCTGACCTTAGGGAAATCATAATGGGTTTTTTTTTTCAGACACACATATGTATTTTCATTTTATTTTATTAACTATAGATTGGGTATAATATTTTATATATCCATCTTTTCAACAGGTAATTGGGAGGTTCTTGTACATGTGTATATATGTACACATTTATTCTCCATCTTCACAAATGAATCTTTAAAAATACATTGTGATACATTATGTAATTTTACGTATATAATCTCTAAATCAGTTCTCATACAGGTGCTGCTTCAGCACTGCTGCAATGTGACATATATATGTATGTCTGTGTGTATGTATATACATGTATATGTTTACATATATTTATACATATATAATTTTTCTGTCTGTATATATAGATTTTTTCTTCATATAACATATTGGACGACCCCCTGTAAAACAAAGCACTGTTGTTAAATTTACTAGTAGTTGGATATTAGCCTTTCTTTTTTTATCATAGGAGTTTATTAAGTCTTATAAATTACTTGCCATTCTCTCAGTAAATGTTTCAGTCATAACAATCAGCCATGAGATACTGATTAGTTTGAACTGACTGGTATCTTATGTAGTCACATAATGGATTTCAGCTGACAAAAGTGTATTCGATTATAGTATGTAGTAATAATGTAGTATGCATTTTTTAAAAATTTTTGTAGTATGCATTTATAGGATAAAAAAGGTTGATTAAATTGTACTTTAAGTGTTTCTTTGTTCTGTTAATATATTTAAAAGCATAGCTAAAGTATACATTAATTTTTGCAGTGTCATATATTGTGCCGAATGTCTATTGCTCTTCAATTGCAACACAAGTAATTATAGCTCTGAGAACCAAGAATCTCATTTTGGTTGATATGTTTATAACAGTGGTTTCCCATCATTTTTTTCTCTAGAGGAAATAATGTATAAAGAAAAGTTCCCTGATATTTTGATAGTAAATTTAAATTTTTAAATCACAGGGATTGGATAGTGTCATTACAGTTTTGTAAATATTTTAAATGTATCACTCACAAGGATCAGATGAAAACACTGTATTTTAACATCCAAAAGTTTATCTTTCTCATGTCTCAAACCTTTGAGAATTAAAAGACATTGCATCAAAATCCATTTGGGATTTGATGTAAATTTCATATTGAATCATTATATGGCACATAATAATAATAATAATATACATATATCAAGGAAACAAACATATCATTGTATCTTTTTATGACATCATATGACAAATAGCAAACATGCTAAACAGGATCATAGGAAGAAAACTTTAACATTGGAATATTTTTCCCAGCTTTCTTTTACTTAACCATATATAATATTGGAAAAGAGAATGGCTTTGTGTTCAATGGTGGATTTATTCCAGGAGCAAGATACCAAACCTTTCAATGAGTTTAAGTTCGCTGTGGTTGTGGTTTATTCTCTGCAAGGGCTCTTTTAATAATAATAAATCTTACATTATTAGTTTATCAATTTTGAATGAAGTTCACTTGTTTGAGGGATGAATTAGTATACATAAAGTCCCGGTTTCAGTTTTCAGTGCGAAGTGAGCCAAGTACAATGACATTGCACCTAATCTTAAAAGTAAGAGGTAGAAGCATCCTTAGCTAGAATGACCTAAAGAACTCACTTTGAGCCTAGCTGTGACTATCTGAGAACTTGTCTCAGAAACAAGATATTCATTAGACTTCTTACAATACCATATAGAACTATGGAAACAATGATTAAATACTGGCAGCTTTGTTTCTCTAAAGTATTTCTAGTTCTGTTCTCAACATACAATTTTACAATGCTTTACCTTTGCCACATTTTACTAGGTCCTGAGATTTTGTAGAATTTATATTGCTTTAGGATCTATTTCATCAAAAGTTAAAAATAAAACTTTCTCCTTCATGGCATATTGCTTATACACTAGAATTATAATTCCAGTTTCACACAAAATATTTTTACTGGATACTGACAATACAATATAATTTTGAAAGTTAAGACACTCTGAAATATCCAGATGTTTCTGAGTATCCAGATGTTCTACATACAAAACACCTTTGCCTGAGTTTTAAAATTTACATTCTCAGCTAGATATTTTGGAAAACAAGATTGCTGTGTTAGTAAGTAGAATGAGCCATAGTGAATTATTTATTCTCAGTTTTTTTTCATTAATGCAAATCAACTCAGTACTCTACATAAAATCTAGATGAATTAGTATTTTATGGAATTTTTGGACTGTGAAAACCAAGTACCTATAATTTTATATTTGTGTAATGGAACTAAACACAGCCATGTTTGTATTATATGAATTTAATAAAGTAGAAGATTATTTTAAATGCTCCAATTTTAAGTCATTTAAGATTGCATCTACTCATTTTCTTGTGATAACTGGTTTATGAGTGAATTAGATTCTAAGAGTTTGTTCTTTTAAAATATAAAAATAAATTAACATTTTATATATTGGGCAATATTGTCAGTACTCCATCATTAATTTTTGAAATTTGATGAATTCTAAATTGAATAAACCACCAGAGCAAGCACGGATTATGTGTCTCTTTAGCGTTACACAGGTATGTAGTTTGCTCAGTGATATAAACAAGAATTTACAGTTTATAGCCTGTCGTATAAAAAAGTGCTCATGATCTAGCATATATCAATATTAACAATAAATAACATTTATGTAGCTCAGCACATTTTTCTGGGTGTTTAATATATATTACTGAGTGCATTTTAGAATTCAAATCTACCATAAAGTTTTAAATTTTCTTATTTCACTTTTACAAAATAAGAAACTAAATAATAGATTTGGGTATGGTGGCTCATACCTTAATTCCAGTACTCAGGAGGGAGAGGTAGGTGCGTCTCTGTAAGCTCGAATCCAGTATGGTCTATAGAGTTCCAGGACAGGCAGGGAAGCCAGGGATGTTACACATAGGAATTCTGTCTTGAAAATCCAAAGAGAGAGAGAGAGACAGACAGAGAGACAGAGAGAGAGAAAGTAATATTTTATTTTATTTTGTTTTTCAGATTCAGTTTCTCTCTGTAGTTTTGGAGCCTGTTTTGGGACTAGCTCTTATAGACCAGACTGGCCTTGAACTCACAAAGGGTCTGACTACCTACTGCCTCTGCCTCCTTGGTGCTGGGATTAAAGGCATGCTCTTAATAAAAAAAATTAAAGTAGTTTAGGAAACAGTTCCAGTTGACACCAAATGCTGTCAAAGGATTGTTACTATGGTGGTTTAACAGGAAATCTCTACAGTACTTATTAATCAGCTGCCATAAACTCATATTATCCTTGTTCCCTTTTCCATCTGGATTCCCTAATGTTTGGCTGTGGGTCTCTTCATCCACTCCATTCAGTTGCTGAATGAAGCCTCTCTGATGTCATTTGGGGTAAATTCTGGTTTATAAGTCCATGAGTTTAAAATCATTTCCCTGACTTTTTTTTTCTCCCCTTTGGCAGTCAGCCTAAGTCGCTGGGATATCCATCCACTAGTTCCTGCCCCATCCAATCAGTGTCAGGCATGGCTCCCTCATGTGGTTTGGGCATCAGGTTAGACTAGTCATCTCTGAAATCCACAATGGTGTCCTTAGGGAAGACCTAGTAATGGGGGATACGGAGCCTGAGCTGGCGGTCTTCTGTAACCAGACAAGGCTTTCAATGGTGAAACTGCAACCTCAGTCTAGGAACAAAACCCTCGAATATATTTTATGGAGTCCATGTTTCTGAGTATGTTTCCCCAATAATGCCCTAAATTATTCTTCCTGATAAACTGAAAATGTATATGTTGCTTGGAAGTCTGTACGTATGTGGTACAAAACAGATGAAACTAAATAAAAGAGCAAGGACAAAGTAGGCATAACAAGATAACTTCAGTAAATTTTTGTTTATTTCTTTTCATATTTGGAACATTTTCATACACATGGATTTTCTAATTAAAGCTTTGGCTAGTAAGATTCTTCTGATGATGAAACAACACATTTCTATCTCCTGCTGTGGAAGACTGCATGCTGAATGCAGTATCACCTGTAAAAACTGGGGATCATCCAAACAAGTTTTAACATAGAGCCAGGGGTTATATAGATGAAGCAAACAAATTATGCAGATAACCATTTTCCCTTTGATGTCGCTCACCTGTAATATATTAACAATCAGGCCTCTGTATAAATTAAATGTGACCATATATGTATGATTTACCCTAAATGACTAGAACTCTTTCTCGCAAAGAGATAATTCAATCTTAACATCAATATCAAAACAGAAATGAAAAAAAAGTTATTTAATTCATTATGGCTACTATAGATGGCTGTTTTGTTTAAGATAAACATTTTCATCACTGGTTTTGTATGTTAAATTAGTGATCACACAAGCTTAATTGCCAAATCATCATAATAAAACTCTCTGAGCTAATACCATCTGGCCAATTATGCTCATTTGTGAATTTCCTGGTCATTCTGTACCTGTCATCATTCCACACTCATGCTGCTTAGCATCTGCCCAAAGTTAAACATTTCCTTTACACTCACAAGTAATGGGAGCATCGTGGGATGTGTATGAAGAATTCGTGGAAAAATAAATTATTACACATCCAAATATAGTTTTAAATATCATTGAACAGATGTTGAGCTAAATAGAGTATGACAATATAACAAAGCAGATACTGTAATTTGTGGATTTCAATTGGCTGATTTTGTTTCTATGCCTTGTTTGCTCGACAAATGCTTTTTAAAATGTAGATTTCCATAATAAACTTTATAACACAACAATGTTATAAAAGTACAAGAGAAGAATAATTGTACACTTTAATGTAAAATCAAGTTCAATTGTTTTCCAAATTATATAAGAAAAACTTAAATGTTAGTTTCTTGCA
>NC_022027.1:16903071-16908669 GCF_000317375.1 Microtus ochrogaster
GTTTCTGTCCAGCCCTGTTCCCACAGCGGGCAAGGTCCCAAAGAAAATCACACAGAGGTCTCTCGCTATTAATGATAAGCTGATTGGCCCATTAGCTCAGGCTTCTTGCTAACTCTTATAACTTATATCAACCCATTATTCTTATCTATGTTAGCCACACGGCTCGGTACCTTTTTCAGCAGGGTAGGTCACATCTTGCTTCTTCCATGATCTGGGCAGGACTGGGGAAAGAACTTCCTTCTTCCCAGAACACTCTTTTTCTCATTATCCCACCTTTACTTCTTGTCTGCTGGTCCCACCTATACTCCCTGCCTGGCCAATCAATGTTTATTTAAAACATGATTGACGGAATACAGACATTTCTCCCACACCATGCCTCCCCCATGCTGGGATTAAAGGTGTGTGCCACCACTGCCCGGCTTTGTTGTGAATTATTTTTAAAGTGAAATATCTTACTAGAACTTTAATGTGGTATTGCACTGCCAATGTTTTGGTTCAGTTACTTTAGCATTTAATTGGTTCCCATCATGCATCAATACTTTCCTGAAAGAATGTAAACATAAAATAAATATATCTTTGTGAAGTCCTAAAATAATATTTATAAAAAATATTTAAAAACATTAGAGATAAAATATAGTGGCTATGTGTTTTCTGAAATATTACAAGAGCAACTGAAATGTGAAGTCAGCATGAAGCCATTTTTTTACAACAACTAATATGTGTGAAAATTAAAAACAAAATTTTAGGCTGGAGTGTGGCTTGTACTATAGGAGGCTGTAGGTACAAAACTACAATAATGAAACAGCCGAAGAGTAAAATTGAATGTAAATCTGAGGGATAAAGACACATGAGCATGGATAATTCCAGGAACTAGAATTAAGACCGTAATTTCATTTGTTACATTTATATTTTCATTTATCTTTATATGTTACATTATAAAGATGATGATTTTTCAAGCATCTTTGATAACCTTGAAATGCATGTCTATATATACTAATGGAATGTTTTAGAAAGACAATACTTATTCCTTTTCTCAAAAGCTAAAAATCTAATATTCATCTTTTCTTTCCTTTTTTTTTAAACAGAGAATTTTAAAGCCTCACTACTGGGTCAGGGCTGGTCATAAAAACATGAGATTTTTCCATGCTTTAGCAACCCGAGTGCTGGGATTAGAGATTTGTGCCAATGTAATGTTTTACTTCATCTTGATGAAGTATCATGTAAAATCAAACCAAGGATCATTAAGTAAAATGATTGGCCTTTCTTCTCTAAGAATGTGCTGATATAATGAAAACAACAAACTACGAAGATAGCTAAATACAACATTAGATAAAAAACTGGAGCAAGAACTAGAAAAGAAGAAAACAAACAAAACAAAAACCTCTTAATTTGTAAATGATAAAAGTTTAGTTAGGTACACAGAATATTTGGTTATGCTTTAATAATTTTTATTACTAGTAATAATAATTGCTGAGTAGTTAAGGAAGATGTTTGGAACTGAAAATAATTCTTTAAAATTATTTTGAAAATGTATGCAAAATTTAAAAGTAGAAATTATTCCAAAATGTTGATCATTTACAAGTCACAGAAAATGTGGGGGAAAGTCAACACTTACATTTATTTCCATTACCTTGAAAGAACCCCTCTTCTCCCTTGGCTTGTAATAGTCACCTAACCACTGTGGTTATACAGATTGAAACATACTAAATACATCTAAAGCTGAAAAGCTAGCTTTTACATAGGAGAGAAAACATGTAATATCTGTCTTGTATGTTCTAGGTAACCTCACTTAATGTGTTTGATTCTAGTTCCATCCAATTCACCTGCAAATTTCATAATTTCACATTACTTAATAGCTGAACAATATTTCCTGTGTAAATGTATATACATTTTTATGATCCCTTCAATTGATGGACATCTGAGTTGCTTTCAAATTCTGGTTGTACAGCTAGAGTAGCAATGAATATGGATAAATTTCTTTAGAAATATGGGATGCCAAACATAAATCAAGACAAAATAAACATTTTTAAGTGACCTGTAAGAACCTAGTGAAAGAGAGTCGGGAATTGAAATATCTCCAAACAAAATACATAAAAAAAAGAGACAATAAAGAAAAAAATAAAGGAAGGAAGAGTGAGCACAGTGTCAAAAGGATTCCATTCAAAATTTTACTAGATGTTCAACGAACTAACATCAATACTCCTCAGATTATTCTGTTTATTTTATCTGTTTTTCCTTGTTTCTAAGAAAGTGAAAAAAACGTGCACCTTAGGAAGAAAGTAGTCTGAGATTCTGAAAGGACTTATGGAGGTAAAAAACTATGATCAAAATATATTATTTGAAATTCTCAAAAACAAATAAAAGCATTTTTTAAAGCCTAGTCTACATTACTGCTTAAAAAATAATGATTTGCTCAGTTTTATAACCTTACACTATTTATAAGTTTTTCAAAGGCATGAGTTAAGTTTAGCCCAGCAAACTTGGTTTGGTGCTATATGTTTTAGTTGTACTGTAATTTTTTTCATTTATTAAACATAACATCATTTCTTTGATAAAAACTATATTTTTTCCTAGATGAAAAATTATCTCTATTCTAAAACCAGTTCATTAGATTATCTGCAGAAAACTAAAAGCAGTACAAATTGTGAATGCAATAGTATTTCTTGCTTAATAACTGTTTTGTTACATATAATTTTATTATGTTAAAATTAAAGCCTTCCATTTTGTTTAAACATAAAAGGAGAAATAGTGTAGGAGGTCCTTTCTTTTCTATGTGTTGCTTGTATTGGTTAATGAATAAAGAAACTGCCTTGGCCTTATAGGGCAGAACTTAATCTAAGAGTTAACAAATAAGAAGGTAGAGCTAATGGCCCAAGAAGTGATTTAATGAATACAGTTTCTGTGTGATTATTTCAGTTCTGGGCAGCCAGGACAAAAAGGGGCCATTCCTATAACAGGAGAACAATGTAATAATAATAAAAAAACTGTATTTGAAATTGATAATAACCCTTTAGTTCACATAAAAGAGCTAACAGTTTCACGTCATGTATGGAGCAGGAGATCTTTCCGTGAAAATTCTGATTGTTTCACTAATCATTTGTACCTTATATCTTAAAAGAAAAATTAAATTGATACATTTGTGATTTTAATTTTACTTTATTTTCCAGACTATGAAAAGAGACTACCATTCAAGACAAATCTCATTGTGGAAATAAATAAACTTTTATAAATGAACATACCAATTATTTGCCAAGTTTTAAAGTGGTAAAAATAAATTTCTCAGTGAATGACAAATGATTACTCTACAAATTCTAGTACATTCTGCTAAATATTATTTCACTATGTAATGCAGAAATCTTCCAAATAAACCAAAATATGGCAAATATAAATATGGTGCAGTTCTGCTTTGTGTATCATAGGCACAGTACTGGGGCTAACTGCTTATGAAGATTCATGAAATGTGTAGGTGTTTACAGATTACGGAAGATGTAGCTGAGGCCAAAAATAATGCATGTGCAGTCACCCAGTTCAGACACACCAAGAACTGAGATGAAATGGGATTCTACTGGAACATGAACTAGGATGTGAGTAAACTTGGTTCATTGTACCTTTTTGTACATTGTTCCTTTTTGTACATATATAGCAGAAGTTCCTCAGTATTTTGTTTTTTAAAAAGAAAATTATGTTTTTTTCTTTGAAAATGAAGGACTAATATTAACAGTAAAAGAAAACAATTTAGTAAAACTTATCATGATTACTTCTAAAAAATATTTTCAAATCATTTACTTTAAAAAATTTTTTAATAAATTTCCATCAAATATTCTATCACCAGACTATTATTATTGATGGACATTCTCATACACAAATGAATTAAAATAATGTTATTATTTTAATAATTCATATTGAACACAACTCATACTTCCCTTGAGTGTATTCCAAATATCTTTGGATATCTTTTTACTAAGTACTTTTTATAATTCCCAGATTTGTTCACTCCTCTGAAGTAAAAGATCTGATTCTTTTGAATTTCTTTTAAGCTTTATCTTTTGTATGCAAACAGATGTATACTTACTATACATCTCCTTTTGAATTTAACGCTGTTATCCTTTCAAATACTAAAATACAAAAATGTGTCTGTCCCTCATTAAACTTATCATATGTCCATCAGCTGAATCTTTATGAAATTTTCCTCAAAATGTAAAAATTCTATTGCCAGCACAAGTATGACTTTCAATTACTAAAGTCCAAAATATTCTCATTTACTGGACAGTAGATATTTTTCTCATTGTTCCAATATGTATCTGAATTATGAGAATTTAATGATTGACTTAATTAAGCTGTGCAATTGCTATCATGACTAATGCTGGGGGATTCAGTTAAGCAAATTGTCTGAACCTTTCATCCTTAAGATTATTTGGGTTATGAAATTCTAACATTTTATTCTGTCTAGAAGAAAATCGGTTAAGAGTAGGGAAAATATCTTGACATTGATAGAATTCTGCTTTTAAGCTAATCACTCAAATGCAAATAACTTGTTGCAAGTCACATTTCTATTATCACCCTTGTTATTTTTTAATTTTTTTCTTTCCTCATAATTTATTTTTTGTCTTTTATTCCAACCTCAGTTACCCCTTCCACCAAACCTACCAGTCCCTGCCAACCACTTCCCCAAACTACCCAGATCCACTCCTTCATCATTTCCCTTTGGGAAAGAGCTTGTCTCCCAGAAATATTGGCTGAACATGGTATATCAAGTTACAATAAGATTAGGTACATTCTCTGATAGTAAGGCAGGATAAGGCAAACCAATAGAAGGAAAGGGCCCCCCAAAAGCAGACAAATGATTCTGAGACAACTCCCTACTACCTACTGTTAGGAGTTTCACAAGAACACCCAGGTATACTACTATAGCATATATGCAGAGGACCTAACTCAGACTCATACATGCTCTATGATTGTTGCATCAGTTTCTGTGAGCATCTATAAGCCCTGCTCAGTTGATTTGGTAGGGCATGATCTTGTCGTGTCCTGAACCCTAAAATCTGTCCTCCTCTTCTTCCTTCTGGTTCCCAAAGTTCTGCCTAGTATTTGGCTACATGTCTCTGTATCTGCTCCCATCAGTTGCTGATCTAGGCTCCAATCTATGAGTATAAAGAATATCATCAGATGTCAATTAGACCAATTAGCAATTATTTCTTTGAGTTCTCTCTCTCTCTTTCTTTCCTGGCATGTTTAGCTCTATCCTAAGTCTCTATGCTATCGAGCCTCTCACAACCAGAAATGCTATTTTTTCCAATTAAGTTGTGTGATGATATAAAATTAAGATAAATTATATTGAAACAAAGCTTTACTCTATACCATAATGAATACTGAATAAATATTTATTCATTGATTTTATAGATCCCTATAGCTACTATTTAAGAGCAAAAGTTAGACGCAATTGTTTGCTTTGAATTTACCCATGTAAAATCCTAATACTACTATATAGGTATCATATAGATACAGGCTTTACTAGGAGACATCAAAAATGTTCTCTCTCTCTCTCTCTCTCTCTCTCTCTCTCTCTCTCTCTCTCTCTCTCTCTCTGTGTGTGTGTGT
>NC_022027.1:16908778-16934121 GCF_000317375.1 Microtus ochrogaster
GAACTCACAGAGATCCACCTGCCTCTGCCTCCCGAGTACTGGGATTAAAGGCACGCGCCACCACCACCTGGCGGTGGAGGTCATTTTAATGGGCATGAAGGAATTCAATTTTGTCAAATCATATTAGGATAAGATAGTGTTGACTGTTTAAATTAAGACATGTACTTTCTTTTTTACACACAGGCCTGCCCTGTTCTTTGCTTTCATGCTGTCTTGGTGAGAAGGAAGAGCATCTACCAAGAGGGATGAATTTTCAGACTATGAAGTTTCATATATCACCTGTTTCATTGATGGGTGGATTGCATCAGAGGAAACCAAATAATAAAGAGAGGCTATAAAATCAAAACTTAAACACCTAGAGCTGTGTTTGTGTGTGTGCACAAGTACACAGATGAGATGTCAAGAGGAGAAAGATAAAAAAGACTAATTGGTAATTAAGAAAATACAGAAGTGAGGGCTGCTGAGTTGGCTTAGCAAGTAAAAAAAAAAAAACATTTGTCATTGAGCCTGACAAACTAAATTTGAACCCTGTAATCCACATAGTCAATGAATCTCAGAGATGTTCTCTGGCCCCCAAATATGTACTATGGTATACATACATAAAAACGGGCAGGCACACACAGACTTACACATTCAATACACACATAAAAATCCTTTATTAATATAATTTCAGTAATTTGCTTTTTAAATTGTAAAACATGTTTATGCATGAGAGTTTTTGAAATATTCAGATTGTTGATAACTAATTTTACTGACCCTATGATACCATATTGCATCTGTCAGAATGGCTAAGATGGAAAACACCAAAAATAACTTATGCTGGAGTGAATGCGGAGTAAGGGGAACACTTCTCCATTGCTGGTGAGAATGTAAACTTGTAAAACCACTCTGAAAGTCAGATGGTAGTTTCTCAGGAAATTGGAACTCAATCTCACCGCAAGACCCAGCAAAACCACTATAGAGCAAATACCCAAAGCATGCTCAACCATACTACAAGGACATTTGTTCAACTATGTTTATAGCAGCATTATGTGTAATAGCCAGAACCTGGAAACAACCTAGATTCCTCTCAAATGAAGAATGGATAAAGAAAATTGGGTACATTTACAAGAGGAGTACTACTAGATTGGGGGGGGGTCTTGAAATTTGCTTGCAAATGGATAAAACTAGAAAAAAAAAATCCTGAGTGAGGTAACCCAGACCCAGAAAGATGAGCCTGTTATATACCCGCTCATAGGTGAATTCTAGCTGTAAAGCAAAAGATAAGGAGCCCATAGTCCACAATCCAAGAGAAAGTAAGTAACAAGGAGAACCCTAAGAGAAACATGCATAGATCCCAGTCTCTTAACTTTTAAATACACAACAGCCATTCTTTCTTTGTTCAGAAATTATAGCCCTGAGTAATTTTTTCAGGGCTACTTCTTATCATGTTCCTGTTAATATTCAAGACTTTTAAATCTCCAAATTAATAATGTCCTGTAATTTTTTTCATATCTGCTCCTGTTCACTATGTATTTATGATTTCAAGTACCCAGGCACGCCATACATTTTATTTCAAATGTTTGAAGTATGAAACAAAAGTTTCAGTTATAATAATCATGCTATGCTTTCCAAAGTTAAAGTAGGATTTAATATATAAATTACAGAACATAAAAAACACATACTTTTGAGAGAATCATCAAAGTGATTTAAATTATTTTGTCAGAGTATAAAATTAATGATTAAAGAAAACTTTCACTTCAAATTTATTTTTAAACATAACTAATAAATGTGTTTCATTGATGCAAACTTTGTTTAGTTTTGATATATAAATTGAAGTTGAAAAAGGCAAACCAACAGAAGGAGGAAAGATAAAAGAGAAGGCACAAGATTCAGAGACCCACTCAGTCCTATGCTTAGAAGTCCCATAACAATACTAAACTGAAAGCTATAATATTTCTTAAAACTGATTTTATGATTCTCAGAATGGATTTTATAAGGTCAGTTCTCAGAGAGGAAGAAAATTAAACCAAGAGTAAATGAGACTCTAAAATCCAGACAGATTACCAAATCAATAGGAAGCATATCTAGAAAATTTAATTTATGTTGTTGTGTTCAACATCATTGCAATATGCCTCTTTTTCTATGTCAAATAAATCCATAATATTCTCCTTTTAAGCCAGTGTGTACTTTCTCTTGCAGTAATATAGTTTTGATTAAAGTAATGAGAAAAAATTGTGGGAGGAATAAGAAAACAATATTAGAATGAGAGTCTAGGTAATTATAATTTTCAGATGGTGCATGGAAAAAAATTACATTTAAAGGAGGCAACTAGAATGGATGAGACCACAGAGAATTTGAGAAATTCTCCCCATATTCAGTGCTTTCTTGAACCACTTTGATTTAGAAGATTACAGGATATTTCACTTTATTAAAAAGATAAGATTATAAGATATCCTACTTTATTAAGAAAGAAAAAGGAATAAAAATCATTAATTGGCCAACGTGTTAAGCACTGCCTAGGCCACATTTACATTAGCATAACAGATAAAATATAGAAGCAGGGTGAGGTGTTCAGGAAAGGATTGCTGAAGCTCAGCAGAATTACACTCATGACTCTGGTCTTTTTTTTTTTTTTTAAATTGAGCTCACATTGGTTCCTTTCCTTCCAGTCTTCATCACTTCCCAAGTACCCATGGTGTTATCACTCTGTTGACAGAGGTTTCTGTCCTGCCCAGTCCTGCAGCTGTTTAATCCCAAAGAAACACACAGAGACCTACATTAATTATAAACTAGTTGGCCTAGTAGTTCATGCTTTTATTAACTAATTCTTACATCTTAAATTAGCCCATTATTCTTGTCTATGTTAGCCACATGGCTTGGTACCTTATTCAGCGAGGCATTCTCATCTTGCTTCCTCTGCATCTGGGTAATGGCTGCAGACTACATCTTTCCTCTTCCCAGAATTCTCCTGTTCTTCTCACCCCACCTCTACTTCCTGCCTGGTCACCCTGCCTAGACACTGGCTAATCAGCTTTTTATTAAAACACTAGTGACAGGGTACAGACCATTGTCCACAGCATCAACCCTCTTCTCTCATTGGATCAGATCATAAGAAAGCACTCATTTCATGAAGATTTCTGATCTTTTACAGTCACGGAACTTTCCTGAAGGTCAATAACTCCATACCCTCCTGATTCTTCAGCTGTCCTGCTTAATCAACAATGCTAACTGCTTTGTGAGAGACAGCAGTTAATCCTCCAAGGGGAAGGCATTTCTCCATTGAGTGCATCCCTGTGTAGTACATGATCACAGAGCTAATCTTGCCTATCACAGTGAATTCTTTAGGTTAGCAAGCTCATAATTAAAAGTCTTCACTAATGACATGGTAATTGTTTTAATGGATTTCCAATGAAGTGTGAAGTTCCCTGCTGATATGTCAACAAAATATGAAGCATTATGAAAGAAACTATGTAAAGCTTTGTAGAATTTTGAGTTAGAACAGACCTTAAAATTATCAGAGGTAACTGTTCCACATATAAAAAAAGGAAAATCATCCCTGGAGAAAGGAAGTGTGCTGCTGAAGGTCAATACTCTGGATGTAAATTGTAGGTGACCTGTACAGCAAACTGTTTCCATCTCACTAAGCTTTCATTTTTGACCTGCTTTTTATTTATATAATACTTGTATTTAAAACAAAAATCTTTTTATTTTTTCATAATATCAATATAAATATTTATTTATTATCTAATAAAATGGTGCATATGAAAACAATTTTATTACACTGGTTTTATGGGAAGATTGCAAAGATGCCTTTGAAGATCAAAATCAACAGGGCTGAGAATTTTTTGGTCCAGTGCTTTCAGAATAAATATCTTGGGAAGTCAATGCACCAACAGTTCTGAGGGAACCCCAGTGTAATTGAAAGCATAGAAAGTTAACTACCTGGAATTTGTTTATGACTGTATAATATTAATATCCCTAAAAGTCTTTCTTGTTATTTTAGTTTCAGAAATACAAAAAGAAGTAAATCATATATCAAAATGTACTAAGGAGGAAAGGGCAGGGAAAAATGAAAACTTGAATTTGTTACTTCACAGGTAATTCAAACAATAAAAACTAGGTTGAAGACATTTTGCAGAATCACTGGCAAATCCAGTTTGAATATATATTCATTACTGAAAGAATATTGAATTTCTCTGCTATGAAATCTAAATATGTTCACTAGAAATAAAAAAGCAGAATAGAATTTTGTTTGATTAGTTTCAAATTAGAGGTATCTTCACAATGTAGGATAGCTTCAACTTTTTGATAATTTCAAAATATTAATTAATAGAAAAGTTTCATGTTTACTTCTCTCTAAAGTCAGGTTGATCATGAAAATAGAGCACACATTCTACATACCCTTTACTAGGTTCCATCTCCTGACTCCATTACTTTTCAACCAACAGGTGATTTTTATAAGATACATTGCAAACATAGTATTTATTAATTTCCCACTACTTTAAACACGAAAGAATAAAAATTGATGACACTGTTTGTACCACATCTTTGACTGTGCTTCATTTTAAGTAGGAATGGTGTTCTTATGCTTATCCTCATTTAGGAAACATCCAAAGAATGATAATAATCATTAAAGATGTTTCCAAAGGAACCATTTAAATGCAAAACACTCTTATTATCACTGTGCAGCATCCTGGCTCTTGTAGGGTAAGCGATGCTACTGCTTCCTCACTTATATCTGGCTTTTGATGGAGTCTCATGCTGTTAAGCTCACTGTTTAGACTGTTTGATTTTCCTACTTGATGAGGGAAAGTGAACTTAACTTTAATTGGATTCCTGTAATTCATTACTTGCAAATTCCACTCTTTTTTACTTAATTTCTGATAGATTTCATCAGAAATCAACTCCAAAATAGATTCTATCATGGGGAGTCTTCTGTAGTTTGCCTAATGATTATAGTCACTTTCAAACTTAAAGGGTCTGTTAAAGACATAAAAGAAAAAACAAACCTGTATGGCATGTGATCACAGAAAGCAACTTTAAATAAACTTTCTTCTAAAGGTGAAACATAAGTGTGTCTCCTTCACCCTCACTGTGACGTTAGAGTTTTTCATTAATGTGAATAGTTATCTATGTGCTAGGACATGAATATTTAATGTCATCTAATGGCTGATTTGTTGGAGGTATGGTGCCTATTGTGCTACTATTGGGTGGTGTTTTCGATCTTTGTGAGGTGATGCTACAAGAGCATTCAGACGGTGTCACAGTTATCATTAACTATTTATAGCCAAATTCATGGTGAGAATTTAGAAGAAAACAGAGAACCAATGAAACATGAAAGCAGGTAGTTTGTTGAGAAGATGTGCCATGGGCATAGTGAAAACTCCCAGTAAAGTAGGTATGTACTAGCCTGGGGCAGAGAAACAGATGGTATATTGGTAACAGTTCAAAAAAGACTGAACACCACGTAAGGGATGTCTCACTATTCACACTACAACAGCAAACAAGTTTCTTTGAGGGAAAAAAAATCCATTTTTACCCATCAATGTTGTCAGATCCTACAAACAGAAACCTTAAAAACAAAAGACCCTTTCATTTGAAAGGAATGTGTGAAGATATAGATCAATAGCGGCCCCTCCTCAAAGACGTAAACAAAAAAGCAACCCCAAGGAAAAGCAACTAGCTAGTTTAATGTTTTCTCACTTTATCAGGCACACTAAGGCTGCTATATTTATGTGCAAAAAAAAAAAAAATAACCTAAAGACACCTTGAACTGTAACAGAATTTCTTGGAATTGCCCACATAGTGGTATTTTGTATATAAAAGGTATGGTTGTCACTGAAGTTTATTTCACAATCCCAGTTAAAAGTCAAAATGGTCGAGAAATGTGGAGGTGATTGAATTGTATGTACTTATCTCAAGAGATCTGTACATGAGAATTTGAAAATGAAACACACTTTGGAATAGAGACTCCACAGTGTTAAAGGTACCTGGAAGATGAACTGTAACCTGAGGAAAGCTGTCATCACTATGGGGAGAAAGTCCGACTGAGTCAGCCTCATAGAAACAGCAACAGGGATGTAAATATTTTCCTTCTGGTTTTCAGTCTTGTTTTGCCCAAACTTTTTCCTGTGAATAGCAATTTTTATTCAGTAACACTGTGTATTTACTATGTTTAGTTTTCTTTTTAATTTTGTTAGGATTCAAAACTCATCATTTACTTTTAAACTCTGAAGATACTTGGGTGTTGTGAGTAATGTTGTGAAGGTTAATATGAGGATACCTGAACTATTGTCTTACACTGACATACACACAAATTTCAATTAACCATCACATACGTGTGTGTGTGTGTGTGTGTGTGTGTGTGTGTGTGTCAGAGTCTATGATTGTGTATGCATGAGTAAAATCCAATTATGAGATGATCATGATTTTATAAATAATATTTTGGCTTGGACTTATGCTCTATCCTGCAGGCTAACGTATTTTAACTTTTGGTTCTGAGATGTCTATGCTATTTTGAGGGGTTAGGAAGTATTTGGTATGATGATCATGGCTGCCAAAAATGTGTCAATACCAGAGAGTCAATGGAAGTTACAGTTATCACCATTTCTACCAAAGCATCCAGTTTTCCGTTTCTTAAGATGTGAAAAGGGGATTGCCATTCAATCTTCTCTGAACTAGTAGAACTACAATGTCTTTCCTCGGTGATGGGTTATATCCCATATATTCTCAAACAAAATAAAATTGAATCCCTTAAGTTGCTTCTGTAAGACTTTTTTTTTCCACAAAGAAAAAAGTAAATCACTGATGCATATGGCTAGTAATCATGAATCCATGATTGCAAATAGAGGCCAGCAAATTTTTATCTTGCAAACATAGGTCAATTTTATTGTATGGTCTGTGGATATCTGCAAGAAGCAATAGCAGTGAACCTTTAATATTGCCTACAGAAGATGTTTTAAGTATATGGAGTACTTATTTGAAAATAAAAATCTGCTTCTGGAATTGAGCTATGTTTATGTTCAGAACTTGGAGCATATTTTGACCCTTGTGAGGAGGAGTTTCTTTTCCTTCTCAGCTCATGAAAGTCTGTATAAGCCTATGGTTCTCTAAAATAATCTAAATCATTTTGAAAGTTATAAAAATAAATCTGAACTAATGGTATTATTATCACTGAATTTTCTGAGTAACTAAAAATTATAAAACATGAAAATTAGTGTTCTATCCCAAAGCTTTTCTTCCCCCAAACTTGTAGCCCATTGGCTAAAGACCAAATAAAAGGCAAAACTTTTTTAATAAAAGTTAACTGCAGCTCACTGTAATTTAATGTTTGAAACCAATTGTTCCTACTCCAGAAGAATTGGCATATATTCCCCTTTGGCCAATGGCAATTGGCATTGCTTTTATATTAGCTGTATACCCAGACTTCGGTTGTTTCATCCCTTGCACTTGGAATTCTGAGACAGCTTTTAAAAGTCATGAGAAGCCTGCCCAGGGAGGTGAAATGTTATCCTCTTTTGACTTAGTTAGCTATTCCAGCTTAATATGTAAGCTCATCCAAGCTTGGGCAGCTTTGACTGGATTCAGCCAAATGCTTAGCTGCGTTTTCCACTCTTTTCCAATTCTCATATAGTAAAACAAAATACAATTATCATTTAAAGCAAAAAATTTGGATGAGTTGTAGAGTAAACTGAAGTTAACAAAAATTGGTGATTCCCTGAGTTTGTAGGCTTTTTGTAATTTGTCTTGTTGAATTCTATCTTTAAGTCATAGTGAACCAATAAGATACAGGGGTTTATTCCAATTTTTTTGTGTGTGTATTTTGAGATTTGTTTGTGATCAAATATGTAGTTGATTTAAGAGAAAACTCCACGAGGTGATGAGAAGATATATCCTTGCTTCATGAACTATATTTCTGCCTATTCCATATGGTGGGATGTCTTGCTCAGCCTTGATGGGAGATGGGGGAATGTTTGGTCCTGCCTCAACTGAATTTGCCAGGCTTTGTTGACTCTTCATTGAAGGCCCTACCCTTTCTGAGGAGTGGATAGGGTGGGCTGGAGGGAGAGGAAGGATAGAGGAAGAGAGGGAGAACTGTGGTTGGTATGTAAAATAAATAACAAAATAAAATATAAAAACAAAACAAAAATTGATATAGATATGAATAATTTGTATTAGTATAGATTTCGCTTTATTGATAGAGATTTAAGGTCAGTTTTGTTATATGTATATGCATATTTCTGCTATTGATTAAGATATTGTGATTATGTAGTTCACTTAAAATGTAAGCTTGTTAATAGATAATCATAATAGTCAAGTTTGTAGTCATGTTAGTTAAGATTTTCTAGATGTGCATAGATATATTTTAGATAGGCATTCTTCATATCTTTCAAAGATTTTAGAATATGGCATTTTAAATGTTTTAATAACTTAGGACTTTTCATGACAATGAGACACTCTGCTCCTGGTAGCACCAATCTACTTCAAGAAGAAGATGGGCATCGAAGAGGATCCTTATGGAGTTTGATAGCCATTTGGGCAAGAAACTGTTCTTGCCTGGACTATTGCATAAACTGGACACAGAGAACCCACAGAGAGAGGACTACTGAACTTGCCTATAGGTGAGAAGATCTTTCGGGGTTCCTGATTCATGAAAGAATCTGTGAGACATTCTGCAGGGCACAACAGATAGTGACTGAACTGACTTTGAAATGTCCTGCTTCATGGAAATGTCTGCTGGAAACTATGGGCCTGTAAGCCAAAGATAGATGCCCCAACAGTACAGAGGAACTTTGGGTGACTGTCCAGGCAGCAAAATGTCTCTGTCATTTCTAGAGTTTTGGATTTCTTGTTTACTTAGGTAATATTATATTCTTCTGGAGTCTTTGATAAACTTGAAGAATGGTTAGTTATAGTTTTCCATTGTTATGATAAAAGATAAGGTAGATATAAATATTGTAACGGTAATTCTTGCTTAATAACTGTTTTGTTATATGTAATTTTGCTATGTTAAAGTTAAAGCCTTCCTTTTTTGTTTAAACAGAAAAAGGGGAAGTGATGGAGGAAGGTCATTGGTTGATTAAATAAAGAAGCTGCTTGACCTGATAGGTTAGAACATAGGTGGGAGGAGCAGATGCTGGGAGGAAGAGGAAGTGAGCTCAGAGACTCGACAGCTCTCCTCTCAGAGGCAGACGCCTCAGAGAGACACGAGATGCTCCACTCTTGTGGGCAGAGGCAAGAGCTCTGCTCTCTGAGGCACACACGATAAAGCTCCGACCCAGGATGGACGTAGGCTAGAATCTCCGTGGTAAGCCACCTTGTGGGCTACAGCAGATTATTAGAGATGGGCTAGTCCAGGTGTGAGAGTTAGCTGAGAAAAGGCTAGATAGAAATGGCCAAGCAGTGATTAAATGAATACAGTGTCTGTGTAATTATTTCGGGCAAAGCTAGCCGTGATGGCTGCCGGGTGGCGGGAAGCAGCCCACTGCTCGAATTACTACAAAAAATATGTTGAAATCCTTAAAAAATACTCATAGTATATAAGTAATCAGATTTATCAAATTTATAAAATTGGCCACTCACAATATCAAAATCATTCTATCTTCTGTTCAAAATCCTATGGAGAAGTTATGGGTACCTTTATTCAACACAGTATTTTAACATAAATCTATTTAACTAAAGATAGCTCTAAATTTTTGAACAAGTTATTTTCTTTTATTTTTCTATGCTTAAGATATAATATAAAGAGATGTCTTCCTTATTTTTCCACCACAAAACCATCCCATATATTCCTGCCTATTCTCCTTTAAAATTACTAAACTCAACAGGATTGGAATATCTCTGATGTTTTCTCAAGAGTGTATTAATTCAATGTCAATGAAGAACAGATTTTCTATTAGATTTAAACTATGAAAGTTAACAGGACAGTGCGAGCCACAGAAATTTATGCCGATATCTCATAAAATGTAAAATAAAGTAGAGGGGAAAGACAGAACAAGATTGCATGAACTGGAAGATAGTGCTGTATGAATTTAACCATTTTCTTCAGAACAACACTGTCATGACTGTTTCCTAATAACCAACTGTTCCAAACTTGGCATTTACCATGTCCCTAAAGATTGCAAGTCTTTGATAAACAATGACAAAAATGAAGGCAGTTATACATATCAGTGGGTAAAAACACTTGCTCTGAAAACATAAAGACCTGAGTTCAAATCTCCAACAACCTACCAAAATGCTGTGCATATGTGTATATGCTTGTATCCCAACCATTTTGAAGACAAAGGCAGGAAGATCGTGACAGCTCATTGAACAAAACAGTCAAGTTCTGGTTCACTCAGAGAGTCTTTTCTGGGAGACACATTGGAGAATAAAGAGAGGAAGACACTAGTACTCACACAGTCATGCACCTCTACAAATGCACGCACACACACATCAGAGATGTATTTGTAGTTTCCAACCATGAATTTTACCAAGACATTTTATTAAAATGGTAACCAGTAAAAGTACAAATTCCTGTCACTCCTGTAATTTTCAACTTCCACTTATATGATAGAATTATTCTAGAAAGTATGGGCAACATTAGGAACAACTATATTGTTTTTATTAATAAACTAGGACGTGGAATAGAAAAAATAGTTCAAACTATTTAAAAATTGAATCTATAGATGAAAGTACTTCATCATGCCCACCTACCCAATTCCCTTGAACTTGCCACAAAAATAATTTCTTAAATTTTAAAGATATCCAACCATGTTACTCTAATTGAATGTATGTGCTTACAACAAAGCAATCTGAATGAAAATCATTGTGTTTGTCACATATGATGGGAAATGTATCTTCAAGAAATTTTATTTAAGCTTCAAATGAGTTGTGAGTTAAATAATCAATTATTGTACCATTATCACATAAATAGCTTCATTGGACATATATCAGAAATGACTCCATTCCAACTTGACTAAAGACCAGAGTTCAGGCCTAGTCTTGGTCCTTCAAGGTTACTGACAAGAAGGTATGACTACTAATTAATTTTCTTCAAATTTAAAAATTTCTCCAATAGAGAAGAAAGAGGCTCACAAGTTGAGGAAGCAAACTGTTAAACATGCCACTCCTCCATATACAAGCATGCACACACACACACACACACACACACACACACACACACAAACACACACACACGCACACAGAGGGAGGGGGGCTGGAGGGAGCAAAAAACATTGCCTAAAGAACAAGAAGGAATTCGATTTTGTTCATGGATCTACTTTCTTAGGCAACTTTATTTCTAGAGGTTAGTTGCTGGGTTCTCCATTGGTCTTGCTTCATATTTTATACCTTCTTTTTTTTTGAGAATTTATCTCTTCTATCACAAAGAGCTAATGAACTTT
Organism: Microtus ochrogaster; assembly: GCF_000317375.1. Taxonomy (NCBI): domain Eukaryota; kingdom Metazoa; phylum Chordata; class Mammalia; order Rodentia; family Cricetidae; genus Microtus; species Microtus ochrogaster. Next base: position 16,920,145 of record NC_022027.1, read on the forward strand.
TGAACTTTAGTACAGCATGTGACTTATCCACCATTCACTTGTGATATTGGGAAGCAGAAAAGTCTGTGTTCTCGGTACATAAGCAACAGGAATCATAATAATCCAATTAAAACTTTGAGTTTAAATTACTGTCATAAGCAGGGGTTACAAAATAGTGCCTTTAAAAAATCCTGAATGTACATTAGATGTTGGGTCATATGAAACCTCCAAAATGAAGAGTACCCACATACACCAGCCTAAATTAGTTGGCTATGCCACATATTGGTATTGTCAGTCATCTTGAACTGACATTTTCTACAGTTTGTAGCTGACAGAAAACCAGAATTGACCTCAATCTGTTGGTTTAAAGAAACCACAGACCATGAAAACACCAGCTGGTGCTGATCTGAACGAATGAATGCAATGGAGATGTGCAATCACATTTCATATTTAATTGGGTACTTTGGCCATATGTAGAAGAAACAGTTCCACTAAGTTTTCAACAGCAACTAAGGAGAGAAACAAAGAGACTGATCAAGTCAAAGGACTGATGTTTTCCAGGAAGGGACACTTCAAACTCAACCTTAATAAAAAATAACAAAAGCAAAAAACTCACCTTGAAAATAGTTTTTCGTCCTTCTCTGGAAAAATGTATCCCAAGAGCCCCCACAAGTGCCTAGAACTAGAGAAGGGACTGATTTACTGAGTTCTCTATCTATACTATGCTTTCTCGTATTAATACTTCTGAAAATAACTATTTTATTAATCTGGCATTGTGTGAATACAGCCATAATAAAATATAAATATATACTATATTACAATTATGTGTATATACAGTCTTTCCCCAATTATTGGAATTTGAAGCATATATTAAGGGACAATCATATACCATATGAAAACATTGGAAAGGGAAATTTCTGTGCTGAGTGAGAGAACAAGGATACACAATATTGCATCTTATTATTGAGAATGGTATGCATGCATTTTAAAATGTGTAATGTTTCTGTTTGTGGAATTTTCCATTTTGCGTTTTTTTTACCATGGTTAACTTAAGTTGCAGAGAAAGTACAGGAAGAGAGTCCATGTGTCATTGGAACTACTGCAGTCCCCTGGGTGTATTTGGTAGACCCAGATAGATATTTGGGGTGGTCTTTAAAATAATTTTTCAATATAAAACAAAGCTTGTCCCATTATTTAATTCTTTCTTTCATAATTGTGAAGACACCTATTAGTCCACAATTATCTGAGAGGGGTATATTAATCAGTCTTCCAAGAATATACCAATTTAAAATATAACCAATATATAAAATAAAGACTTATTTTGTTGTAGAAGTTCCTGTCCAGCCTATTTCCTTCTAGGGCTAGGATGATAAAAACACATCATGTCAGAAGCAAGTAGAAAAATTAATGACCCACCTCATGTCCAGGAAGGGATACAGAAGATAATGAGATGAAGGTCCAACAAACTTCACCAAAGTCCTATTCCCGGTGACATGGATATTAACAGTAGGTGTTACCACCTAAAGTTTTCAATCACCATTTAATAATCCCAAGCTTGCAACCGATTATTCATTGTATGCAGTGGATCTTTGGCGGAGTATACAAATATAAGTCGTAATACTTCTATTGCTGCTCCCCCCAAACAGACAAACAAACAAAACTAGTATCCATATCACAGGGCTCCTCTCCAAATAAAATCAATATCCATCTCACAACAAAATATTCAGGTGGTAAGCAAAGACACCAAAATCCTATCTGTTTATGCACTGCACAATTGTCCAAATATAAAGCCTCCATAGACTGTATTCAAATTCACCTAGAAGAACTTATGATAGTAAAAAAAAGAAACCTCCAAGTTTATAAACTCTAATATTGGGGCATTCACAGAGTAAATGTATTAATTTTTGAAGAAAAAGAACAAGTAATGATGACATCACAGCAATACAAAATACAGCAGGGCAAACACTAAATAATAATTTGATTCAGCTCTTTGGCATTGTGGCAGGGGGAAGATTACTACACTGTGGCAAGTCTGCATACCTGCCAACTACTTATGAGACTTTGAGTACGCAGCCGTGTTTGCAGTCTACATTGTCACACTATTATACTGCCTTTGAATGACACACAGTTTTTAAAGAAAGCTCTTTGAAACAAAAGTTCACTTCTATACCTTTATTTCTATTATTAGAATAGCCTAATAGAGTCTCTAGATGACTTTGAGGTGTCTTTTCTAAAATCTTTGACATCTTTTCAATCATGTTAAAAAGTACATTTTATTGGTGAAAAAAAATTCATGGTTCTCTTCTTTTCTGGATAAGTGTCAAATATTTCAAGTATTTTGGATTCTTTCCCAACTGGAATCCTACAGTAAATTCAGCTAATAATAGCCAGTAATACACATTCCATAAATTAGGTGCTTGGAATCTTTGAAAATTTTCTTGTACAGATAAAACTAAACACACACATTCAAGCCTGAAACCCTGAGTTTCAGGACGTGTACAAAATACATGCAGCTTTAGTTTATAAGTACACTACCTTAGACCTATTACCAATAGAACTTTCATTTCTATATGATATTTCATCAATATAGCATTGTAATTAGCAAGCACACTTCTAACCCTCTACAAGAATAACCTCCTAAGTCTTGTTCATAAGATCTGCTTTTAGGCAGTTTGCTTCTCTAAACTTCCCAAATTTTCCCAGCAAACAAATTCCAAAGTATTTTCCCACATTGTCTTATGCACAACACTGGAAAGTCTCAGTTCTTTCTGCAAGTTTCTTTTATTTGTTTTGATTTTTCTTGTCTGTTTATTTACTGTATTGGTAAACAGATATCATAGATAATACACTAATAAAAGGAAAATATTTATTTGGATTCATGAATTCTGAGATTATAGTCCATGATCCAAGTTACCAGTGTTTTTTTTTTTTTTTTTTTTGGTTTTTCGAGACAGGGTTTCTCTGTGGCTTTGGAGCCTGTCCTAGAACTCACTCTGTAGACCAGGCAGCTTGAAGAGCCTGTACCCCTGAGTACATGACAAAGGCACTCACCTGGATATAAAGTGTATAGATAGTAAATGATATATATGCAAGAGAATATTGTTTTATGATATGAGACTTTCAACTAGGTTTCAACTTCCAAAATGCTTGCCCCGGCCTACTAGTACTAAGCTTGTAGTCAATCCTTTAACAGATTGTGGTTGGCCTAACATACAATAAGAATTCTAGAAAAAGTTAATAAATTCCATGAGCCAGAAAATTCATTGAGTACATCTTTTTTTTTACTTCATTCTATAAAGTAGTATATTATATAATAAAAAATACAGGCTAATGTGGACTACATGTATTATGATCATAATTGACAGTAAAACAGAGAACAACCTGCTATGACCATGAACACTCAACCATGATTTCTGTAGAGAAACATATTATTTGTTTCTAGAAAATGAAAACAAAAATGTGACTTTTACAAGGCATTGTCAAGGAGCCTGAGCCTAAATACTCATAATTAACAGTTAATAGACACACTTTAGCGTGAAATGAAAGGACAGTTAAATTCATTTAGGCACTTACCAGCCTAAAATTTTGAATCATTGTAATTGAATTCAAATTTCCACTACTTAAAATTCCTATGATCATATCCTCTTTTCCAAATTAGCTAATATTATTACTAATGCTATTTCCAGTTTGTGGACAGAATATTTTGATCTTGAAAAATGGATTTTCAAACATTACTTTTATCACATTTAGTTCGTAATTTCAGCATCTTATTCATCTGTATAACTAAAAACATTTTGACAAATATTTTTTCCTTGTTTAACCTCAAGTTCTCTTGTATGAGAACAGTTTAACAAAAATATTTGGTTACTGAAATTTAATCTTGCCAATATTATTTTCATGTGAAGCTATTTAAAATTTTCACTCATCAGTTTATATGTAGATTCTTAGAGTAAAGGAGTTAAAATGTTTTTTCAATTGTATTTAAATAAAATGATAAAACTTGACTTCACATAATAAAGTAAAGTAAAAACATCTGACTAGATAGTGGTAAAAGTCTAATTTGATAGTCAAAGTTGAAAAATATACAAACTAGTTCTTTAATGTTTAAAATTGTCTTGTTTTTGTAACTCTGCTTTTTATTCTAGATAACCCAACCCCCAAGAAAAGGTATTATTTTGTCTTGTGTCTTAGTCAGAACCCTTTTCTTTGAACTATGAAAATTCCATTGTGTACATGGTAATGATATGCTTATGAACAAGACTCTATAAAAGAGTAACGGTATTTGGAGCTTATTGCAGTATTTCAATCAACGTTTCTAGGATGATCTCTGTAGACAGAAATTACTATCCCAGTCTCACAGCCATTCAATTCCTCATAACCCATAGAGGCTTCGATTACTTATAGATTGTTTGGCCTATTGTTCAAGCTTATTCCTAAGTAACTCTTGCAACTTGACTTAATCCATACATCTCATCTATGTTTAGCCATGTGACTTCATGCATTTTCTCAGTAAGGCATCCTCATCTTTCTTTCTCTGCTTCTGTATGACAACTGTACTTCTGCCATTCCTCTTACCAGAATTCTCTTCGTTTGGTTGCCCCACCTATATACTTCCTGCCTAGCTACAGGCCAATAGGCATTATATCAAGCCAATATGAGTGACAAATCTTTACGGTGTACAAAAGAATTATCCCATAAAATGCGAATTCCACTGTGAACCTGGAAATGATATGCCTACAAATAGGAATTTATAAAAAAGTAAAGGTGGTTTTTCTCAGTGCTGATTACAGCATTTCATTTCAATCAAAGTTTCTAGGATACTTTCTTTTGTTATTGTTCACTTATTTCTTTTTAAATATTTTAAAATATAATTATAAAAAACTTTTATTTTTATTTTATGTTGTTGTATAGCGGTTAGGGGTGTATTTATGTCTGTGCACCATATGTATGTATATGCAGTATATTCAGGGACTAAAACATAGAGTCAAATTCTCTGAAACCAGACTCACAAATATTTCTAAATTGCTTTTGGGGTGTTAGGAACTGAACCTGTGTCCTCTGAAAATGCAACAAATGATTTTAACTACTGATCATCACTTCAAATTTTACATATTAAAATTACATTTATTCATAAATTTACGTGTGTATGTGTGATGTGATGTGTGTGTGTGTGTGTATGTTTGTATGGGTGTGTGTGATATCAGGTTTGGTGCCAAGTAGTTTTACTTTATTTTCTAAATCATCTAAAAAAAAATTCCTCTTATTTCTTTCTTTCTGGATTTCCAGTGATAACTATTTTCCTTATTAACTAAAACCTTAAAGTAAATTCTGGGCTGTTGAAATCTTTAAAACACATAGCTTTATTAAAAAAGATTATTATTGTGCTATAGTAACAAAAAATCATAGATAAGCCTTGTAGTCTACACCTGATATACGTGCCACTGGTGGGTTTTCCATGTTTCAGTAGAAAGCATGTGCATTTTTCTTTTGTTTTGTTTTTTGAGACAAGGTTTCTCTGTGTTGCTTTATAGCAAGTCCTGGAACTAGCTCTTGTAGACCAGCCTGGCCTCAAACTCACAAAGACCCACCTGCCTCTGTCTCCCAAGTCCTGGGATTAAAGTCATGCACCACTACCTCCCCAGCAAGAGGCATTATAGTGGTCAGGGAATGAGAACATAGATATGATCATATTTCAAAATATACAAGTATGGAATTCTCCAGAATACTCAGCAATTATTTTACAAAGGGTAAAATGAAATAAAAATCTACATGCCTACTCTACTCACTTTTAAAGGCAGCAAAGGATACAGAAATTAAAGAAACCCATGAGACAGACTCAAACTTTGCTTAATCATTCAGAAGAGAAAGAAAACAATTTAGAAACAGCAAATATCAAGGGATTTCTACAGATCAAATCTAAGAAAAATACTTCCAAAATTTCCTTCTTAATAGGTATCTCTTTCTTTTTCTTCAAAGAACAGGATCCAAAGTGGATGTTTTCTGTGCAGAATTCAATCTCTCAGAGGTGGTTAATCAATACAAAATTACAGAAACCATTCTTTTCAAAATGGAGCTAACACAGGAACAAAACTTGGGTTAATATCAGACTCCAATGACTTCTCTACTCATTTTTTAAGTAATATAAAAAAGGATTTCAAGTCTAGCAACAGAAGTAGAGATGAACTATAAAATCTTTTCTCACATTCTGCTAACATGCTTCCTTGCATTTATTTTCTGTAAAGAATAGTTGATATGCTAGAGAAGGTCTTTATAAAAGTTAAGTCATGAACTGGTCTACCTGAAATTTACATCACAGTTATTATTTACATCATGCTTCATAAAGACTTCCTTAGTCTTTATCTAAAAATGTATGTGGTTAGGTGAACTACATTAACACCCTTAAAAGTCTTTTACTTAATTTAACTTCTTAAATATTTTAAAATATTATTTGAAGTACTGTGTTTACATCATGTTTAATCTTCTATCTCCCTCTCTAGGTCCTCCTGTCCCCTCCATCTACTGCTTTCCCAAAATTATGACCTCTTCTTCTTTATTGATTAGAATTTCACACATGTGTGTATACATGTGTGTGTGCATGTGTGTGTTAGAGGCTGCCCCAGAGTTATCAGAACAGAAGGCTTATTCCTGGAGAAGATTGATTCTCCGCCTCTCAACAGCCATGAATTGATTATATCTCTTCATCTAAATTGGAGGGGCTACTGAGATTTGCTACATGGAATGCCAACAGATGTTTCTATGCAGTCTTGATTAGGTGACTGTCTTAGTCAGTGTTAACCTCATTCAGGGACACCGCATTCAACTCCCTGGCCTCCATGAGTGAATAGCTATATCATAACACAAAATGCATTTAATTGAGCTTCAAAGGTTCCCATGGTCTATCACAGTCTCAATACTGCTCAAAAACCCAAAGTTCAAATTCTTCCGGAGGCTTAAGATAACCTCTTAACATTAACCTCTGTAAAATAGAAGTCAAAAAGCAGACCACAAACTTCCAACATGAACTAGCACAGGATATTCATTTTCATTACAAAACGTAAGGAAGGAAGCATAGCAAGAAAATACTGGACCAAAGCAAGACCGAAAACCAGCTGGGCCAACTCCATACTATGCACCTCCATGTTTGGTGTCAGAGAGCTCTTCTGATCCCCAACTCTTTACTACTTTGCTGACTACAACATACTTTTCTCTCAGGTTGTTCTTACATCCTATTAATAGCTCCCATTGGCAGGTATACCACAACTCTGGAATAGCTAACACCCTGGGGGCTATAATGAAATTTTGGTTTCACCTTCTCCACTTTACACTGTGGCCTCTTTGGGCTTCCAGGCAGGCACTCCTCTGACACATGCCCTGCCTAAATATTTTTGCTTAGCCATGGAGGGTGATTCCACAACTCTTTTCTCATATACTTGTCTTGAAAGCAAAAAATACTGGCAGAAGTTGCCCAGTTTTTCTACTTGCTGAAGCTGGAACTAGACCCACTACTCAAATGCATCTTCATCAGCTTTCTCTTTCTGGTGGTTTCTTTCACTGTTTAAGCTTTTTTTTTAAATTCCTTTTTACAAGTTGAAAGCTTAGCCTTGTGGTATCCTGCCTTGAGGGCACTACTCCTGTTATTCCATTTAGCATCAGGCTTTTCTTTCAAGTTTTTATTTCCCTGAGCATTGGACTTAGCTCTATTACACTTTCTGGTGCTCCTTTCCCCCTCAAACTATACATTTTGTAGTTTTCTTGCTCACCTTGCTCCTTTTCATTATAAATCTGCATTAAAGTGGCCTCTAATAACCATGTGGCACAGTAATACTAGGTCGTCAATAATTTCCTGTGACAACCCTATTAATCCCACACTTCTTAATTTAGCCTCAGTCAGATCTTTTGGACATGAGCAGAAAGCTGCCACATTCTTCACCAAAATATCACAAGCACTAACTCTAGGCCACTAATACTCTCCCTTGAAACCTCTTGATCTGGGCTATCTTAGTATGCATTGCTCCCAGCACTGTTTTCCGTGGTCCTAGGATGGACTGTTATACCCCACTTATAAACATTGAAAATCTTTCCTAATCCAAAGTCCACATTCTATCAACAAGAGGCTGATCGTGACTTTCATAGCAATACCCTGTTGCCTGGTGTCATCCTCTGTTTCAGTTGTTTTTTTATGGGTTGTGAAAAGACACCATGACAACAATACCATTTGTAAAATAAAACATTCAATTGGGGATTGGTTATAATTTCAGAGATTTAGTCCACTTTCATAATGGCTGGGGAACACGGCAGCATGTAAGCAGACATGCTGCTGGAGAAGCAGCTGAGAGTTCTCCACCCAGATCCACAGACAGCTGGAAGAGAACAGCACTGGGACTGGCTTTGACTTTTGAAATCACAAAGTCCATCACATGTGGCACACTTCCTCCAAAACGGACACGCCTCCTAAACTCTCTCAAGTAGTGCCACTCCCTAATGACCAAGCATTCAAATTTATGAGCCTATAAAGACCATTCTCATTTAAACTACAACAGTTTGAATATAGTTTGAGATTTCACGGATGCAGTTTCTTTAATATATATATGACATTAGATAACACCAGGCATCCTGGACTTCTGGCTTTATGCCCCCCTCATCCTTCCTTGAATGTTAGGTGTAGCCCTTATACTTTAGAAATATCTGATTGTGTTATGAACTCCATGGTGAGTGATTCTCTGCATTTTGATTCAACATATATTTTTATAGTAGTCTCCATCAGGTGCATGAGAAGTTTCTTTAATAAAAAATGTTAGCCACACTTTCTCCTGAGAATAAAGATAAATTGAGAATACAGTTAGAAAATATACTGTTTTAGGAAAGTGGCTAGGAGGATCTTTTCTTTCTGGGTACCATGCATTCTCCTGCCACAGGCAGTTTTTTACATTTACAAGTACCAGTCTGTTTCTATTGAGGGAACGTTAAGTCTACTTCCACAGCTGTTGGCTATCCCTAAGACAAAGGTGCCATTTTTGAACATGGGAATTATGCTGGTGTACTCTTGATTGTTATTGTTAATAGGCTTTAAAACTGAGTAAGAATATGGATTGTTGCTTTTTTCCTCTGTTGCTTGCATCACAGATTCTGTTACTTTCAGAAGTGGTCTTCACGGAGGTGACTTCCACACTGGCTCCAGTGTTATTTTTCTGAAACTTCTGCCTGAAGCATGTGATGTCTCCAGCAAAATGAGTATTAAGTTCTGTATAAAAGTGAAGAAGCTAAGCAGAAGTTGCCATGCATTAATGATTTTCTAATCTTTTAGACCATGTTTGCAGTGTCACCAGTTCCTTCAGGCTGCTGCTTCTGTGAATTTTCTGCCATGGTGATGACAGACTGTAACATGGAATTGTGTGTTAAATTAACCCTTTCTCCCCTATGGTATTTTTTTTCCCAGAATTCACTATTAGAAACAAACTTCAGGAAGAAAAACCATGAGAACATTTAAAATCAAGAAGCAGAACCATGGCTGTGATAAATCTAGTGAGGAAGTCGTTACTCTTTCAGGATTTTTGTTTCTGTCTTTTGGAGGTATATGGAAGACTTCATCATGAGAACATATAGGCTAAAACTCAGAAAGTAGCCAGGGTAATTAGATAGACAGCATCACTGAAGTCAAACTTTCCTTGCTCTGTTAGAACAATAACATGGATGTCAGAACAGAAACTTCTATCCAGTAGAGTCTGCATATTGTGATGATCCTTATTTATTTTTTTAAAAAAATGAAAGTCTATACAGAGGAGTTGCCCTGGCCCTACAAAGCAAATGTCTTCTTGTCTATAATAATATTTTTCCAGATACATCGTCCCTAAGTTGATATAATTGTAATTCAAAGGGGAGGGGCTAAATCGTGTAGTAGCAATATGATTAAACACTGCCACCCATACTGAAAGCTACAAGACCAGGACTAAGGCAGAGCAGATGAGGCCAGGTGCTGTGCAGTAAGACTGGAGTCCCTGGGAGACAATTGCATAAAGCTATGAAGGTAAAATAGACCCCTCTGATGTGGGAATCTCAGAATATTGGAAATGACAGGACCATGGAACACCTTCGTGAGGGGCTGCCAGCATACAGAATGGAACCATCCTAAGATAGAAGCTGTATACTCTGTAAGTGGCAAACCTGGAAAATTTTGGACAATCTAATCCATTTGGAGTCCTTTCAATTTTATCAGAAGCCCCAGACACAAGACATGGAGCTGCGCAATTTGCTGTTTTGTAAACTGGATTTTTGTTTGCTTTATTACTGTTTTTGATGCTTCTAGATTTCTGTTTTGAAATAAGAATATTTATTCTGTGTCATTTTTGTTTATTTATTCAGAGTATTTATCTTTGGTTCTGTAGGAGCTTATAGTTACAAGAATATTGGACTTTTAAAGTGCTGAAATCTTATTTTTTAAAAATGTTTCTTTTACTTTTGAGATTATAATATTGTTGCATCATTTTCACATTCCCTTTCCTCCTTCTAAACACACCCACATTCTCCTTCTTTCTCCTGTTCAAATTCTTGGTCTTTTATTATTAGTATTGTTATTGTTATTATTATAGTAGTTGTTATTAAATTCTATTCACTTACATTGGGCTATATTTTATATTACAATATAGACATGAGACTTTGAGGGTAAGATGTAGAAAGTTATGGCTTATAGTGATTAGTTTTTGTTTCAGGTGGACAAATGGTAGAGCAATAATGGTAAGTTTGTTAATTAATGACACACTCAAATATCCCCTAAAATGGAGTCTCAGTGAAGAATTTTCTAGGCAAGTTTGGCCATTGAGCATGTCTGAGGTGGAGAATTTCTCAGATCTCCTTTAATTTTTGTTTTATTTATTTGTTTTTTGTGGCCAAATGAAATTTAGTGATTATGTCATGTTCTCTGTTGTTTGTGTGCCTAACAGGGAATGCAACAAGGTAAGAGTCCATTCCAAAACTATTAAAATCCTACACTGTTAAAAAATCGCTATTATCCATACCTGTATCTTTGCCCTCATTCCCATCATCATTATATCAACTAGCGAAAGAAGTTAATTTGCACTTGTCTTTCGTATTTTATTATCGTACCTCCTTGTTTTGACTATTGATCTTTGAAATTTAGAAGAAATTTAAAAAAATATCTTGCTACTTTAATTCTTGAAAACTTCCAAAGTTTCTCCAATGCATAACTGTCAACATAAAAGTAACCATTTTATCAATAAATAATCCTCATTTATTTAACATACTTCATTGTCTCAAGCTACTTTCCACATTCTATTTACTGTTTTTCCTTCTTTTTAAAATTCTTCTCTCATCAATTATATTTCCGATCACAGTATATTGTGTACTGATTATAGTTCCCCCTCCCATCTCTTACCCCAGTCTCCCTGACCGCCTCCTGTCTCCTACACATCCATCCTTGCCAAGATCAACCCAATTCTGCCTCCACTCAGAAAAGAGCAGGCCTTACAGAAATATCTACCAAACACAGCATAAGAAGCTCCAATAAGACCAGGCTTATACACGAAGGCTAGAATGAGGCAATCCAGTTGGAGGAAAAGGGTCACAAAAGTATTCAAGAATCAAAAACAGCTTTCACTCACTCCCATTGTTAGGAGTCCCAAAGCACAAAATGCTACTCATTTCTAAGGTATATGCAGAGAATCTATGTCAGACCCCTACAGTCTCCCTGATTCCTGAGAGTCTCTATAAGTCCAGTCAGTTGATTCTGTGGGCCATGTTTCCAGCATCCCCTGAAATGCTCCCCCATTTCAAGTCATTTCTTCCAATATTTTCTCTCTCCTTCCCCTCCACCTGATCCCTCCTGTTCCCAACCCCCTCCCAGGGACACGCATGAAATCTATTCTATTCTTCTTTCTCAGTGAGATACTTGTGCTCTCCTTTAAACCCTCCAGGTTACTTAGCCTCTCTGGGTCTGTGGATTATATCAAAATTATATATTACTTCATGACTGATATCCACTTATAAGTGGGTTCATGCCCTGTTTGTCTTTCTGTTTGTTTGTTTGTTTGTTTTGTTTTGATTTTGGGGACAGGGTTTCTCTGTAGCTTTGAAGCCTGTCCTGGAACTAGCTCTTGTAGACCAGGCTGGCCTTGAACTCAGAGAGCTGCCTGCCTCTGCCTCCTGAGTGCTGGGATTAAAGGCGTGTGCCACCACCTCCCCTGTTTGTCTTTCTGGATCTGAGTTACCATATTATGGATGATAATTTTTTTTTCTGGTTCCACTCATTTTCCTGCAAATTTCATGATGTTTTTATTTGTAACATCTGAATAGTATTCCATTATGTAGATGTATCAAATATTCTTTATCCAATCTTTGGTTGAGGAACATTTAGACTGTTTCCAGTTTCTGATATTATGAATAAAGATGTTATGAACATAATTGAGCAAGTGCCCTTGTAATAGGATGAAGCGTTTTATGAACATATGCCCAATAATGTTATAGCTGGCTATTAAGGTAGCTTGATTCCCAATTTTCTAAGAAGTTGCCATATTGGTTTCCAAAGTGACTGCAGAAATTTGTACTTCCACCAGCAATGGAGGAATGTTCCCGTTATTCCACATTCTCACTAACATGTACTTTCTTTTCTTAATACTTGTGTTCCATGTTAGTTTCCTAAGGATTTTGAATTTTATTTCAGATTATTCATTCTGACCTTATCCTAATAATTTTTACTTATTTTCTTCTCTCTTTCTCATTGTTGTCTGTGTACATATATATATATATATATATATATATATATATATATATATATATATATTACATGTATCTCAGGATTGTTTTAAAATTGATTAGCTTTACCCTTCAATAGTTCTTTATGCATTAAATCATGTAGACAATGCTGTACTAATCTGCATTTGTGAAATTATTCAGTAGAATGGGTCAGAGTAGTAGGAAACTCTTTCTGGATTTCCAGTTGTTAGATGCATGTCATATAGAGGAATGTAAAGGAGACATAACAAGGACAAAATGTTTATGAAATAACACAGTGAAGGGAAGCAATACTTTCTTTTCACAAGATTGTCCATAGCTCCTCTAAACTTAAAAATAAAGAGGAACTTTACTAGGAAAATATCACCTGGACTTGTATTTAGTATTAAGCACATCCCTAGAGTTTTTAAAAAGTGTTTTTTACTTCTCTGGATAAGAAGAGGAAGAGAAGGTAGCAATACTTCAGCCAAGAATTAGCTGCAAGGAGTGTGAAGGCACTGTGAGTATTCTGTTGTGCTCTGTGATTTTTAGAGTGGAACACATAGCAAATTTACATGAATACATAATTTGAGAGATTACAGGTCTAACAAAACCTGAAGGAGACAAAAAAGATGTCCCAGCATGCCCACAATGTTTTGTGTACATAAATGACCATGGCATTATGGTAATAGTGGAAGTGTTCATCAAATTATCAAAATTATAAAGTACATACTTGACTTGAATAAAAAGACTTACTATTCTCCCAAGATTATTCAATGGTACTGTTCAAAAGCCTACAAACAAGCATATTAGAGAAATTTATCGCAACAACAATAATAATAAATAAAAATAATGTGCTATTTTTTACCATTTCTGAAAGAAGATTCAGATTTGTCTTTCAGGTAAAGTGTGCACTCACTACAAATACTCATTATATGTGTTGTTTACAAAATAAGATATTAAAATGACAGAACATTGCATGTTGTTTAAGTTCATTATATCTAGGTAACACTGTTTATTCAAAATAAGTTCTACAATCTTTCCTGCCTACATTATGTACTGGAGTAAAGGTAGCACAAAAATTGGGGAAGTTGCCAACCAATGACTGGTCCAGCCTGAGATTCATGCCATGAGAGTAAGCCCACCCAGATATTGCCTGGAACACCAGGGCCCAGGGTTTGGATAGCCCAGGGCAGGGAACCCTCACTGCTCTTTGGGCTGATGAGGAAGGAGGACCTGATTGGGGAAGGGGGAGGGAAATGGGAGGCGGTGGAG
>NC_022027.1:16934860-16936363 GCF_000317375.1 Microtus ochrogaster
GAAGAAAGACTGGATGGGGCCAGAGAAGACATGGGGAGAGGGACTGGGAGTAGAAGAGGGAGGAAAAACTGTAGTTGGAATGTAGAACAAAATTATAAAAGAGAAATTAAAAACAAAGTTAAAGGTAGCTTTGGAGAATATCTGTTTAAATATAAAATGTTTGTTGTTGATCTATATATATAACATATACTATAATCATAATTAATAAAATATCTTATATATATTTTCAAATGACAAGTTACTGACTATGTGGGAACACTGAAAAAATAATGCTTAATTGTGTAGAAATGAAAAATAAAACTTGAAGAAATTCACTATTCTCTATATCTGAGTGATAATTAAAAGGTCATGAAGGATGACAAGTCTGACAGAAATAAACCCATATTTCTATGCAATTTTAATGATGCCAGTAAATTCTTTTATAAAAATATTAATCTAGAAAAATTGGATATATATATATTTACAATTGTTATAAATGATGTTATATGCTCGAAAATTTGTGGCTGCATTTACAGCAGTATTACAATAAGTTTATGTTTCAAGTTTTGCCTCAAAACAAGACTGGATTTGGCTAGGTCTCTTCACTCACTATTTTTTTTCCATGAGGCCATGTTACACAGAATTTTCTTTTGTATATTAATTTACTCATCAAATATTGGAATGAAAATATACACTATATATGAGAGGCCAGACATTGTCACCTGAATAAATTATACCACCATTTCATTACAGTTAATAATCTGTGACAATCAAATCAACTTTCAGAGAGTGAGTTCCTTTTACCAATCTGTTTAAAACACTTTGAGAAATGCAAATCTGAGTTCTCTTATCTTTTCATTCTGTGTGTGTGTGTGTGTGTGTGTGTGTGTGTGTATGTGTGCATTTATTTCTCCAATTGTTTAAAGGGGCAAAGAAAATATTAAAGAAAAAGAATACTCTTCATTTGCACAATGACGTGTGTTAAACACTTACAGTGTTCAATAGTGTTCTAGCTTATGGAAAAAAGATAAGGTATCACCCCGTCTTCACAGAATAAATTCATCATTATAAGTTAATACTGTAAATGTGTGTGGTAAGTGCACATATACATAATACAAGCACACAAACCTGACAAATTTTATGGTAAGTGACTTAAATCTTGCACAGAAAGGCAAATGCAGAACTTATTTCTAGACCCCAAGGACACAACTTATAGAAATAGAGTGTACTATGATAGTTGGCAGAGCTTGCAGCCTGATAAGGAAAGAATATGGAGATATCAATCAGATGCTGTAAAGTTTCAGAATTAGGAAATTTCTTGAAATCTATTGCAGAACAGTGTGATTATAGTAAACGTAATATATATATATTATATATATATAATTATATATATATAAATAATTAATTTCCAAATGTTTCATCATAAAAGTGATAGATGAGAGGATGATGATGTTAATTAGATTGAATTGATCATGCTACATTATTTACTGTAAGTTGTAATATCACATTGTATTCTAAATATAT
>NC_022027.1:16937348-16950299 GCF_000317375.1 Microtus ochrogaster
CATAACCAAAGGAAACTGGTGGGCAAGAAAACACTGGTAACCAAAACCATAATATTATGTTAAATATCATTTGCCCAATCAACCCATGGTCATTTCCATCTTGTATTCTCCATAAACAGTTTTGTTATGAAATGCCACTTAGATCATACACCTCTGGTCTGTTCCTTGATTCAATAGTGATGACTATCAAGGGATTTTTTGTCTGTCTTCATAAAGGATGTTTCTCTCACTCCAGGGTGCTGAAGCTTAAATCATTGGTTGTTGACCAGCTGTTCTCAGATCTCATTTGAGGAACATGCTACCTGTCAAGAATGGGGCCAAGCTCCCATGAACGTAGTGCAGTTTTAAGATCAGGCAATTCTTAAAGTTTTTTATCTTAAGTGTCTGTGCATTACTTGATTGTAGTTCCTGAGGAGGTCAGAAGAAGGTGTCAGATTACAAGAACTGATGTTAAGAATGGTTGTTAGCTGCCAGGTGGGTCCTATACAAAAAACATGATCCTCTGAATAGCTGCAAGTAACCAAACTCTTGTCAGTGTCTTCAAGCCTTCACAAACAGTTTTAAAGTGATTTATGTGTTTTCTGAAACCACTTCCCTATCTAAATCAGGAAAAACCAAAGTGCCATAACAAAACTTCATGTGTCCTCACACTCACTCACATGAGGCTCTGTTACTGGCCCTTGCCATGGTTGAGTGCCATGCTATAATTTTGAGGATACTCATAGTCTCAAAAGTATGTTACTATTCAAAGAACCTATATACATGTGTGTATAACATACATATATATGCATATATATACATATATATATATATATATATATATTCAGGGATAATTAATCTACCTCCATAATTTCACCTCAGATTCCCATTTTCCAAACCTGATACCTGTTACACAAAATTTGATATGTTGCAACATTGTTCTGGTTGATTCAATTTATTCTGCAAAAAAGAGTTTTAGGCCACTGGGCACTTCAGTTAATACAATTGTATACTAAATACGTTTATAGAAAATAAAGTTTGAATAATTTAAATTCCAACTCTAGAGAAGCTTCTAAACCTCATTGTGGATTTAATAATCTTCTTTAATTTTTATGTAAATATGCAGTCACTATGAAAATAATTGCATTAATTTGTACTTATATCACTTCTATTAATAGAGTGTAAGAATCATTTATATTAATGGCAGATAAAATTTGAGAACACACTGAATGAGAATTGTTGAAAATTTGTGGATATAACATGAAAGAAATTGAGAAAAATAGTTAACATCTCTGAGAGTTTGAAATTTAAAGTAATCTACCAGCTACAAAAGATTATTTTAAAAGATTGCAGAAAAAATGTGTGTAGTAGGATTCCAATTTACAAATGGTTGGCATTTAGTTACATGCTGTTTTAAAGGAAATAATTTATTTCACTTTGCTTAACAAGTGCCTTAATGTTGCCAGAAAACAGTCGACAACTTTCAGATATGTTGGTATATTATCTAGTGTTTGGGCAACCAACTTAATCGGAATTAGCATAGACCATAAGGAAACATGTAGGATTGAATTTTTTTTTACAAATGTCCCCAACATTTATGCATACTATTGCTCAGAATCTTTTACATTTGGTGGCTTTTAATGTATTTCCTTAGTTATTTCTTTGGGGGCTTTCCCCAATTCTTATCATTTGTTTTCCATGGCTATTCTTTCAGTTTGTAACATTAACTTGATGTCTGATCGTTGCATGAAGTCCTCACTGTCTGAAGCTCAAAAAGTATTTTGCAAATTACAGCAGGAAAATAATTTATTTTCCCCCAAATAAATAAATAGCCTGCAAGCAACTAAACTAGGCATATTTCTTATTTATAGAACAACACATAATGCAGTGTTATTTTTATTAAATTTTAAGTTCTCTAAATACTAGAATAGTCCAATATATGAAATGTTGATATTCATTGCTCTATTTGGAATTATTTACATAATCTTAGTTTATTAACCAGTGTTCATAATCTATTAGGTTATGAAGTGAAGGAATTTTATAATAGATCTATTATTTCCTAAAAATGATAATATACTCTTAGGAACTAGAGGAATGGCTCAGGGTTTAAGAGCACTTCTGTTCTTTTCAAGACTCTAGGGTGATGGGGGATTCCTCTCTTTATGCTGTGAATATCACTGGTTAACAAAGAAACTACTTTGGGCCTATAGAAGATCTCTAGGGAAACAGAGCTAGGTGGGGAAAACTAAACTGAATGCTGGGAGAAAGGAGGCAGAGTCAGGGAGAAGACATGGAGCCACTGCTGGAGACAGTCGTGCTGAAACTTTGCTGGTAGGCCACGACCTTGTGGTGATACACAGATTAATAGAGATTGGTTAAGTTAAGATGTAAGAGTTAGCTAATAAGAAGATGGAGCTATTGAGTCAAGTGGTAATACAAATAATACAGTTTCTGTGTGATTATTACAGGCTAAGTGGCTGGGGACTAACTAGCAGCCACCTCACTACACTGGGTTAGACTCTAGCACCAATGTGGCAACTCACAACCCTCTTCTAGGCTCCATGGACACCAAACACACACATGACACATATCTAGCTAAATATACACAGAAATTAAAATAAGACATTTTTTAAATGATAATATTGTATTTGGGGCTATTTGTTTAATGTTGACTGTCAAATTTGAAAATCTAAATATGTTTTCATGTTAGAAATATTTCATATTAATTGTAGAAAGCATAAGGGGAGACTTTCTTTTTATAACTACCATGCTGTTAAAAACAACGCACAATTATAGCAGATCCTGTGTGAGATGCTCCTCTGAAAGCTGGCTTACTCTCTGCTCAGGGTGTATTTGCTTTTCCCTATGGCATCTTTACACAGTCTTGTCATTGGAGAAACCCACAAGCATTTCATTGTCAAACACTGAAGAGCCATGCATGTAAGATTTAATTATGCCTTCCTCATGAGGCAGTACTGTTTGGCTTAACCCTTGACAGAATGAGAAACTCCTTCCTGTCACACCATGGGGATCTTGGCATGTTCTTTCCTAAAGTCAGGAATGAAACCCACCATCTTCAGGTGAATAGCATGACAAAAGACTATCTTATTCCAGGTTTTCAAATATGTCCCATGATTATGACAAGTAAAGTCTCGTTTTATATTTCAAACGATATCAGTAACACACAATTTTCTAAGCACAAAACTGTATTTGTATAAAATTCACTGTATGTTTTCATGAAGAACAATATATGTGTGTTAGAATACCAGCACAGTTACCTCTCTTTACATAATTTATAATTTATACTCTATGAATTTATACACTAGGCATAAAAAGAGTTATTTGGAAACAGATCAACCAAAGATCTTTTTAAATTAAAGGTGTTAAATTTTGGCTAAACTTAAAGAATAATAGAATTTTTTCCAGGGAAGCCTATATCTGGTCCACTCTGTCAGATGTTTACAGAACTTAACATCTTTCTCTAGATTACAAATCTTGATTATTCATGTTCACTGCCCCCCACACATTTGTAATTGCAACTCTCAGTAGGGAGACACAAACAGGAACACTTGGTGTTTCCTTTAGATCATTTTTGTTTGTAATGACTTAATGGAGTGTGAAAAAGTCACACTCAGTGAGCCCCATTACAACTGCGAAATTCAAAACCAAACATTTAAGCAATTGTTTTTCCTTAGAATTGTCATTGTGATTTACTATTAATCATTAATAGTTTTTGCCACCAATTCATAAACTGCAAGAACATGGACTGTTTACAGTAATTCAGAAAAATAGAAGAGTTAAAAATTTAGTTAATGCAGAGGATTGAGGGAAGTTTGGAGCAGTAGAGGTGGGAGCTTTCCCCAACACATCAATTGGTTGTCCCATGCTAAATGGGCAGCCCTGAAAACATGCATAGAAGTATCATTATAGGGACTGATTAAGCTAGATCTAAGCATATATATCTTATATGTGCACATAAACATAATGAATGCAATAACTATTAGTGAAATAGGAAGCCATGGATTCGAAGGAGGTTGGGAGAGGTGTATATGGTAGGGTTTGTAAGGAGGAAATGGGAGGAAAAAATGTTGTAATTATAATATCTAAAAACAGACAAACAAACAGAAGGAATGCATTTGTTTACATACCAGATCATATGACCTTAACCATATCAAATTCTACATCACCTTGGCATCCTGTTCTCCACAACTGTGAGAAATAAATGTCTGCTCTCTTTGATATCTATGGTAATTTATTGTAGACCATGAAATGGAATCAGAGGATAAAACGGGATCCTAAAGCAAGAAAAAAAAATCATACGTTAAATAATAATTTTTATTTATTTTTTAAATAAATAATTTACAAAAGCCTATATGCTATCAAATAAGCTACTGCATTTTCATTAAAACACTGGGAATTTTTTCCTCATTTGTGTTGCTGAATTTGTGATGATTTAATAACAGAAGAGAAACACAAAACAAGATACATGACAAACATTAAAAACATGCACGGCACACCAGAAAACAATTCTTTGAGAATTATTTATTTATTCATGCTTTGCATTCATCAGGATAATAAAATAATTGACTATAGTGGAAATTGTGTGCCAATTTAAAATATCTAAAGTTTTTATTTGATAAATTATTTCAGGACATATATTAAGCTTCAACTTATTTTTTATTTTTTAATAATGCGTATATATGTTAGTCTCTGTGTGAGTGTGTGTGATCTGTGTGCTTTTACCTGTGGGGCAGGAAGAAGCCTCTGGTCTTCCATTGCTGAAGTTACTGGGTAGTGTGCTTCCCAGTGTGGGTGCTAGGATCTTAATTCAGGTTCCCTGAGAAAGCTTAATGAGTTCTTAGCTACTAAAACATCTCTCCAGTTTTAAATCCTAATATTCAAACAGAAACTGTTTTTAAACCTCTTTAAGTTAAAGAAAGTTTCTAGAAATATAAGAAGGTGTCGATACAAGGAAGAAGGGAGAATGGTGACTGGGAAGTGCGGAGGGAAGGTGTGGGGCTTTGAAAGAAAATGGCTCCCAAAGGAAGAGGCACTATTAGAAGGTGTGTTCCTTTTGGAGGAAGTGTGGGACTGTGGGGGTGGACTTTGAGGTCTTTTTCTCAAGCTTCATTCAGTGTAACAGTCAACTTCCTGTTGCCTCTGAGTCCAATGTAGGACTCTCAATTCTAGCATGTCTGCCTGAACACTGCCAAGCTCCCTGCCATGATGATAATGGACTGAACCTCTTAAACTGTAAGGGAGCCACCGCAGTTGATTTTTTTATGAGTTGCTACGGTCATGGCACATAAATCACAGCAATAAAATCCCTAACCAAGACAGAGGGGAAACTGTTGTCAGGATGCATTCGAAACAAAAATATAAGAAAATAAAATTTGAAAAGAAATGGATTTCTAAGATTTGTTAAAAGTTTTAAAAAAAAAAAGCATTTTCAAGTTTCAAATGGCTTTTGGCTTCCTTGTTTAAATGAATGTAATGAAAGTACGACATTTTAATACTTTTAGCTATGCTGTGCAGTAAGTACTTAATTATAGTCATTATGAAATACAATATTCACTTTTGAAAACAAATTAAATGTGAAAGGACCTTGTTAAAACTACCTTGTTATAGGATCCTATATTTATTCTCTGTGGTCTGGAGCTCTGTAACTCAATAATTCTATAGTTCAAGAACAGTACCTGATTTTCCTCAATGTAAGACACCATCATTAAGATGCATGATCAGTGACTCAGCCATGTTTGTTTCATCACTGTGCTCCTTTCAGTGTAAGTAGCTGTGTCAGTTTCACAACTGGTGCTAAAACAAAAGGCCATTGATGAAGCAAATGCACCACAAAAGCTGAATTTCAGAGAATTGACAAAAAAATGTGTGTATGTGTATGTCCATGTTCATTTATAAGTAAGAATACGTAACTTTTTGTTTTCAAATGCAAAAAGCAAATATATAAAATTCAAATACTCATGCAATTTTATTAATGAGATCAATTCATGGTTTTGTATTCAGTTGCTGTAGAGTTCTGTAATTCTGGAAGAAATTAAGTATTTATAATCTCAAAATATTTTATTCTAGATTGACAAATTAGAAAAAAAAATCATCATAAAAATCCTCAAAAAGGATCATTTCATTGTGACTTTTAAAATGATCTAACTTTTTTTTTCTTTTTTCTTTAACCAAAACGGTGTGATTTTCTTGTCAGTTGTTTGAATCTAAACTAAGCTTAATGATTTATTTTTAGAGACAACATAATGCCATTGAAAAGAGCCAGAGTACTCCATACAATGTCTCTGTGTTGCCAAAACTCCCTTAGCACTTGACTGCTTAGGATGCTGTACTGTGGCAGCATCAGCAACACTTGCTTAGTCAAATGGCTCACGTTAATAGTCTCAGAGGAGCTCAGACTTGGATCTGTCTGCACTACTATGTGCAAAGGGAAGAAAACTCACACTTAAATAAATCCAGTTTCAGCCTTTGAACAATGTGTAGCTTAGATATTGCTAGTTATTTCATTTTTAATATATGACCTTAGAAATGGAGATAGGACAGACTCCTCTGAATGTCTTCATGTCGAAATGGAAAATTTGTGAGCATGTTACAAAATGATTTTATATCTGGCTGGAATTATATAAATATTAACTACATATTCACAGGTATCTTAAATGAAACTCAAAAAGATTGCAATTATGTGAGAATTTAATTAATCAAAAGAAATCATAAACACACTTATAATATGTAGCTACTGGTAAAATATATTCTTAAGTAGAAATGGGCAGTGAAACAGGTATCAGAGCAAACAGCAACCTAGTATGGTATAGTTCCCAGCTCACACAAAAACTAGAAAGAAAAAGGAGGATCAGAATAGTAATAAACACATATTACTGAAGCATTTGATAGCTAAAATTGACAGTCAAATGTTTAGATATAGAATAATGCAAAGATCTGCTGTTTCAGAAGCTCTAAAGATGTACGTATATACACATATCACCAAATTTTGGTTCAATTTTATATATTTTAAAAGAGAACAGCTCTGACTAACAGCACACACAAATAAAACATACTTTCAAAAAAAAAAAACCCACATATTCTCCGTTTTAAATAAATAAACCCCATTGGGATAGATCTGTTTAATCTGTCAACCATACCTCTTTTGTTTGTTTGTATTCTCAATTTACTTCATTTGCAGAGAGGTGCTTAAATTTAACTTAGTATTTAAGCAAATATAATGGTTTGGGAAAAAAAAAAAAAAAAACTGTCCCGCATAGGTTCACAGGAATTGTACTGTTAGGAAGAGATGCCTTGTTAGAGTTGGTATAGCCTCGTTGGACACAGTCTCTCATTGGAGTAAACTTTGAGGTCTCAGAAGGTCAAAAAAAGACCAAGTGCTTCACCATCTCTTCCTGCTGCCTACTGATCAAGTTGTAGAACACTCAGCTACCTCTGAAGCACCCTGTCTGCCTGCATGCTGCCATGCTTCTTACAATGACAATAATGGACTAACCTTCAAAACTAGACTCAATTAAACGTTTTCCTTTATTTCAGTTGTCATGGTCATGTTGTCTCTTCAAAGCAATAAAAACCCTAAGAGGGCAAGAAAGTCAGTTACAACTGACAGAAAAAAAAAATAATATATAATAAATATCTGACTCAGTTTCTTCCTTTGCTCCCATGCACATTTCAAAAATGATATAGGCCTTTAAATATGTACTGTAGGAATTATGACATGTGGATCAATGCCTTAGATAGTGTATCCTTCAGTGTTTATTTTGTTTTCTTCTCTTCTTTTCTGCGTAGTACTTGCCAAGCTTCACCAATAAAACACAGATACGTTAAGACTTAAAGAAATACTTGTAGAACATTAACTAGGTTCATCAAAGAAGCACATGTTAAGTACTATAGGAAATGTCACTATTTCTTCAAGATTCAAAAGAATGTTAATATTTATATGAAATAAATTTTGTTACTTGATGCATCTTTCTAGGTTTGCACAAATTTTTTGACAAATACAACCTTCTTCTAATTGAAGCACTACTGCCTATGAAATGAGCAACATCAGAGTGGCAAATACATTCATAAATACAAATGCGGGAAACTGGAAAGGGTCAGCTTCACAATTATGTCTCAAGGAAAACTAGCGAAGGCATTTGCTGAACTGTTTTTTTACCATCTTCAGTGTATAAATATAAATATTTAAAGTTTCTGAATAGTATATTTATCTTTAACGTCAAATACAATGCATATTTCCTGACATAAAATATAATTCTCTAAAACATGATTTATTTGCTACATATTTTGAATTTCAGGTTTGTGGAATTAAATTTTGTTAATTGAAAATGAGGTTTCCATCAAAAGTTTTTAAAAGTTACACATAATTAAGAAGATTAAATATGCATACATATTATATGACTGAAAACTTATAGACAATAGTTTATAAAGAATATTTCTGATATCACAAGCTAAAAATTAACTATAGCACAAATGGCTGAAAAGTGAAACAAAATGTACACTGAGTGTCTTAGAGTTTTATCTTTATGATGAAAGCATGGATATTGAGGATGGATATATGAAGTGATAACACTTTTAAATTAGTCATCAAATTCTTCTTAAAAACAACTAACAAATAAATACATATGCAGTAGCACATTATCAAACTTTACACATATAGAATATTTGAAACACATGTACCTTTACTTTCAAATTATATGGGTCCATTTTATAAGAAAAAATTAGAATTAGCTATTTAATTAAAGAACCTCAGAGACTGAACATGACCTAAACCTCTGAAATAAAACTGTTTGTAGCATTAAACTGATTGTAGCCATATGTTCTATTTCCTCAAACAAAAACGCACTGGTTTTTTAAACATAGGAAAATTTCCTATACAACACAACAACCTCAGAAATAATGAGCTTACATCTGTCATTGATTTCTTCTATATAAAAATGTCTCTGACTCTGCGACCTACTGATATTGAACCTACTTGCATCTCAGTCACACTGGGAAAAGAAAAAATAAAACATTTTGTCCAAAATAAATAAGGCCTGGATCAAGATCAAAAATTCTGGATCAAGTGTTTACAATGTTTTCCTGACATCCGTTTTTCCAGGTTTTATGAAATAAAGAGGATCTTTACAATATAAGTTTTGACAATATGAATAGATCTGCCATTAACATCATGAAAATCAGTACCATTACTAGTCATTCTCACTATATAACAGCAACTCTAATTGCACTAAACATATACTAACCATATTCCTTTTTATTTTCCACAGTGTAATCATTGCTTTAGAAATGAGCAGAATTTTAGAAAATGTGAAGAAAGTGAAGACTCACATATTCATATTCCTATAAGGAATACATAGTGTTATAGTCACTGTCAGGCAGTTTTCCCAAAACTGTGATCAAGAATTCTGCAATCAAAAATGCCATGTGTAGGACATAAACAAGAAAACAGACAAATGCATGCTTAAACCCAAAGTTAATACTACTACAGTCAGTAATTGTAAAAATATATGAAGAACCTAAATGTGTCACTAATATATAAAAGTATCAATATACTTTTTATTTTAATTTATAAAAGTATAAATAATATATAAAAGTATAAAATGTGCAATGAGTATTCTAAAAGGAGAACAAGGAGGAAATGACAAATAGCTCAATTAATAACAAAAATATTACCGATATAATATCAAATATGAAATGAATTAATGAGTCAGTAAATTATATCATTATATCTTTTTAATTTTTGTTCTTCCACACTTCCTGTCTTATACATTTGGTCATGCTCACCTCACACCTATGCGTTAAAATTAATTTACGGTAAAACTCTGATAAGGAAAGAGCATTAGGTTATTAAGTGTGATTTCCCTAGAAATAGGAATAATATATTGTAGGAAAAATAGGAAGGTCCTCATGTGTTTTTAGGTATCTGAGATGACGCCTTGATCACTTAAGTAAATAATGCAACGATATGTGGTGAATGGCATGTCTATTTAGAGATAATTTCCAAAGTTTGCTTTAATTTGTTGTACTATCAAGATGACTTGTAAATGAGTTGCTTCAAAGTCATAACAAAAAGAGGACAGGGAAGGGGCCGAAAGGCAGGGACAGGTAAGCTGAGAATGGTACTCTAGCATTGTGAAAGCTAGTGAGTGGGGATTCAGCTTCCAGATTTCCAAATGAGTACCAATATGACTTCTCCATGTCCTATGACTAAATATGTAGTGTCTTCAGTCACAGTGGGTTTTTTTCCGTTTATTTATTTATTAAAGATTTCTGTCTCTTCCCCGCCACCACCTCCCATTTCCCTCCCCCTCCCCCAATCAAGTTCCCCTCCCTTGTCAGCCCTTAGAGCTATCAGGGTTCCCTGCCCTGTGGGAAGTCCAAGGACCACCCACCTCCTTCCAGGTCTACCAAGGCCAGCTGGCCTGGGTCTGAAAAAACCTGGGATAAAACCGGACTTGCTGAACATAGCAGACAATGAGGACTACTGAGAACTCAAGAACAATGGCAGTGGGTTTTTGATCCTACTGCACGTACTGGCTTTGTGGGAGCCTAAGCAGTCATAGTGTTTTAACATCAAGTTCTGGAGAACAATCAAATACATTGAAAACCGCTTTAACAACTAATATATAACATTCACTATGTAATAAACATTGATCAATTCATATTATGAGAAGAAAATCATTTATGCCAACAAAAGTCTTTTAAATAATATTTATTAGTAATATTGACTGGTAGTTGAATGATAACTTTATTTTCTATCTTTGTTTAGAATGGGATCTTAAAACAAATTAATATGAATTCTTTATAGTACATTATTTCATAATTTATAAGCTTGGTTTGCATGAAGTATTTGTTTTAACCAATGTCCTATTGGTTTTCTCACTCAATGATAATTAATACTATCATAAAAATGTTCTAAATTTAGTAAAATTAATTAAAATGAAATGTAGACGCTCAGCTTTTCCCATAGCCCACAAGACATCTCTTTAAGAAATATTTTACAATGCTGACACAATACTCCAAATTCTGTTCTTTAGCTGGTGCAGTTTTGCTTCCAGTAATACAATTTTTATCTAGGAGAATGTAAAATCAAACTTTTAAATTATATTATCTCACTGAAAATACAGGAGTCTTTAAGAAATTACAAGTGTTGAACTATATGAAAACAAAATAATAGGAGCAACCTCACTTCTAAGAGCTAACAAAATAAATGAAAAGAAAATACATGGGAATACATATAGTTAAGGATGTAAAAAAATTGTAGAGTGATAAGTGTAAAGTGTTAATGAAATAAAATGTACAGTACAAAGAGAGTAGCTATAATGATGGCTAAGATAAATTTTATATTGTTAAAATATTACCTTTAACAATATATAGATCAATGTAAACTCTATCAAGTTGCCAATGCTGTTCTTTACCAAGGAAGGAAAATCCTGAAATTCATATGGATTTTCAAAACAAAACAGAAGATGAAAATCTCCAATCCATGGAACTAGTACTACATAAAATAAAGGTAACAGAACACTGAACTAACCAACTTACAAAAATAAGTACTTCTACACTATACCAATGAGAGTAAGACAATTTTCACATAAACTCAATATACTAACAAACCAGTGACCCAAGAAAAGCCCCATATATTGGGAGTGAAATCTATTTCTACAAAAAAATATACACTAAGGAAACAATAATCTCAAATAAATAATACAAGAAAATTCACTATCTCCCTGAAGGAGATCCCCTGTCTCTTACTAGTTACAAAATCCACTAAGAATAGATTCACTACTTCTTACCAGTTATAAAACAGTTTCAAATTGGCCAAACCCCTAAATATGAAAACTGTCACTTTGCAAGTATAAGAAGAAACTATGGAATAAACATGTGATATATGCCAGAATAGGTGAAGGGACAACTACTTAATTAATTGACTTTATATTTAAACCCCTCAAGAAAAAGAATGAGAAAAAGGAAAGAAAACACAAGAGAAATATTTCAAGCTAAAAAGCATCTGAAGAAAAACAACAAAATAACAAATATACAAACCATATATAATGCAATAAATATTTGCAAACTGTCAAAGTTTTAATGAAAAAAATGCATAAAAATTCCAACAGTTTAGCATAAAATAGTCATAAATAATGCTATTAAAGTAATGATCAATATGAAACTGTGCCACACATATGACCAATAATGAGAAAAAATTCAAAATTATTAATTATTAGGAAAATGCTAGCAAAGTGAAAATGGAATTTATGTAAAATGGTCACACAAAAATGATATAAAGCTATATAATTCTGTCCAGATGTTAAGAAGGTACATGTCTTTAAGAATGAGTGACCTCGAGGAATTGTAAATTTTTATGTTATAGTCATATAAAACTTAGGACATAGTTTTCTCAAATGAGATAAAATGGTATCTTCATGTGGGAGTCCTCTATGTTTGTTGTGATTACTATTAATGAATAAAGAATAATGAATAAAGCTCTGGTCCTAGAGCAAGGCAGAACTTAGGTAGGCAGGGAAAGTTAGGCTCAATGCTGGGAGAAAGAAAGGCAGTGTCAGAGAGATGCCATGGAGCCGCCCTTGCAGATAGATGTGCTGAAACTTTGCTGATAGGCCACAACCTTGTGGTGATTCACAGATTGATGGAGATGGGTTAAATTAAGATGTAAGATTTTGCCAATAAGGAGCTAGATCTAATGGGTCAAACAGGGATTTAAATAATACAGTTTCTGGGTGATTATTTTGCTGTTTAGTGGCTGGAAACAAACTAGCAACCTCCTTCCAACAAATTTGTGCCCACATGTGATGTGGGAGTGTCATATATCAATCTGTTGATTTCATTGGTTAAGCAATAAAGAAACTGCTTGGTCCTGATAGGTTAAAACATAGGTGGGAGGAGTAAATAGAACAGAATGCTGGGAGGAAGAGGAAGTGAGCTCAGAGACGCCATGCT
>NC_022027.1:16955294-16962517 GCF_000317375.1 Microtus ochrogaster
GTGGGAGGCTGGGAGGAGGGGGAAACTTTTTTTTCCTTTTCTCAATAAAAGAAAGAAAAAAATGCAATGTATAAGAAATATAGGTTAATAGATAATCATTTATAATACTCAAGCTTGTTGTCATATTAGTTAGACTTTCTAGATGTACAGAGAAGTATTTCAGATGAATAGACATTCTTCAAACCTTTCAAAGACAACAGAATATGGCATTTAAAGTGACTTAAGAATTTAGGACTTTCATGACAATGAAACACATCTGCTCCTGCCCTCACCAATTACTTCAAGTGACAGATGGGCATCAAAGAGGCTCCACAGGCTTGATAAACTGGACATGCAGGACCCCCAGAAAAATGACTGATACACTTGCCTAAAGGTGAGATGTTCCTTTGGGGTTCCTACTTCATAAAGACTCTGCTAGACATCCTGCAGGATACAGAAGAAAGTGACTGGCAAACTGCCAATATAGGCAGAACTGTCTTTAAGATTTTCTACTTCATGGAAAAGTCTGTTGGATACTGTGGGCCAGTAAGCTGAAGATGAATGCCCCAACTGTACAGAAAAGCTTTGGGTGACTGTCCAGGCAGCAAGAGTCTTGGAACTTCCTTACAATGTACTTATTGTTTACTTAGGTAATATATCCATCTGGAATCTTTGATGTAGTTGAAGAATTTACATAGTTTTCCTTACTTATGATAGACGATAAGGTAGATATAAATACTGTAACTGAATTCTTGTTTAATACCTTTTTGTTATATGTAATTTTACTATGTTAAAGTTAAAACCTTCCTTTTTATTTAAACAGAAAAGGAGAGGTGATGTGGAAGTTCTCTCTGTGTGCTGTGATTACTATTAATTAATAAAAAAACTGCTTTGGACTTCTATCAAAGCATAACTTAGGTAGGCAGGGAAAGCTAGGCTGAATGCTGAGAGGAAGAAGGGCATAGTCAGAGAGATGCGTGAGTTGTTGCAAAGATAGATGTGCTGAAACCTTGCTGGTAGGCCACAACCTCTTGTTGAGGCATAGGCTAATTGAGATAGGTTAAATTCAGATGTAGGAGTTAGCCAATAAAAAGCTAGAGCTAATCGGCCAAGCAGTGATTTAATTAACACAGTTTCTGTGTGATTATTTTGGGGCTAAGCCATAGAGATCAAACAAGTGACTTCCTTCCAACAATATCTATTTCATGATAGGGACTATAATAAAAAAAAGAATTTCCATATTGAAGAAATTCATACATATTCACAGTAGCATAATTGAAAATATCAAAGAAATTGAGATAACTAGAAAACTATTAGATGTAATAATCAGTAGAATTGTAGGACACAAAAAGTCAATGTATAAGAAGTGATATATATATATATATGTATATATATACATATATATATATATAATTCTCAGAGAAAGAGTTTAGAAAGCTCTCATTCATAATACATTTGAAAATCACTATCAATGAGTAAACATAAAAAATAAACAAAAATCTCTACAATAAAAGCAGAAGATACAGGAAAAGATCTACATTTATAGAGACTGATATATAGGTATAAAAATATAGATAGATATCAATATAGCAGGTAAATAAAGAGTTATAAGAGTGTCTGTAATATATGATTTAGAAATGATATTAAAAATAGTATTATTAGGTGATGAGAAAAATGATTTCAGGCAAAGGGAAACATAATCAATGAAAGATAAAAATAAAGCCCATTTCCTGTGTGAATGTCTTTGATAAATGGAGTGGAATATGTTTGCTAAATGTCTTAGATAAATGTTACTTGTTAAATTAGATAGACTAGATGTATCTCTCTTTCTCTAAATATAAATATATATATATACACATACATACATACATGCATATACATATATATGTGTATGTTTGTATGTAGGTTTGAATATACATATATACAAAACATACACATACCTACATGTATGTTCACATATATCTCTATCTCTCCCCCACATATATTATCCATATATGCATATATATATATATTTCCCTCCATAAATATTTGTGATTCTGCATCTATCCAAAATCCATTTTTATCTGTATACTCATACGTTTTGCCTATATCTTTATTATACTTATTTTCATTAAAAGTGTTGACTGTTACAGATTTCGATTCTGAGGAATTTAAAAGAAAAGAACATTAAAGATGTGTTTCTGTGAATTAGTTTGTTGGCTCGTGGAATTGATTTACAAACCTGATTTTTGTTAAAGCATCAATTCCTATTTTTCAGTCATAAAGAGCATATGAAAATTGAAAAGCATAAATGTTCCCTCTTATATACTCTTAGCAAGATACTACATAAAGAATTTGCATATGTGTCCATTGTATTTCTCTGAATCTTTTAAAAATGAAACTAATGATTTCTTTTCTCTTCATAGTACAAAAGAAGTACGGAAGTAAGGAGTAAAGCCAGGTTTCCAAATTCAAGTATATGCAAGCTGAGCATCTTTGTGTCTGTCCACAAACACAACACTGGAAGTTGAGATTTCTCAAAAAACATTTCAGCTTCAGAGCTCCATCATGTATTAAAAGGAAAATTGAATTTCTGACCTTGAAGAATCTCTGCTATTACAGTGATAGTATTGATTTTGAATGGAAGGAATCCTGAAAATGGGAAAGGAACACATAGGCAGAATCTCATAAAAGACATAGAACTGATTGATCAGTTCTCTTGTGCTCTTATCTGAGAAGACAACAGTGTTAGATAAACCTTATGTCACTGTCTTACAAGACAATGTTTCTGGCAACACATATGCTTAGTACATTTCTGTGGCTTTAGACTTCTAACTAGCTTCATGTAAAGGTCTATAATAGAGAAATAACAAATGAGCTCTGAGAAATTACATTAAGCTATGGTATAAGTAAATGTTTTTCCTAATACAAATAGGCATAGGCCTAAAGAATATCTTTGAGAACGATTGGGAGGAACATAAATATTGATTCACCAAATTTATTAGTTTGAGCCTAAAAAATAGAAATTCTAAATACAATATTATAGTAATAATATTAAAGAATTAGAAGTCACTAAGAATCTATATTATTGGCTGGATAAAATATAGAACATAAATTGACCTACCCCAAATGTTTTGAAATAGTTTCACATTGTTGCAATACTACTTAAGTTCTCTAAAGCATAAGTAGACTGAAATGTTAAAGTGGATTTTTATTTTTATTTAAGTCCTATTGTAGACCATAAGAATAAATTGGTGAGGGAAGCCCAAACATTCTTAAAGGTCCAAATGGCTATTCTAGGCAGGTTGTAAATTTCTGTGGGAGTTACATCCACTGAACCAGATCTTTAAAAGAAGTGGAGTTAATTAGATACTAGTGTGACTGAGGTCAAATGCTAGTACTTACTTAAAAAGGACAAGTGAGCTGCAGTTATCGTAATGAACAGCAAAGTCAAAGCACTCAGGAGTGTGGTCTGGTGCATGAAGACCTCTGACACCAGCTATTTGATCATGGTGTTCTTAGAAGGGATATAAAAGGTAGTCCACTTAGGTTTGACTTAATCTGTATAAATACTCAAGTGAGAAGGAATATATCTTAAATACCAGAACAGAATCCAGCCCACTTCTCAGTTTCAAAACAAACAAACCAACAAAATATTAGGATCAACACTATTACCAATGGAGCGAATTTCACATAGGCTCTCTGACCTTCAGAGAGAAGACTTTGCTAGAAAGACAAATGAGTACAGCCAGAACTGTCTCTACAAACATAGCTTGATAACAAAACAGTATCATGTTCCTACTGGGATTTCAGTAATTAGTGAAGCTTTTGTAGAACAGAAGTATGTTGAAGAGGTGATTCATGGTTCCATTCACTGAATCCTTTGGTGTCATGGACATATAGATACTCATGGAAACATAGTTGAGTGAAAGAGGTAAAATAGGTATGGTATAAGGAGATGGAATAATTTGCTGATACTGTATAAGAAATTATTACCAATTTGGCAAAGTAAAACAGCAATATTTTATTCTCTCATAAGTTTTCCGTATTAGAAAATCTAGAATATTTTCCATGACTTCTGTCTTCAAGGCTTTAATATGCTAAAATTTGCATGGAAATCTCATCTGAGATCCAGAGACCTTTGTAAATGAATCGCTATTATTGATGTAGATCGTAGAACTGAAACTTTTGTGAATTCTTACCTGGACCTGTTTTGAAGTGTCAGAAATATTTAACCTTTTGGCCCCTGCTACTTAGCTCCTGACATATCTTAAGGGGCTCCAGATCTACAAAAATGTATGAATATTTTAAAGGGGATTATGAAGTGCAGCTTTTTTTCCTAACTGAAATTTAAATCATTTGGGTTTTTGTTATTTCTGCAAAATACACCTGTCATAAAAATGAAATGGTGGAATACTCTATCTAATTCATAAGCAGAGTTCATACAGATGTTAGTAAGTGTATAGTGTGCAAACAAAGTGAGAGGAATTTCAGGGTCCTCCTAGAATTATACTTGTCACAGAAGCCTGGGATGCAGAAATGGTGTTTAAAACATGATGATGATGATGATGATGATGATGATGATGATGATGATGATGATGATGATGATGATGATGATGATGATGATAATAAAACACTTCATCATTTAGAAGTAAGACTAGAACAAAATCAGAGATAGTTCAACAACAGTGTCTGAGGACATGTTTGGAACTATTTTAAACTAAGGTATTATGTTTCAGTGGATTTATTGGAATGACATTTTAAAGGATAATACAGAAAATACAAAAAATGTGGACATGATTTAAAAATGCTCACATGGGGATGCTATAAGGAACCTAATATCCTTGATAGTTAGGCATGTGAATGAAGAAAAGAATAAAACAATGAAGCACGTAAGCACAGTGGTCACCAAAACAAAAGAACATTTAAGAGAAAAGGTCAAGGACAGTTCAGGCACCCTCTCCTCTGCTGCCAAAGTCCTATCTGGGGACATCCCCATGGACTCTTGGGTTTGCCTCTAGAGCCAAGTCTCTTGCCAACCCTAAAATGGTTCCCTTAATGTAGATATCTTCTTCCCTGCTCCTATATCTGCCCTTCTTCCATCTCCACCATCTCACTCCCTCAAGCTCTCACCAGTCTTTTCCTTCTCCCTTTCCTCCCCCCCTTCTCCCCTTTCCCCAATCTCACCCCATTCCTTCTCCACCCCCATGCTCTTAACTTTTGCCAAGCAATCTTGTTTGCTTTAAATTTCTAAGAGGATCTATATAAGCTTTTCTTTAAGTTCACCTTGTTATTTGGCTTCTCTAGGCTTGTGACCTATAGGCTTAATATCCTTGGTTTATGGCTAGAGTCCACTTATGAGTGAGTATATACTGTATTCATCTTTTGGGGTCTGGGTTACCTCATTCAGAATAGTGTTTTCTATTTCCATCCATTTACATGAAAAATTCAAGATGTCATTGTTTTTTTACTACTGAGTAGTTCTCTAATGCATATATATCTGCACTTTCCAGGTTCTGGCTATTACAAATAATGCTGCTATGAACATAGTTGAACAAATGCTTTTATAGCATGATTGGGCATCTCTTGGGTGTATTCCCAAGTATGGTATTGCTGGATACTGAGGTAGGTTGATTCCCAATTTCCTGAGAAACCACCACACTGATTTCCAAAGTGGTTGCACATGCTTGCATTCCCACCAGCAATGGATGAGTGTTCCCCTTAATCCACATCCTCTCCAGCATAGGCCCCCACTATCACACTGATGATTATCTCAAATATCACCATAGAATCTTCGTCCGGCAGCAGATGGAGATAAAGACAGATCAGAGCAACGGACTGAGCTCCCAAGGTCCAGTTGAAGGGCAGAATGAGGAAGAAAACGAGCAAGGAAGTCAGGACTGCGAGGGCTTGGTCCACCAACTAAGGCAGTGTGTCTGTTCTAATGGAAGGTCACCAAATGAACTAACAAACTCTAACTTGGACAACTGAAAATTTTTTCAAGCCATAATTTGCCTAACATACTCTGGATACACATACCTGGTTATTAAATAGTAACTCATTCTTTTGTACATTTTTTCCAGAAAGCAAACAAATATACTTATAAGCACACAGTCCTTCATAAAGAGACAATGCACAAAGTTAATGTTTTCTCAATTGTCTTTTGTATACCACTATTTAAATTTCTTTTAGAGGTCATGGGACTAAGCTTATCCCTCTAAGTTATGTCACTGTGTCTGCTATCCTTTCCCTCAAAAGGATTTTTTTTTTTTTGGTTTATCAAGACAGAGTTTTGCTGTAGTTTTAGAGCCTGTCCTTGAACTAGCTCTTGTAGACCAGGCTATTGCCACCCTTACCTTGATCAGGATGTCTGCTAATTACCCAGGTGGTAGTATTTACCTGGATTACTGATAAATAGCAGAAAATCTATTAAATATTTTACTTAATCTTATACCAGAAACTGTCATAGTTTTTAAGACCCTCTGCCCAGCTGACCATAAAATGGCTACTGGTTTGTGGTGTAGACTTTGTAGGTTTAGATTCATACTCATCTCTAGGATCTTTAGTAACACATATTATTGAGTAAGGCATATAATGTACAAATTTTAGTGCTGCTTAAGACTACTAACACGTCAAGATGTGTATGTGAGACGTCATACAGTCTCTAATTTGTGTGCTTCAGCTGACAAATGTTTTTAACATAGTATTCTACTCTTATTTTCTATTTTCAAAAGAATTTTTCATTAAATATATGCCCATTATCTGTTTGGGGCCAAAGGAAATAAATTTCTTTGCTGTAAAGGTGGGAAAGGATGATGATGATGTATGTTTAATGTTACCTTCATGCTCATGCATACGCTTTTATAATGCTGAGTGTATATGTTGGCAACTAGAAACATATCCCAGGTGGAAAAACTTAATTGGCAATCCCATTCTAAGCCTTAGCTTATCATGAGCTGTTGTTTCTTCTGCAAGATGAGTGACAACTAGAATATATTAAGGGTCAGTCTCAGTTAATATCTACATGTATCCATAGGGAACACCATTAATGGACTGATCTAATCCATTTACTGGTGATTCACTGTACTGTGTCCTTGGGGGCTTTTATCCTCTTTCATTTTCAAATGACTCTTTTCCTCTACACATTGACTAAAATATCGACAAGAATATTATCTATTACATTCAGTGGAAAGAGTATTACTAAAATTTATGATCAATAGCATGTACTCTAAAAACATCACAATAAGTTATATTGTAAAAGCATG
>NC_022027.1:16964882-16970336 GCF_000317375.1 Microtus ochrogaster
AGCATG
This sequence comes from Microtus ochrogaster, assembly GCF_000317375.1. Classification (NCBI taxonomy): domain Eukaryota; kingdom Metazoa; phylum Chordata; class Mammalia; order Rodentia; family Cricetidae; genus Microtus; species Microtus ochrogaster. The sequence goes on from NC_022027.1 coordinate 16,964,889, forward strand.
GCAACTGACTCACTTCCCTTCTTCCCAGCATTCTATTCTGTCTACTCTACCCACCTATGTTCTGACATATCAGGCCAAGCAGTTTCTTTATTAATTAACCAATGAATGCAACACATTTAATTAACCAATGAAAGAAGACCCACCTACATCATACGATGCTGCTGTTCTGTTCTTCTCTATCGTTTTATGGCTTCGTCCCTTAAGACAGTATGTCTCATAAAGTCTAGAGCTATGCAGAATAACTGTTGCTGTTTTCAGACATCCTAGACCTTCCTTATTTTTTTCTTCTAAATGACCACATAAATGCATACATAGGTGTCCTCTATCAATTTCCTTTTGCATTACCATTAAGGTGTAACTGTCCATTGATAAAACAGAAAATTATCTGTAATCCATCAAATATAAAAATACAAATAGTCCTCTAAAGACAAGAATATCACTTATCTACTTTTTTTTATAATTTGCCTATGTGTCTTCCCACTGGATAGACTGCCTTTAACTTAAGATTTTCCTCTTCCTATCACAATACTAATGATTTCAAAAGGAAAATCTGATCACAGTTTAACTTTTTCTGTAAACTAAGGAGTTGACTTTTCCTTAAATGTACAGGATAAAATTTAGAACACACCATAATGATAATACAGACACGCTCTAATAGTGTATATAGAATACTACTCCTGGGATTCATTATAATCAAACTATTGAATATACCATCTCCATATAAGTGGTTTATCTGTGTTTCTCTCTGAATTTTGAAACAGTTGTCAACTAAGATATGAATTGTAATTCTGCCCTAACAACTATCTGAGAGTCTATTTGAACAAATATTCTACATATAACTTAAATTGTTTTTCTTTTCTGCAGTTCTTTTACTTCTTTTAAAAAAAATGTAAAGACTTCAATATAAATCCGACCACACTGAAGCTGATAGAAGAGAAAGTAGGAAGTAGAGTGCAACACATGAGCACAGGAGACCACCTCCTACGTATAACCCCAGTAGCACAGACAAGAAGAGCAACAGTGAATAAATGGGACCTCCTGAAACTGAGAAGCTTCTGTAAAGCAAAGGACATTGTCATTAAGACAAAAAGGCAACCTACTGAATGGAAGAAGATCTTTACCAACCCGAAACAAAGATCTGATCTCCAAAAATATATAAAGAACACAAGAAACTGAACATAAAAACTCTAAATCACCCAACTAAAATATGGGGTACTGAACTGAAAAGAGAATTCTCATCAGAAGAAGTTCAAATAGCCAAAAGACACGTAAGTCATGCTCAACCTTCTTAGTGATCAGGGAAATAAAAAATCAAAGCAACTTTGAGATACCATCTTACACCTTGCAGAATGGCTAAAATCAAAAACACCAATGATAGCTTATACTGGAGAGGGTGTGGAGTAAAGGGAACACTAATCCATTACTGGTGGGAATGCAAACTTGTGCAACTGCCTTGGAAATCAGTGTGGTGGTTTCTCAGGAAATTGGGAATCAATCTACCTCAAGATGCAGCAATACCACTCTTGGGAATATACCCAAGAGATGCCCAATCATACTACAAAAGCATTTATTCAACTATGTTCCTAGCAGTATTATTTGTAATAGCCAGAAATGGGAAACCACCTGTATGCCCCTCAATGGAAGAATGGATAAAGAAAGTGTGGAATATATACACATTAGAGTACTACTCAGCGGTAAAAAATAACGATGTTTTGAATTTTGCATGCAAATGGATGAAAATAGAAAACACTATCCTGAATGAGATAACCCAGACCCAAAAAGATGAATGTGGTATGTAATCACTCATTAGTGGACTCTAGCCATAAACAAAGGACATTAGGTCTATAGTTCATAAGCCTAGAAGAGCCAAATAACAAGGTGAACCCAAAGAAAAACATATAGAGATCCTCCTGGATATTGGAAGCAAACGAGATTGCTGGGCAAAAGTTGGGAGCATGGGGGTGGGTGTCGAGATGGGGGTGGGAGAAGGGGAGAGGGTGGAAGAGAAGGGAGAAAAGAAAGACTGGAGAGAGCTTGGGGGAGTGGGAGGGTGGAGATGGAGGAAGGGCAGATATAGAAGCAGGGAAGAAGATATCTACATTAAGGGAACCATTTTAGGGTTGGCAAGAGACTTGGCTCTAGAGGGGAACCCAGGTGTCCATGGGGATGTCCCCAGATAGGTCCTTTGGCAGCAGAGCAGAGGGTGCCTGAACTGGCCTTGCCCCACCATCACACTGATGATTATCTCGAATATCACCATAGAATCTTCGGCCGGGGATGGATGGAGATAGAGACAGAGACCCTCATCAGAGCACGAGCTCCCAAGATCCAAATGAAGAGCAGAAGGAGGGAGAAAATGAGCAAGGAAGTCAGGACCGCGAGGGGTTGGTCCACCCACTGAGACAGTGTGCCTGTCCTAATGGGAGCTCATCAAAACAGCTGGACTGGGACTGAATGAGCATGCAATCAAAGTGGACTCTGAATGTGGCTGACAATAGGGGCTGACTGAGAAGCCATTGATAAAGGCACTGGGACTTGTTTCTACTGCATGTACTGGCTTTTTGCAACCCTAGTCTATTTGGATGCAAAGCTTCCTAGGGCCTTGGACTTCCCACAGGGCAGGGTTCCCTGCACTCTCTTAAGGAGGAAGGGGGAGAGAGGAACATGAGTGGGGGAGCGGGAGAGGAAAGGGAGGAGGGGAGAAAGTGTAAATTTTTGAATGATAAAAAAATAAAAATTTTTTAAAAAATTAAAAAAAAAATATTCTGGGAAAAAAAAAGACTATTTCCTTAGTGGCAGTGATGAATCAGTGACTGCAAACTCTGTTCCTGGAATGGAATCACCTGCTAAGCAACTCTGTAGAGCTTTGCAATAAATAACTTGGAGCCTTTATGGTAAGAGACCTGCAGTAAGCTGTTTATAAACAACAGTCCTGTCATGCTTGAGTTAAAAAATTGTTGTGGGATAATCTTTTTGTACACTGTAAGGATGTGCCTCTGCCAAGACACCTTCTGATTGTTTAATAAAGAGCCGAATGACCCACAGCTAGTCAGGAGAAGATAAGCGGGACAGGAACTGGGGCGGGGGGTGGGGGAGTATCTGAAAGGCAGTGGATATAATAACAAGATGCAGAACATATCGAACATAAGATTCTGAGAAGGCATAGTGAGTCGCATGGCAGAAGTTAGATAAATATAAACAGGTTACATTAAGTTATAAGAGCTGGCTGGGAACGAGACTAGGCTAAGGTCAAGGTCTTCTACTAAATAAGAAGTCTCCATGTCATTATTTGTGAACTTGCCATCTAGTGAAAGACCAGATACAGAAATTGTTCAGTTTATACCTGTCACTGCTGAAATTGTCTAGGTTTTGACAACATGAAGCTCTTTTCATTATAATCTACATTTTCATTATATATTTCCATTGGTGGGTTGGATCTCCATATACCTTTTTTCTCTCCCCTTGCTTCTTCCTTTACTTCTCTCTCTCCCTCCATTTCACCCTCTACTTTCGCTTTCATTACCCTCCATCCTCCTTCTCCTCTCCTAATGTTTCAGCTCCTCTTCCTTTGCCAGGCCCCACATTACTTATAAATTAACTTAATGCTCCGAGAACACCTGCATCTTTCCATTCTCCCTGGTGGAACTCCCTCATGTTTACCCAGTTGCTTTCACTGGGTGATGATAATAAAAAAACCAAGATATGAGAGCCTTGGGTCCTGAATTGGCACATCGATGACACTGCTGTCAAAACCATCTATTACAAAAGAAGATAAAAGTGAATTCCATGGCCTAGTTGAACAACAGCTAAAAACAATATTTGCTGAAGGTTTGCCTTTTCTACACTTTGTAGCAATAAATCATCTTAACTCTGCAAAAAAAGAGTACTTCACAAAATCTTAAAAAGTAAACTTTAATTATTTAAATAAGGTCTGTTACCATCAATCCTTTCACTCACTATCAACCCAATAGTGTAACTGTTTGTTTTATGCACATTGAACCCTGTTGCTCTTACATGTAATTCGGTACTGTGTATTAACTAAGATGTTAGCATCTTGTTAAACATAAAGGGAGCAAGCATATCTTTTTTCTTGTTGTTCTATTTCTTAATATACAAATTTTAAGAAGAAAATTAGTTGCTCCCCTTTATGTTTATGATAACCTATTTCCTTTTTAAAAATTTATTAGAGAAGATTATTCTGTCTATGTACATAAATCAATGGGCACAACAATAAAATGCCCCAAATTAGTGGCTGATAGAGAAAATGAAGAATAGAATTGTTTTAATTGCTAATGTGAACACCAGAAAAAGGCTGAGTGCGTGAAGGCATTAGTATAAAAGCTCTACATAGTTAATTAACAATTTTGGCAGCAGAAAAATATAAACACACATATTCATTTTAATAAGAACTTTAAAAATAAAAGACACAATTGGAATGGAATATAGATGGATGAATAATAGAAAAAGGAAGCCAGAGGTAGAAAACTATAAGAAAACAGTTTTCAAGACACAACTGTGTAGTTACACAGTTAAGTTCATAGCTGTGACAGCATGAGCAGGGTCCAGGCAAACTTTGTGTGGAAAAAACATCAGCATGGAGAGGAGAGGTATATATAACCCTCACTAAAAGGTAAGGTATTATCAAAATTTTTGGCAGCCAATAATTTCTGGAATAAGGAGTCACATTTCTTTATGGTATAACTCGTGGTATGTTTATCATACATTTATGGCTGGCTACACCTCAAAGTGTATTAATCAGCAAAAATTAATCTTAGTGGAATAAAAAATAAAAAAAATATCTGCTATAGAAGAGTGATGTCAATATAGGAGATGGTATAGATTGTGAAAAGTGTATATGATCAAAATACCTTTTATGAACTTCTCAGTGAACCATGTGAAAAAAAAAAAGAAAATGAAGCCAAAAAGTTATTGAGATGATACATATATAAGGTTCTTTCTAATTTTAACCTCCAAAAAATTTGAGGATGCAAGAAATAAACAACAAATGACACATCTAATATTTTGAAACATTCTTATATATTCTAAAATATAACCTACTCAGTCTACATATTGTTACTTTCACGTATGTTTTCATGGTGGATCACTTCATACTGGATAGCATATTCTTGTATTCTTCCCTAGGTACAACTATTTCTCCCACAGTCAGAGATTTTATTTGTCTTTAGTTGTTTTTTTATGGTTGGGGCTCCTGGCCTTTCCTTGTCCACTTTGTCATGTCTATTCTGTTTGCGTCTTCCTTGTTCAGTTCATGTAATTAATTATGAACTTAGAGGCCCACAAAATTAGGAATAATCTAACAAGATGCACTAAGAATAATACCTCTGCGTCTCTCTCTTCTTTCTTTCTTTCTTTCTTTCTTTCTTTCTTTCTTTCTTTCTTTCTTTCTTCCTTCCTTCCTTCCTTCCTTCCTTCCTTCCTTCCTTCCTT
>NC_022027.1:16970436-16981450 GCF_000317375.1 Microtus ochrogaster
TTCTTTCTTTCTTTCTTCTTTCTTGTTTTTTGTATTGCCACAAACAATTAGAATGTGTGGGCTCATTTGTGGTACATAAAAGAACATAAAAGAACTTTGACACCTGGTCATCTCTGATGTTAAAAGTATATAATTTTCCTTTTTATTTTTATTATTTATTGATTATGCTATTTAACAAACATGCATTTTCCAATTTTTTGCAGCTGATAATGCGTGCAAGAGTATACCTTTGTGTTTAGAGAATCTCTTACTCTCTTGACTTACTGGAAAGCATCTGGTACACATGACTATTTTCATAGAATAATCTTGAAGCATTTCAGTCTTTCTAAATCATAATCTTAAATTATAATCTAACCTTTGGGACAATTTGAATTTCATCAAATTCGTTGAAGAACACCCAATGTTAAATATGAACCAGTCAAACCTTCCAACAGATAATGCCTTAATACTTTACATTCATTGTAATTACCTAAATAAACTGATTTTTGTCATTATTTTTATAAAAATAAAAATATATTTTAGCAATACAATAACTGCATTTCCAACTAAGTTATTCTTCAATATGCTATTTAAAATAATGTGTTGAGAAGCATAGCCCTTTTTGAACAGAAACAGAAGAGGAGTGAATTGAAGGGGAATAGAGAGAATGGGCAAGGAGAGGCAATGGGAGGAGAAGAAGGAGAGGAACTGAGACTGGGACTTCAAATAAATGAAATTTAAAATAAAATAAAAATAAGGTGTTGAGGGTGGACATACAGGTATAAAGGAATAGAGAAGAGATTGGCTGGGGGAGACAACTTCTTCTATTTTCTTTCAAAATCTTTTAAGTTTGTTGTTGCTTTCCCCACAAAGTATCTTATAAACATGTAAAGACACAGCATTCTATGAATGTGCCATAATTTTCTTTTTATATTCTGCATCTAGCCTACGGTTAAATAAATAGAAAGCCCTCAACAGAATTTTACTGACCATGAAGAATCCAGCCATTACACTTTTACCTTATTTTTATGTTCTACTTTTGGTTTACAAGCTCTATTCACTATAATATTTTTTATGTTTTTGATAACTATTATATTAAGCAGTATTGAACATCTTGGTAAAATACCTTTCACCGATAAAATATTTATGAATTTATTTATTAAATTGTAGAAGCCTTTAAGAGATAATCCTGTTGAAATGAAAGCATGTTTATGAGTTTTGGAGAACTGTTATTTCCCCTGCTGAAATGAGGGTAATACTTCAATGCTACATTAAGGACCCTGCAGGTTTTGTGAAGTTATAGAGAGCAATGTAAGTACTAAAAAAGGTAAGAAGGTATTTGGTCTTTCTCATTTAAATAACTCTCACAGACTACTTTCTAAATACTTAGGCTTACTTAAACTTATGTCATAAACAAATGTTTACAGAATTAGTGGAATAAAATATGAAACATCATGTCAGAAGTGTATTTGTTTTCTTCTAGGACAATAAAAGTAGCGGGACTTAGAACAATATTTTAGACATTTTGGAAAAACAATACATGGATAATAAAGTAGAAAATAAAATCTTCTGTATTTTGCTTACTTAACTATGTTAAATTAAAAATATATAAAATATTACCACATATGTAAAATCTAATGATGATAAATCATACACTGTAAAAACATTGTTTACCATTATATTAATACATGATAGATATTTTTTAACATCTATAACTCTGTCATAGAAATGCATTCTTATTTGTAGGACTCTTTCCTATTTTGTCTTTCTTTTCTATCACTAGTTATAACACCCTAAAATATTGGCATAAAATATGAACATAATTTTAATTACCACAATTCACTAAATCCAAACAAACATAATTCATTTCAAATTTCTTAAAAAAATCACTTAGTTTAAAGGATATATGATTGTTATATTGTGTAATGAATACAGGGGTTTATTATTAAGAAAATTACTTCTTGAGGAAAAGTATGACTAGGTATAGTTCTTTCTCCTTTAAATTTGTTGACAGGAACATTAAAATGTGCATATTTACAAGTGATTTGAGAGTATAGAAAAACTGCAAAACATATTTTCCCAAACAGTTAAGGAAATCTTGCACATGAAAAGCAGAGTGCTTGACAAGCATAATGTCATTCCCCTGAGTTTTGTACAGCAGAAGAGGTGACAGGAATTCCTCTGACACTACTGTTGATAGCAAAGACAATTTTTATCATTTTCAACACTCGCTGAAGTGGTGCCTATAAATGTTATGCTTATTTCCTAAATCACCCGAGGCTGTCACTTCAGAGTCTAATTTTCATGAACGTTCATGTTCAGAAGATTTTTTAAGAAGGTGGGACCACTTAAGAAGTGATTGCATGTAGTCTGACACTTTCATAGCACTGAGTGTTATTTCTCTTATGTCTTAAATAGTGACACATTGTAGACATCCAAAAACCATGTCTAATTTCTTCAATGGTATAGTAAACAGCGATACATTATGATTCAAATCCAACCTCAGGCTGTATTGAGGATATAGTCATCAATGCATCTGTGCCAATATGTTTGTTCCGCTTTGTGATCATGTCATGATAATTGATTTATCATCCATAAGTATGCATGAATAACATATGTGTGTTGTATCACCACAATGCCTGCATCTACAGTTAATCAAAATATCCAAAATTTCCAATACCATCTTATATTTGCAACAAATATTTAATGGTGCTTATGGCTTATTTTTTAATTTAAGACTAAATTTAAAATTAAAAACGCCTTTTTAAAATAATTTATTTTTATTTTATATGCACTGATGTTTGACCTGCACCATGTGTATAAAAGGTGTCCATGAGGCAAGAAAATGGGAACAGATCCACTTGAAATTAGGTAGGGAGGTTCTATGTGGATTCTGGAAATTGAGTCGCCTTCTTCTGAAACTTAACCAACTCTCTGATCCTGCATTAGCCTTTTTCATTTAGCAAGGCAAAATGGAAAGTGAAATAGATTGAAATCTATCTGAGCTATAATCAATGTGTCTTCATATGAGTGACAATTTGGGATATCTAAGAAATAGTTAAAATTACAAATATTTTAGATTAGAAAGGCAGAGGATGTAGGAGCAAGTCCAGTGGGCATCACATAAATGTAACCATGATAAAGCGATTTGCTATAATAGACATTTGCTACATAGCAATTCTCAAATAATGGTGCATCCTAGAATTCCTCAGAGAATCAATGGAGGACTGAAGAACAAAGACTGCCTGTGAGTGGAGTTTGCACTTTCCACCTTTAATTCTACTTCCTTGGTGTTCATCTGTGAAAAAAAAAATACGTGCTTAGATGACACTTGTCAGGACGTGTGGATTGCTACAGATCTTGGTGAAAATGGAAAATAGCCATGGTGTGATTAACATTATTTTGTATGTTCATTATTTACAATTGTATTTTTATTGTTACCATTACTTATACCTGTGCTGATTGAAGTATCTCTAGATTCAAAACCACATACGAGCATCTGTTAAGTCTTTGCCACCATTCACGACTATAGTCTAAATGAATTAGATTATGTCTTCCAGTAATGAAGTTGATGTTTTTCAAATGAAAAAATGATTCATCAGATACAAATTTAATTAGAAGAAATTGGTGCAGTCATTTGAATTGTTTTCATCATGCTTAAATTGAAGTAAATAAAGCATATTACAGTAGACAAAAATCAATTAGATGTGCTGTGTTTCTGAAGTCTCTCATCCATCTCCTAAGGATACAGGTGTTTTTTTTTTTTAATTCTCTATCTTAGAAAGAGTTCCCAGAAGCACATGTTAAGACAAGAAATTGAGTAAACCATTTTATTATGAAATTGTTCTGTGGAAAGTCTTGAAGACTGAAAAATGGAACTATAAAAAAATTAAAGTCCAATAGCCACATTTTGTTTGGTGTCTGTTTCTGGGATGAAATGCAGACCAGTACCAATTTGTGGAAGAAAAGACTTATTTGACTTACATATAGCTATCATGGTCCATCAATCTGGCAAAAAAGAGCAATAATTCAAAGCAGACATTCGAAGCAGGAACCTGGAGGCAGGTACTTAAGCAGAGTATGGAAAGGGTTGTTGTTTTCTGGTTTGCTTCTTCTGTCTCCATTTCTTATGTGAATTCATGAGCAGGGATTTGACCTGCCAAAGAAATCTGGATATTTTACATCAATAAAGCAATCAAGCATCTGTGCCACAGGTATATCCACAAGAAAAACTGGTGGATTTAATTTTTTAACTGAGATTTCCCTCTTCCCAAATATGTCCAGGTTAGTGTCAATATTCAGAATAGTATATTGGACAGGGCAAATTTGGAGTAATTACCATGGTCAGGAAAATAATGTCTGAAGTACAAAGGTGACAAATACTAATATCTGGCTTTTGAGATAGTATGTTAATGTTTTAAGGGTTATATTTGAAAGGTAATTAATATATTTCTGTTGATTGAGATGTTTGATGTAAAATTGCACCAATAAGTAACTATGAATACCAGACTTTTGTAATATTGTTATTTAGGCTACATGTTTAAGCAATATAAATTGTGTTGCATCTAGAAGATATATTTGTTCAAATAATTAAAGCATTTTGGAGAAGAAATTCATATACTTTACAGTTTGCCTTGATGTGTATAAATACATCCAGATCATATGTAAAGTATAATCAAGTTCATAAATATCTTCTAAGTAATTAAAATAAACTATGAAAGAGAAAAATTGTTTTATTAAAATGTGCCAGATTTTTTGGTTTTCTAATAATCTGAGATTCGGGGATATATTTTATATTATTACAAAATTATCTATCAAACAGCGTGATATAATTTATTATTTATACCTTGCTAAATTTTATTTAAAATAAATACAAACATACTAAGGCAAACATTTTAACAGAAATGAGAATAAAAGTATGAACCAACACATGAAATCAAATAATCTCTATAAACAACAGGCTTCTACCTAGGCTTCAGACCTGCTGATTAGTAAGGCAATCATGTCCAGCACTGAACAACTGCCTGCAGCTGATGAGGTCATGAACCATAGAGAATAATCTACTATTGCTGCTTTCCTAAGCTGGTATAATTCTTAACTGCATCCTAAATAGAGTTATAGGATTTACCATTTATAGATGGTACAACACGAAACCTGCAGTACTTCAAAAATTTCTCTTGGAAGCATTGTATTTCAAGAACCAATGTCCTAGGTGCTGTCATCTATTGAAACCCTAAGAAATCTATTTTCAAACATCCATTAAAATATGCTGTTTAAAACATTTGCACTTTTAAAATATGTCGTTAAAATTAAATGTATTCATTGACTTGTTTGGTCATAAAATATCCTCCTTCTAACACCAAAGAATTAGTCTAATAATAATGATTTACCTGTTTCTTTCAACCTTTAATTATCTGTATGAAAGTCCCCTTGAGCAGGACTCTAAATTCTCTCTACTAATGAATATATTCCAAATGTAAAATTGGTTTACATATTTATCTAAAATTTCTTGATGTAATGAAAATATGGAAAGGATAAAACCCCTGATCATAGTGTCCAGGGTTATTGTGACAGTTGTAAGAAACAGAGTAACCTCAAGAGAGACACCACACAGGTCTTCAAACTTATAGTCTATACCCTCTTGGGACTGGTGATTGGTTACTGTGTTCTCACTTGCAGTGATTGCAGAAAGTCTAGATGATTGCTGTGCCATTTCAACACTCGTGTGTAACTTTTTATTTCTCTTACTTTATCTTTTTTCGTGTCTCTATGGCATAGTTTCCGTTAGTTTTGGAGATTGAAGTACTGTCTTTAGTTGTGTTCGTGTGTCTGATTCTCTTGAACATGCTGCAAATGCTTCCATATGTTGCTTCAGTGGTGGTTGTCCTTCTGAGGCTTGAGAATCTTCATCTCTCAAGTGTCATTTTGTCTTCACAATCATCTATAGACTGCTGCTGAGATAAACCATTAACTTTGGGAGTAGCATCCAGAATCCATATGGGATTTTTCATTGACAATTATGACATAATGACTTAAGTTTGAAAGTTGATAATAGTGCTTTGGGACAATAGTTTTAACCTCTAAAGATTTGCTTTTTGTACTTGTTTAATAAAATGCTGATTGGCCAGTAGCCAGGCAGGAAGTATAGGTGGGGCAATAAGAACAGGAGAATTCTGGGAAGAGGACTCAGCCTGCAGTCATTACCCAGACACAGAGGAAGCCAGACACAGAGCAAGCAAGATGTGACTGCCTCTCTGAAAAAGGTACCAAGCCACGTGGCTAACACAGACAAGATGACAAGATTGTAGGCTGATATAAGCTAAGAGTTCATAAGAAGCCTTAATTGATAGGCCAACCAGTTTATAATTAATATAAGCACTGTGTATTTCTTTGGGACTGAATGACTTCAGGACTGGGCAGGACAGAAACCTCAGTCAACATAATGGTTGTTTTACTTTCTGATATTCTGGCCTTCCAAAATGACACTCCTTCTAACCAGAACATTTATCATTGATAAGTAAAAAGAAAATAAAAGAGATAAAATCATAGTATGTATTAATGGCTATAAGTACTTGCATATATACATATACACACAGGTCTCAAACAGCTTCCCAATTTAACCTCTTCCAAATTAACCTCTCATGGGCCATCTGCAGGGCATCTGAACTTTTAAGCACATTCTCAAGGCTTTTCTTTGAAACATTTGTGAAAACTTCCATGCGTGGTGATAGATATGGATCTATTTTCATTCTTCTACAGATTGACATCCAGTTTTGCCAGCACAATTTGTTGAAGATGCTCTTTTTTCCCATTGTATATTTTTAGTTCCTTTATCGAAAATCAGGTGTTCATAGGTTTGTGGGTTAAAGTCAGGGTCTTCGATTCCATTGGTCGACTTCTCTGTTTTTATGCCAATATCAAGCTGTTTTCAATACTGTAGCTCTGTAATAGAGTTTGAAGTCAGGGATGGTAATGCCTCCAGACGATCCTTTATTGTATAAGATTGTTTTGGCTATCCTGGGTTATTTGTTTTTCCATATAAAGTTGATTATTGTCTTCTCCAGATCTGTGAAGAATTTTGATGGAATTTTGATGGGGATTGCATTGAATCTATAGATTGCTTTTGGTAGAATTGCCATTTTTACTATGTTGATCCTCCCAATCCAAGAGCAAGGGAGATCCTTCCATTTTCTGGTGTCCTCTTCAATTTCTTTCTTCAAAGGCTTAAAGTTCTTGTCAAATAGACCTTTCACTTCCTTGGTCAGAGTTACCCCAAGATATTTTGTGCTATTTGTGGTTATCGTGAAAGGTGATGCTTCTCTGATTTAATATCTTTTTTGAGAACTTCATTACATGACCATTCCACCTAACTCAGTTCCACTTCTCACTCCCCCCACTGAATACCACTGTAACTCCTTCCAGCACTCTTGATCCTGTCTTTCATTATTATTGTGCTCTATAAAGACATTTTCATACATATGTATAAAGTTGATAATATAAACTATCAAGTCTTTTAGCTTTGTTTATATATACAGGTTTCCAGGTTTGAGCGCTTGAGGGTGGATAACCTGAATGGGAGTTCCTTCCTAGAGGAAATGAGTCTCCCTTTCTCTTCAGGTCACCTGTACCTCTTCATCTGGGGGTAGAAACCTTCCTCCAATGGTAACTTCAAGTGTATGATGCCCAGTTCATTCCAGTCCAATGGTATCTAGACTCTCAGACATCGTGGTTATAATTGTCTTTAAGTATTGAGTTATATGAGTATTGGAAAACACTTTTCTCGATAGCCTTCAAAATGCACATATTCCTGGAACACTTTTTAATGTGATTTCTTTTAATGTTGTTTACACTTATTACCTTAGAGCCTGTGATAGACAGTTTCTAGATTTCTCTGATATGCCCTCAAGGTACATTTCCTGACATAGCTGTGAACATTTCTAGATTTTTTTCCCCACAGCTGTCATCTATATAGCATCTTCAGCCTCCCTCTCTCTGAATAAATAAATGTGCTCCTTTCTGACCAGACTACATCTTTTTAAGTAGCTTCAGCCTTAAACGTGACACAACCTGAATGCTATGCTGTTTAGGAAGATATTCCATCCAATTAATTAGTGCATTCCATTTAAATATAGAATGACTCTGAGACTCAGGACACCGCCAAAATGTAAATAAATATACTACGAATGTTTTCTTTTCCAACGTCCAACCAAGCTTTAGTTTCAGTCTGAAACCTATGAATGTAGTCTTTATGTGTAAACACTTTTCTCGCAAACCTTCAAAAGGGATCAAAGTTTAAAATTTCCCTTGTGCTTTCTAAGGCTTCTCTAACAGTAGTTTCTGAAGTACTCATTTCACGTACAATATGACCCCACTCCTTTTCCTAATATTTTGTATTTGTTTAACATCTCATCATTATAACAGATTAAATGCCAAATCAACCAGGAAAAAGTATTTTGACTTATTTTTTCAGTGATTTTACAATATTTTCCTTTATTCTTCTAATCCTGGCCATTTGCTAAAACCCAGCATCATCTCAGTGGTAGCTTGTGTCATACATTACTCATCTGATGACAGGAAGTAAACAGGGTGGAGTCAAAGGGAGCAAGAAGGAATTAACAAACAATAGGCATATCCTTGAAAAGCACACCCCCAGCTATTGATTTATTCAACTACCTGAATTTTTTAGCATTGGCCAAAATCATTCTTCCAGGTGACTGTCAAGCATTCCATGCATCAGTCTAAAGAAATATTTCATATTCAAATCAAAACAGTTAGAATTTTATAAATTAGAAGTTTAATTTTATGTCATGTAAACAATATTTTTTAACAATTGATGACATATTTACTAGACAGAGCTTTTCTCAAGAAACTCAGTAGGTTTCAGATTAGTAGAACATGGTTCTGTTAATGTTGCAGCAATGATAGCTAAACACTCGTCAGACAGGAAAGGAGGGGAAGGAGAGAGAGAGAGAGACTTAATTACTCCTCTAGAGAAAAGACTGAATATTTTACATTTCCCATTGCCCCTTTATTTGAAGTAAATGGCCTTTTTATGCACTTGAATATCAACAGGATTTAATATATGTAACATACATGCTTTATTTAAGGTGAAACTACAGCTAAATCTCAAGGAAAACTGGGTTATGTAGAATGTTTCAGATTTACCTGTGGGGCTTATTAAAGATAATGCAGTCTACAGCCCTCATTTTTGATCCAGCATAATTGCTGAGAGGTCTGAGAATTTGAATTTTCCCAGGTACCAGGTGATACTGATATAGATAGACCAGAAACCATCCTTTTATAAACATTGTCTTTTTTACTACCCTGACACACTGTCTTAAGGCAGTGAGTGATCTTTCCCTGTGCAAACAGAGCAATTAGTTCTTTTGAGAATATTTTCCTCCATTCATCCACTAGTCAAGATATTTGGTAGAATTTACCAACTGGTTTCTCCTTTATAATTTCAGAACTAAACTGACACATTTGTTTGATTATTCGTTGGGCTACATGCTTGAATCAATGAATGTTAACCTTATCTACAACATTTTGATCTATTTTAAACTTTCTTTGAAATTTCTCCATTTTTTTCTCTTTTTTAAATTATACCCATTTCTTAGAAAAACTTGAAAATGTCAATAAAAGTTTGAAAGTCTGTAATATGGTGTCATGGATTAGAGTGGCATGACATAGGTTACTTTATAAAAAATTTAAACACCTTTGCTTAGATATATTTTTGTTATATTTAAAAAGTTATTTAACCCTTTTACTTCAAATGAATAGAAAACTGTAAACAGAAAAATAGAGTTGGCATGTGAAGAAGGTAGTCATAGAGACAAAAGATAGAAGAATATTGAAAATGATCATTAAGGTTATGAGACTATAATACATCACTTCCCCCTTTTCCTTCCCCTTCCAAAATCCCCATACAACAGAATAATACGCGTAATTGCAGTGCACACATATGTGCATAGCTGCATATAAAATCCTCTTGTCCAGACATTATGATTGGTCGTTGATGCTCAGTGACAAAAATTAATAGGTAAAAAGGGAAATGGAAAGAAAATAAGGCTTATGCCATTGACCAACATATGGCAATTCTCAGCCATGAAAGGATACTTGTTGGCTGCTCCCGTTAGCAACCTGCCAATCCTGGTATGTGCCTTGCCTGCATGTTTTCCAGACTTTACCATAAGTTTCAATCATAAAGCTCTAGGTAAGGAAGTCCTTGTAATTATTTAACATTTTAGCTGTGAAAGATCATAAAAAGTAGTATCTTCTCAGCTTACAGAGACTTGATAATTTGCCAACTCAATGGTGTCATCATGTTTTTTAGGGAAATGATAGAGTGGTGTTCCTGGAAGGTATTTCTCTATACTCCCTTTATACTAACTAGTCTACTCTAGGGCTGGTTGTCTAGCAATTTAGATGTAAACAAATATTTGACAAAGAAGTATGATATCTGATATTGGATGGCAAATGCATGGAATGGGTTGAGTTAACTTTAGGTTATTAATCCAATTGTTGAATTTATGAGCTCTAGACAGATTATTTTTCATTTGTTGTTGATTTTTCCCTTGTGCTGTTGCTGGCTTTTCCTTATCAAAATAAGAAAGTTGTTTATTGGATTTTATAATTTCTTGTTTTTCAAATTCACAAGAGACAAATGACTACTCATTGAGATTCAAATTGTAAACACTAATTACAGTCCTAAAAAGATATTGTTCTGCTGACATTGTTTAGTTTTTAGATAATTGGCTCTTTTGACTCTAGGTTTAAAGATATTGTGAAAATTTAACAAAAAAATTAAATCATTTTAACTTGAAAAAGTTTTAAATGTTTTTGTTTATCATATTGAAAAATTCTTAAAATGAACTTAAAATATTTGGGGTGGATATTCTTGTATTTGCTTGACTTGAGATAGACTATGCCTTAGCTGATTCAAAATATCTTCTTTGATATTTCAGTTATTATATAGAGATTTTTAATTCCTTCATTGCATAATAAATTAGCCAGTCTAGGACTTCTTTTTTTTTTT
>NC_022027.1:16985615-16996192 GCF_000317375.1 Microtus ochrogaster
TCAAACTTTCTGTTATACTTCTCATCCATTTCTGTAAGGGTGTTTTTTATATGCTGTTTAAGGGCCTCTATCATTTTCATAAAGTCAGTTTTTTCTACTTCTTCTTGATTAAGGTGTTCATGTTCTCCTGTTGTGAGGTCTTTGGGTTCTGGTGATTTCATGTTGTTTTTCAGATTTTTGGGTAGGAATTCTTAAATTAATCTAATTTTGTTACCTTTCTATAAATATTTGTAAAACTTTTTTTTTAGCCTTTTGTGTATGTGTGATGTTTGAGATTTACTGCAGCCAGTAACCTTCTACCAGAATTATTCTTCAGCTGTTTAGCTTGTTTTAAGTTTGGTTTGTGGAAGCCCATACAATATTGATTTGTTTCAACATTATTTCATGCATCATTGAAAATCTAATTGTTTTATAGTAAAATAAAATAGTACATGACTTGTGATTGACTCTCTGCCTTTCCTCTTCCCAGAATTCTCTTGTTCTGGTTCTCCTGTCTATACTTTCTGCCTGGCTACTGATCAATCAGTGTTTTATTAAACTAATATGAGTGACACATTTTTTATTTTACTAGAACATTATCCCACAGCATTTCCTCTTTTTGATAAGGAAATTATACCTTACTCTAAGTCGTAATAAAATGATTATTATGATTAAATTCTTAATCAAAAACATAAGTAAAACAGAATAATGGAACTATATAAGGAGTAAAGAAAACTCAAATACACCTGCAATATTTTTTTGAATTTTCACTACACTTGAATAATATTTTAGTTAAATATTTTTGCTTTAATTTACATAATGGACAGAATTAGAGACTAGATCATTTATTCTAACTACACATTTTACTTTCAAATCAACATTAATGTGACAGTTAATCTTCATTATCACCTTAACTAGACTTAGAATTTCCAAGGAGACACACATATGGAAGTGTTTGCGAGGGTGTTTCCAGAGAGCGTGAATTGAGATGAGAGGAACTACCAGAAATCAGAAGCTGTCTTTACATGAGCTGATCCTCAGATGGAATAAAGGGCAAGAGAAGAAAGTCAATTGAGTGATGACTCTTGCTATCCACTTTAACTGGATTTAAGTAATTCTCCACATGATTCAACTTCCATATGTGAAAAAAACTTCTTCCATCATACATATCCAGTTTTGCTGGAATTTTATTTCAAAGCAGCTACTATTTGATTTTATGGTCCTCTTAATAATATTGCATAAAATGGAAGAGCAATGTTATCTCTATTTTATATAATATTTAAAACAGCTAAACTTAAATATCTTGTCCCTCCATTGTGAATTAGTAAATACATAATTCATATATGATTTCTTCTTCTACAAAATCTCTTACATATGTGTAACAACAAAATATCCTCTTTGTTTCATTTCCAGTAAAAATGCTAAAAAGAAAAATATGTAGAAAAAAAAGAAAATATCTAGTACTTCAGAATTCTAACAGACATTCAATGCATTCATTCATCAGTTTAGTCTTTTTTAAGTTTCATAATATTGGAAGTCACTAGGCAAGTCTCAGGTAAAAAAAAAAAAAAAACAATATCAACAATCCCAATCATTGAATCCCAAGAACTGAAATAATGGTTAATATGACAAAAGGTACCCATAGATGAAAAATGGCACAAACACAAAGAGGGTAATCAATGACTTCCTAATAAAACTCATGTTACAGGAAAAAGTACATGACTAGTAATACAGCTTGGCCTCCAGCATTTAGTTGCTAATTTTAAAGTTAACCGTGGCACATTATTTTGCAAAATGTATATATTACCAAACTATATTCTGAAATCATATCTCTAAAGTCCAACAGCATCTTCACAGTAAATACTGATAAATCAATTATTATTGGGAAAAGAAATGAAACTGCCTTATATTGTCTTTTGATGACACTGGTCTGTAGATTTACTTGGGCATATTTATGTCATATAAGACAAACCAAGAGCAAAATTCATATGATTCAACAGACCAGTGTAGGAATGTATTTCTTTCATTTGACCTCCATAAAGAGTTGGATTCTTAGCCCTGTAAGGGCAATAGCCCCACTGACCACCAAATAAATAACTGTCAATAAATGCCAGGCAAACGAATCTTCAAGTTTACAAGTGTCGTCAGTTCCATCCTATCCCTCCATACTTTTGATGCAGCAACTCTGATTTCCATCTTTCCACCCATCTGCCCATTCCATCAACTGTCTTTCATTCATTTTTCTTAACCCACTGCTACCCTTTAAGTACATAATCTCACCTCTACAGCTCTGCTCCAACCTATAATCCAGCAAAAATAGCAGAAGCAGACAAGTAAATGCATCTATGAAGACCTAAAGCTATTTTCTTAAACTGGTACTTAGAGGGTATTTCACATTTCTATCAGTTTCCTAACTCTAGATTCACAATCCTTTAAAATTCTCAATTAAATTTTATCTTTCAAAAGATTCCATAGCTTAAATATATATATATATATATATATGATGTATGTCTATCATATATAATACATCTATTTCTATATATACATATCAGATAGATTAATAATAAAGAGGATAATGATAGTGTGATACCTATTTACTTTGTATGTGTAATGTGTGACCTAAGGGTAAATATTAGTAATTATAATTACAATAATAATGAAACTTATTCCACCTTAGTCACAACTACTGAGAAAGGTAGGAGTATCTGAGGATCTGCAGTCATTAAAATAGCAAATATATTGCTGTTCAGTACATTTTGACATTATGAAAAGCATTATGAAAAGACACAAATGTGTTTATGTGTTCCCCATAGTATGTTCAATGTGAGAACTATGCCCAGAACACCATATGTCAGTTCAAGGGCAATTTGTGAGCCCTGAGTAGTCAGGCTATGATTGTCTGTCAGTTTTCCTTCTGCCTACTTCTACTTAGACTTAACCAGAAAAAGCAAAATGTGTTCTTAAATAGTCATCCAAATGACATTTTACTAGTTATTTCTATCCAGTCATTCATTAACAATTACCACTAATCAAGGCAACCTGATGTCTTGCCATTATTGCAGTCTTTTCTACACCTGTTACCATTTTCAAGTACCTACAATGTCAAGTGACAATAGTTGATATATTAAGTATAGAAACTCTGAGTAACTAGTTCGTTTTTATCTAGATGCTCTTTTAGAATGAAATAGAGTTACAACATCAAATATCTTGACCATGTAAAAATTTTTATTCTTGTCATGTAATCAGTCCATAACACTATACTTGACAACTGTGTTCCTTCAAATCTTCCCAAGACTGAAAAAAAAATAGAGCAACCAATATAAAACTCTTCAAGATTTTGTGTACAAAACTTTTGACATTTATTATTTGTTTTCACGTAGGAAGAAGTGTAAGGTGATTTCAAAAACAGCAAAAGTTGATGGATAGGATAATGTTAGAGGCCATGTCCTCAGTAGAGATAGCTGCAAGCAGGTAAAGAACTCAAGGAAACCATTTCCCCCATCTTGACCATCCCATTCTCTCAAGTTCCCCTCCCCCTTCCCCTTCTCCCCTCCTAGAAACAGCATAGGACCAAAGTAGGCACTTTGAATGTGGGTGACAGTTGTATGCCTGGGGAAGACTGTAGGGTCACTAACAGGAAGACCAGGATAGATTTCTTACTGCTTGTTCTGGCTTTTTGGGACACATTCTTTCTGGAGAGATACTTCCTCTCAGCCTATGAAGAGTATGAAGAGCCTTGGTCTTGCCTCAAATGTGTTAGAGTTTGTTGACTTCCCATGGGAAGCCTTATTCTCTCTGAGGAGAGTATGGGTGGGGAGATGGGGGTGGGAGAGGAGTAAAGTGGAGAGACTAGGGGGTGGGGATGGAGGATGGTTTAGAATGTAAAATGAGAAAAGATAGTTTTTTTTAAAAATAATATAATAACAAAAAGTTAAAAATATTAAACTAAAAAAAGAAAACCACTTATGGGTCTAAGGAAGTAAACTACTGTCACATAACATGGATAACACCTTACTAAACTCTGACACCACTACCCAGAGCATAAGCCATTTGTGCCCAAATCTCTCTGCTTATACAGGAGGGATAAATCATATATTAAGTAGGCCCATGTCTACATGATCCAAACCTTAGGAGAAGGAACCTTGTTTTTGGTCTTTGTTTATGAAACTGAAAATTTGACGTCAGTTTTTCTGCCCCACACCTGGAGGTATTACTAACCAATATCTTGCCTTAGAAAGATTCATTAACTCTCCACCCCCCCCCCCTGCCACACACACTTCTGTGTGTGCCTATGCTCTGGCTTCCTCACTCTCTTACTCTCTTACTATTTTATTATGTCTGTGTAAAGCCTATTAGCTCCACTAATGCTGAAGACCCAGCAATCCTGAGGAACTATTTAGATGGCTTCCCCTGTGTAGGCTTCCTTTCTTTGAATTGTAGTAATAAGAGCTGTGGGCTGTATCCCGCCACCCAGCTAGCTTTACCCGAAATAATTACACGGACACTGTATTCTTTTAATCACTGCTTGACTCTTTAGCACTAGCCCTTTTCTCGGCTAACTCTCGCACCTGGACTAACCCATTTCCAATCATATGTGTCGCACCCCAAGGTGCGCTTACCGGGAAGATTCTAGCCTAAGTCCATCCTGGGTCGGAGCTTCATCACGTATGCCTCAGAGAGCAGAGCTCTCGCCTCTGCCTGCAGGAGTGGAGCATCATGTCTCTCTGAGGCGTCTGCCTGGGAGCCCGGAGCTGTCGAGTCTCTGAGCTCACTTCCTCTTCCTCTCAGCGTTCTGCTCCTCCCACCTACGTTCTAACCTATCAGGTCAAGCAGCTTCTTTATTTAATTAACCAATGACCTTCCTCCATCATTGAATGATAATTCTACATCTATTTCCAGGACTCCTTGTTTATTCCACTAAGTCTTTTGCTCTTCTTTTCATTAAGAATGTTGTCATTCCCAGCAAGGCTTTTCTGCCCAACAAGGCACTCCACTTGTCATTTATTTCCACTTTCTGGAGACTCAGGGCTTTTCAAGTTCTTCCAGTACTCAACATTTGCCTTCTAGCATGGACATCTTTATTTAATGCCATGGTGATGTCTTTAGTGAGTCTCAAGGTTCACACTGTGACTCTTTCCCATCCTGACAATCATAAGCATTAAACCCAATGCTACATCAGAGGTTTTACAAGGGTGTATCCACGCCTGCATACCTCAGCAAACCAAGATTTTATCCTTAGTCTTCTCTTGTAGCCTGACTACATGCTAAGATCTCATACTTGTTTCTACTCTTGCAGCCTGAATACACTTTCAAAAGAAATATAAAGAACAAGAAGGTGCATATTTCCTTCTTCCTATTTTCCAGACCAGGTGCATGCATCATACACCTTTAGGTAGATGAAAGTATTAGCTACCTAAAGATCAACCACTTCACCACTTTATATATAGCCTGAATGTTCTTTATGTTGAGAGTAATAATTAAGAATAACTAATTTCTTTTGTTTTATTATCAGTCCATAAACAAATGAGATTTATTGCCAATGGTTTGTAAAACTCTTACCTTGGTAGTAAAATTGTCTGGGATCCAAATAATTTCAAATCATGCAATGTCAAGTGCCCTGAATTTCTTTTGTTTGTATGTCTGTCTGTTTGTTTGTTTGTTTTGCTTTTTGCCCCCTCTTCACTCTGGAGGCTAGTAGCGCTATAATCTCTGGAGTTCATTTTCAGTTCCTTCATAAGTAAAAAGTTCAATTTCTCTTCATTCTGAGACCAAATCCTTACCTGGCAAACACTTTCTTAAGCATCTTTCTCCTGTCCCACATTTTTGTCCTGCATTCAAAGAGGAAAGGACTTTCTTCCAACCATACTTTCTGATCCTAGAGAAAACACACAGACAGTTTTTCAATTTTTCCAACGTACTGGAAGCTTTTCTCTTAAAGATGATGTTTGTTAATTTCATTGTGTGAGTGTCCATTTGCTTTCAGTCTACTCTGGGTGGCCTTCTCAACATTCAAAACAAAAGCTAGTCTAAATTAAATTCATTCATTCTGAATTAATAACTAATTTATAGCAAAGGCTGACCTTTGTTCTTCCTCAAAACCAAAACTGCTGACTCCCAATATTAACTTCTGTCTCTTTTCCAGATTGTGGCCACTTCGAATTCCTACAGTAACCTCTCAGCTTACCAAGTTTTCTCTTCTTTTTTATTTCCCCTTAACCTCTTCATGTCACGTTTTCCTCAATTGTTTACTTCCTTTGTCTGGATGTACCTCTAATAGCCTGGGGACTTCTTCCAAAAAATTCAAGAAACAACACCTACTAATACGACTGACCCTCTCCACTGAGCTGTTTACGTAACAGATCAGATTTTATCTCTTACCTGCTCTGGGTCCCTCTAAATATAAGTTAAACTCTGACTTGGATATATGAACCTTATCCTTTGATTTTGCTAAGAAGTACACTCTATGTTGTATACGCTCATGATAAATGTTCATGTAAATTGTCTAATAATTTTTAGTTTTTTTCAGGAAGCAGTTTATTGTGCCAAGACATAGGCTCAGTGGCATAATTTCATTTTTAATGGAAAATAAATTATTTATAAAATACATTCTGACCATGGTTTCCCCTCTCTCACATCCCAGTATATCTTCACTACCTTCCCAGACATACACGTTCATGCCCTACTCCTCTCTCTTGATTTTTGCCTTTATGTGTCATTTTGTTTCACACACACATAGACACACAACACATAAGTGATTCTTGACTGGTACTACCTATTTTGGCAAACAAATAACAACATGTTTTTCAGATCTTTGTGAATGCTAACAGGTTTTTCCTGTATTTATAACTATTAGGTAATTAAACTTTGGTATATATGTTATTTGTGCCTGTCAGATATGGCCTTTTAGGTTTCATTTAAAATAACTGGAAACTTAATATCTTGTTGTGTTTCATAAAATGTTCATTGCTCCATTAGGTCAAACTCAGCTATTGATTACTTTTTGTACCATGGACATGGAGTTCTATAATACAACACATATTAATGTTATTTAAGATCTCAACATGACGATAGTTTGGGTATTTACCAATCTGATTACAGGGGAAGACCAGTTTTGGTACTTTCTTCACTATTGCTATCAATGTTGACTATATTGACTATATCTGGGATCATCCTTGTGGATTCTTGGGACTTGCCCTGGCACCAGGATTCTCCATAACCCCATAGTGCCTATCTCTAACAAGATCTCTTTTTCATTGCTCTTCTACTCTATCCCTCTCTCCCTCAACCATCCCATTCCCTCATGTTCTCATATCCCTTCTCTTCCACTTTATCATCCCCCTGCCTCCAATTAACCCAGGAGGTCTTTCCCTGTAATCAGATTGGGGAATACCCCAACTATCCTCATAGAGCCCTCATCCAATAACTGATGGAGTCAGATGCAGAGATCCTCAACCAAGCACCAGGTCAAGTTCTGAGAATCCAGTTGAAGAGAGGGTGGAAGGAATAAATGAACAGTGGAGTTCATGATCATGGTGAAGAAACTTAAAGAGACAGTTGAACCAGTCTCATGGAAAGTCATGAACTCTACACTGACAGCTATGGAACCTCCATGAGATTAAGCTAGTCCCTCTATATGTGGGAGGCAGTGGTGAAGTTTGGACCATCTGAGGTGTCCCTGGCAGTAAAGCCAGGATCTATCCCTGATGCATAAGCAAGTTTGTTGAAGCTCATTCCGTATGGTTGGATGCCATGCTCATACTTAATGCAGGGGTAGGGCCTTGGTTTCTCAACTTAATGTGCCAGAATTTGTTGATTCCCCATTGTAGTACTTACACGTTGGAAAGAATGTATGAGAGGTGGGCTGGAAGTTGTGAAGGGGGTGTGAGGAGAAGTGAGAGGTAGAACTGTAATTGGAATGTAAAACAAAATTAAAAATATACATAAATATAATTAAAAATAAAGAACAAAATAATAAAAACAGAATTGGATCATGATGGCTAATAGTGATATGATCCAGGGATTTCTTGCTTACTGACATTCCTAACTATTGCCCTCTCCAAAAGACTGACTTTATGCCTACTTGGTCTCATCATTCTCATATCCTAGGAATAAGCCTGTCCAGAAACATGAGATAATGTTTGGTCTCCTCATTCATAAGTTGTAATAATTGTCCAATAGGAAGGACTGCACACTAAAGTTTCTCAAAGGAAATAAAATGGCACCTGTGCTGAAATTTCAATGTGTTCAGAACTTCAGCAACTGTGGGGAGTTGAAAGGTCACATTTCCAGAGACCAATCATCTGGAAATAAACAAATTTCCAGTAGTTTATTAAATAGCTACTTCCTGCTTACCTATATTTGTGACTTAACATTCATGTGACAGAAATTCCTGTGACAAAGGTGCACAGCAGCTTGCCTTAGACAAGGTATTCTAGATCAATGAAATATATGAAGCTCTTTTTCAAAGGGCATGCCAGCCAAAAATATTAGTGATGATTGATTTGGTTGCTCTTAAATATTGATTGTTCTGAGCCATTACTATGGTTCTGCATCATACATTATCATTCTATTTTTTCTATTGGTTATAAACATGAAAGCTTACTTACTTCTCTCAGAACAGAATACCTTGTTCTATATAAGAGGCCCCACCTCATTTAGATATCCTCAGCCTTTCTATGTTATGAATAATTTTAAATTCTTTCTCTTGTTTCTTCTTTCCCTTCCATTTTACAACAGTTTAACAAACCCACCACTTAGGAAATCCTTCCTGTTTCTTTGATTTTGTTGTGTTTTAATGTCATATACTTTTCTCACTCGTTGACTCCACTCAGAGTCTGGGTTCTTGTAACTAATACCAGTCCAGGATTGGACATGGACAAATGTCTACTTAGGAAAAGAACTCTAAATGAAACAAACAAAATAAAACACGAAAAACAAAAGACAAAAAAACAATCCGGTAAACACGGTGTCTTGTAAAAATACAGTCTTGCAAATTGCCATTGAAAGACACTTTTTTTCTCCCAAATACAGCATGACTCACATATTTAACATCAGACATACTACAAAATCCCCCTTTCTCTATTCGATAATAGGTATGCTTGCCTGTGGATAAAAAAAAAATAATGGTTGCTAAATCTACTAATCTAGGATTTTCCTGGTAGGAAATTCAAATGTTCTTAATAATTCATCTCTAACTCTAAAGATATTCAAGACAATTTTAAAAACTGTTTTCCCTTTCAGATATTGTACCCTCATCTACTTTTATTGTAAAGGAGTTGATTATCAAATAAAACATTCAGGAATTAGAGAAAGAAAAAAAAAGAATTAAAAACAGCAAGTTCTATGTCCGCCCCTTCCTCTGAAGGGTTTTATTCACTGCTTACCGCATCCCCTCCTTCTTAAGAAACTCATATAGCTATTTTTTTCCATAATTAATCAAATCCTATTCCAACTGGTTTTACAACAAATGGATATTGTCCTTGTGCAGGAACTCAGATACAAGCCTCTGACCTAAAGACTAGCTCATGAATATCCATCACTGAACTTGAAGACCTCCCAAACAATTATGGCTTTATTCAGCATAGAGTAGCAACACTTATTTCAGTGCCCACTAATCCCTCAGTCTTTAGCCATGTCTACTTTCTGTATCATTTCTGATTTCCTTTTTTTAAAATACATAAATAGAGACGTTGAAAATTTTGAGACCAGGCTTTAAATAGAGATGTCTGTAAACATGGCAAGAATATACCTTGATGTATGCCAACTGCACGTCAGAAACAGCCTTACTACTATCATGTAATATATAAACCACACCAACCAAGCCCACCTCCTCTACATGAAGACAGAGCTACTCTTCTCATATAGCATAAGCCATAAAGCAATGATATCTAATTTTCCAGAGTGCAATATCCCCCATTCCTTCAAAAACCTTAAAAGAAGAACCTTATCTTTGCTTCAGTAGGATAGAACTATACTTCAGAATCCCTAGCAAGCATTTACTTCTAATAGTATTCAAGGAGTATTCTGTGCTACATCTTTCCTTGCCTCTTATAATGAAGAAGCTAGGGCAGAAGTGGCTGATGCCAGATCTCTCTTGTGTAAGTGCCAGCTAGCTGCTCTAAAACACAGAGTTACTATAATGATGCATGTGTAGTGTATGCAGCTTACCATGGTCTACTGCCTGAGAACAGTTTTTTTTCCAACATATATGTTTTTGCATAAAAGTAAATAATAAATCCTGTACCAGAATGACTATTTAATATGCCCCCTAAACCTCTGCTTATTTTTTCTATGATACCTCATAGCTACTTTATCTTAGTTCTTGGAACACCAAATTTATAAAATTATTTTATTTTTGAGTATAACTCAATAGCCAATCACATCCTCCTATTACCTCCCCAAAACTGTTGTAGAGTCAAAGGAGACTCTTGTCCTGTAATATAGACAGACTTAGAGTAAACAACTTTTTAAATTGATTTTTAATGAGCTCTACAATTTTAGGGTAAACCTCTTAAGAGTTTTATTTTGATACTATTATCACAATAATGTTAATTAGTTAGCAATTAGCTAACAATGGAAGAATGGATGAAGAAAGTGTG
>NC_022027.1:16997212-17011443 GCF_000317375.1 Microtus ochrogaster
CTTAAATTAAGGAGAAACCCCAGACAAATCTCCTTCCTGCCAAGTCATGTGTCCTCCAATCCAGTGCTAGGAGAGACATTTGTAACATCTGGGTCTGTTTGATGTCTGGAACCTCAAAGGAGAAAGAGATTTTTCTCCTGTACCTTCCCTAGGCATCCATTAACAAAGTTCATGCTACTAGAAGAAAAACTGAACTTTTAAGCATATGTATGCACATACCTTTGTTTTCTAGTTTGCCATAGAGAACCTATGATCATATATATAATATATGTGTGTCTGTCTGTCTGTGTCTTTGTATGTATATATATCAGTAAGTATGCCCCCAGTGTGCAGTCTCTAAATCCACAGAATTTCCCTAAAAGTCACTTACATTCTCAAATCTACCACTAGTGTATTGAAAATAAATATGATGCTTTGGAATAATTTTTGAATTAGAGGATAATCATCTTAAGTGTAGTAATTCTCTCCACTGTTGTAAGACAATAATATCTTTTCTCTTATTTAAATATTTCCAGTTCATCCTAATGACCTTTCACAAAGCAGGGCGGGGGGGGGCAGGATTTTCTTCATCTCTTATTATGTAAGGCACCTAAACATGACTACTTGCTAAGTTTATTATTTTCCTCTGAGATCCTAGGACTGCAGCACACTTAATGTCAAAGCAGAAACAGTGCTCATGTTCAAACCGTGAGGTAAGGGAGTGTTTGTTTCTACATGTTTCTTTTCTTCCATTGTTTTCAAGCCTGTCAAAACAGGAATATGTAGTCATAATTGCTTGATCAAGCTTTTACATATTGTTACTTTCTATCTTTGAGTCCGTGGAAATCTTACTACCAATTTCTGTTGTTACCTATTTATTCTACACTATGGGTTATATCCTAAAACCTAACCTGTTGTATGTATTACCCAATATGTGTGACTGCATTCAGAGCTAAGTGAAAGTTCTGATCAACAGTCTCTTCTTTTTTCTCTTATCCATAAGTTGGGTTTAATATGAATAAGAACCTGCAATATTTTGTGGAATACAAGTACTACAACACAGGTATCAAACTACAGAAATCACCATTTCTGAGACTTGGAAATAACCATCTACTTCTTTTACTGTCTTAGCCCTATATTGAAAAGATGGAAATGGGAAAGTCTCTTGAAAGTCCTTGAATGAAGTTATAGGCTGGGAAAGACTGGATTTGCTTTTTGGAAAGTGGCTATAGTTGGATGTTCTGTAAATACTCAGGGTTTCTTGGGTATGTGATCTTTTTATCCCTTTTGAAAAATAATGCTAGCTAAAACATGTGTCCAAGAACATGGCTGACACATAGGACATTACTGCTTAATAATTCAATAGCCTGGTTTTATTCTTTTGATTTTTTTATGTTAGACAAATTTTATCTAACATTCCGGGAAAGAAGAGTCCAGACTTTTGAGCTGCTACCTCTCAAATTTCTCCTATCTCCACTATAAACAGAAGCTGAAACATTCTACTCTCTCAAAGTCAATCAAGTATCTAAAACCCAAATCTGAAGATTGTTGATGCTGGAAAATGTTTCAACTCTTGAGTGAGTTAGATATATTGCTTACAAACACCAAATTTCAGCCTTGAACACTTCATCTATACTTTTTGTTTTATTCATATTAGTGACATATTTAATAAAATTATATATTTTATTTATATAAGTATGTAATACAAAATGCCATATATTTAATTATATATATATATATGGAGATTACAAGATAGCTATAAGTGGTAGCTACTATTCCATGTTCTATCTTCTCTTGATATTCATATTTGAAAGCATTGAGAAATCAGAAACAAACTTTTTGTCTTACTAGCATTTTCATTTTTCTATTTTCATGTGGCTTTCAGCTCCAGAGATACTGGAAGTAAGTTAAAAATAGCTGTAACTTAACATTTCTACCTTTATTTGGCAGGAGATTAGTTTTGATATTGATTATATTACCAAATAATTAAACTCAATAACTTATTTTCAAGTCTTTCATACATGGTTCTAGTTAATAATATTCATCTTCAATGTTTCATCCTAGTCATAACTCCATAGTAGAGAAAATTATATTGCAATATATTTTTGCAAGAATAAAATTGGTTTTTATGATAATATTCAGTTTACAAGGATTAATGCTTTATTTTATTTTTCTCATAAAGTTTGAGACTCAGCATTTGTCTATTGAAGCAGCAAAGGTAATTATAAAAGAAAATATTGCTTTGAAAAAATAGCGTTATTATAACTTTCAGTTACTATATTTTTAAGTTTATTTCACAGCAAGGGGTGTATTTTCTTTTGGAGTTTGTAGTAACACTGTGAATACATGTGGATTTCAATGATATAAATGATTCATTTATATGCATAGTGAAAAATAAACTGCTTTATGAAGCAATTAGAAAATAGAGATGTACGTATCAACTACTTGAAGATGTCCTGGATTCTTAAAAGGTGTTTATAACTTAATACTGAATAAAAAGAACACACACTTAAAGTTGAAATGCAGTGATATTTTGGGAACCAGCTCTAAACTATACATATAAAATTTTAAATAAAGTTTAGTGAGCCATAAAGTTTTAGGGAAGAGTATTAAAAATATAATATGCTACTGTTCATGGTTAACTTTGACATCTTAATAGATGACCTAACAGTAGTATGAAAACAAATATGTTGAAGAAAGTTCTTTTTTTTCTCTCCTTTAATATGTTCTTATGCTACCTTAAAATTTAAAAAATAATATTTTAAAATCTAGTAATTATTGTATTTTTAAAAACACTATTTTATAAAATGGATTTGTGTGGCATATAATTTAAAAATTATTCATATCAGTTGTTCTTTATGTATTGACATTTGAATTTCTAATGAATTTTCTATTATGTGATTATAATAATATTGCAACATATGGACAATATTTTGGTAATTATGTAGTTCTATTATCTTTTGATTTACAGTAGCGACAGCAGAAAAATCAAATCAGTCTTGCCTCAGTATTCCTAGTTCTATAGGCTGAAGGACAAAATATCTACACATTCTGATCGAGGTCAATTCTCCACTGTGCTAACCACCTAACCTTTGCCTAGATTATACATCTCTCCATTTCCTAGTTCCCAATCTTACAATTACCCCCAAGGGATATTCTTCAAATATTTTAATTCAATGAGAAGAGGGAATAGCATCACTTGAAGCTGTAGCTAGTAGATCATGACCACACTGAGGACTCACAGCACAACTAGCTGGCAAGAAGAATATGTGATTTATTTTCCCCAGTCATGATGAGCCCAGAACTTAGTGAACGATCTGGAGTAGAAAACATGTCCCTGAATCACATTTCCTATGATGCATTTATCTCTAATTATGACGTTTTTGCCTATACCTAAATAGTCGTATTTCTCTCCTCTTCGTCTAAGGGATTTTCATTTATCACCTTTTTTTTGTAGTCACCAACATGCCAGTCAGTCAGGATGTAAAAAGGGATTTATCATGATCTATAACATAGTTATGCCTTTCCCTTCTCATATGGGAAAGAAAGGCAATATCTGTATATTTGTGATAGAAAAAGAGAGCTGAACCACATGGGAGGGTAATTCCTATGAGAGCTGAGGGACAAATCTTTCTTGAGTGCTCATGAATCCTTATAACAAGGACTGAGAAGGTTCACTTTACAATGGCTTTTTTTAGTGTTATTTAAATAGCCTAGTCAGGTATATGGCAATTTAGATGCTTGTAACTTTTTAGATTTTCAAGCTTATACTGAGCCAATTTTCCCTTTGAAGTATTATTTCTGAATTGCATATTACACGAGAGATATAGAAAGACAGAGAAAGAGATAGCACTCATTATAATATAGATTTGCTAAAAAGCAAAGTTGCTTCAAGTATTTAGAGACTGAAAGCAACCTAGAGCTGTAGGGAGTCTGATTATATTTTTCCCTCTGAATATCAACAACAAAATATCTAAATAAACTAAGTTTCAACAACTACTAAAAATATAATCACAATAGTGTGTGTGGGGGGCAAAACCTTTCATTTGGCTGCTCTCTAGAAAGCATATCAAATCAGACAACTAAGCCAGGAAACATCTTTCTTTAAATCTGTTTCACTCCTTAAAGAATTTTGAAGTTGGTCCTAAACAATGTGCTGAATGCCATGTTGTCTGCATTTTTCAAGAAATTTCTGCAAAAAGAATAGCTAGTACATCTTACACTTGACTATCATTCAACTACTGTCAAACTATCAGGTGTAGGCTGTTTATATCTTTTAGTGTAGTGGATTTAATGTGGTGCAATTCCGGTTGCTCCTGGAGTTGCAGTCATATTCAGCACAGGGTCCTTTTTTCTCTCTCTTCTACCCTTTCTATTCCCCAGAAAGGATCAAAAGCACAAGCGCATTCAAAGAACAGCTTTTCTCAGTGCCTCACCCTAAAACCTCACGACTCCCACAGTGGATAACCTTAGATTTCTCCTCACTGCTATGGCAGCAAAAATTGAGTCTTTTTACATTCTTCAAAGGAATTCTAACAGCCCCATTTTTTACTTTGATTCTTTGTGTTCAGATTTTATTTTACAGTCAAAGAAGATCAGAAATTGTCTTATATTCTGGAGACATACAATACCAAAGTTAATATTAAACTTCGTATGAAGAATGTTGATTGAGATGAGTAGCACTGATTAATGTTTGGTAAATTACATTATAATTTTTAGGACAAGTAAGTGCTACTGTTGCAATAAAAGTTTTGTCCTTCAAAGGATTCATCTGTAAATATTTTTAAATGAGTATTTTATATTTATTTTTTATAAAATTTCTCTAATACCCGAAAAAAAACAAGCAATAAAACAAACAACCAAAAATTTCCCCTAAGTACTAGTTTTTAAGCTGGGTATGTACATCATTAGATGCAGTCTTGACTTAGATTGCATGAAGCTCTCAGTTCAAACTTCCGGGACATAGAAACCAGCTGCAATGCTGCATGGAAGTTATCCCAGTACCAGAGGAGTGGAGTGATGGACCCAAGACTGAGATGTATGGCTCCCTCTTTCTGAATGAATAATAAACAATCAACAGTAAACACATACCAGTATTATGTACCTGCCACTGGTGACTGTCACTGTTGCTTTTCATGTGGCATCTTCCTTAATCCTCTCCTTTCCTACTTGTCCCAATATTCTTTTGAAAGGCACTAACAGCAACACTTGCCTAAATTAGTTCACACTGTCAAAAGAGAAACTGTCTAAAGCATACTGGACTAGAACAAATTCCTAGCCTTCAAGTTATGCCTTTTGAGTGTCAGTCTATTAACAAAAGAAAATATGTTTTAGAATTATGTAATTCACATTTTAGAAATGTATGGCTCAAACAAAGTTTTATTAGTTTTCCTTTTCCATAACAAAGTCAGTTTTGTGCACCTCTTTCTCTGTCATAATAAAATTAAACACAACTATGGAAGCTATAGAATATTTCTTTAATAATTATTTATAAAAGATATAGAATATTCCAAATGTATCATAATTTCAAGCCTAATAATAGTTCTGTAAAAAAATTGTTCTGTTCATCACTAGAGTAAAGGTGAGTAAAAAATTTGAACCTTCAATGTACTACCTCCAATTTAATATATAACAATAACTTTGAGTGAGAACACCTCAAAACCTATAGGTGGGTACATGTGTATAACACTAATTTTGAAGGCATCGTTGGTATCTTAAACTAGGGTATGTTTAGTGTCTGTGATACAGCTTGCTCCATAGTAAACAATGTGTAATTAACTGAATTTATTGCTGATTTTCCTTGGCATTTCATTTGCTTATTAATGGTTTTAAGTTGCTATATATTTTAATTGATAGGATATTGCATTAGATAATTCATAAATAGTATATATAAATTTTTTATACTCGTGATTTTCTATAAAACATATATGAAATTATTATTGGGTATTAACCTTTTGATAGCATTGAGTAAATAATCAACTGTTATCCATATTATTTAGAATACCGTGTGCTGTTGCTGTCTTCTATTATTTCTACAACATCATTCTGGAGCACAAATATTCTTTAATCTTCTATATTTCTGAAAATCTGCTTGAGATTGTTGTGTGTCAGCCACAGAGTCATAGGGTGTCCAGGCATTTTATTCCCAATACTTACTGTAACCATTGGCAACTGTTCTGAAGCACAGACTATTTTATCCACCATGGCTCTCTCACTCTCTCTGAACATCTCATTGGAAATTTCCGTGGTAAGAACAGTAAAAAATAAGTTTTATGGAATCTTCTTCCAACAGCAACTTACATTTGTGAGAAATAAGTAAGAACTCAGAGGTTTTACAATCAATCGGGAACGTAAAATTATTTTCATGTATTCCATATATTTAACTAAAGTTATTTATTTTTACGTATACATTTTTTTTCAGAATGATTGCTTCACTATATCCTAAATGTCTTGGATGAGAGTATGATGAACTTCAAGTAATTTGGGGCTACAAATAAACTTGTTTTCTCATTAAAAAGTAAAGGTAAAAGCAAAGTTAAAACCAGTCTTTATAATACTGCAAACCTGAAAAGTTTGTCAGTTTTATCAAAGGTGGATTGCAGATGAGAAATAAGAGTTTTACACACTACCAAAAACATGCTTTAATAAAATCATTACATATGATTCAGAATGCACTCCTTCTTTCTATGGCTATGGTTGAAACACACATGTAGAAATAGCATACTGTTTCTATAAGATGCCTTGAATGCTGTGTTGTTCATATGCTTCAGTATATTAAACATTCTAGAAAAACGTTAGTTTCTTATCCATATTCCCAGCCCTGCATCTTTATTCACTGATAAATATTTTGAGAAAATATAGAGAATACATGAATAAAACAATGGACATAGTTTACTTTTGTCCAAATGTGAAATTCAATTTGAAAAAAACAAAATTATTTGCTTAATTTAAAAGAAATTATTAAATTATTTTATTTGAAAAGCCACTTTGAAGAACTTTAAAAAGTTCTCTTTTTAACCTAATTTGTACAATTTCTAAGGCACATAAAGTTACTTAGTACCTTATGTTTAATAAATAACAATTTTTCTATGTTAAAAGTGAGGCATATATTAAATTGTCAATCTACACTTTACCTTTTTAATTCTTTTTTTGCTTTTTAGTTCTATGCCTGTGTAATGCTAATGATAATGGGTGTGCTCATATTAGCTTTAGAAAAATTTTAAAATCTTCATATTCCATACTTGAAAATCTTGAGGTTTCCAGTATAGAATTATTATATTTCCCCTGCTTTAATTAAAAATCATCCCATAGCAAGGGCTTTGGGGAGCCTAGGTTTCATGCCATCACGCTGGCTTACGAATATTAGGAAAATATAATGTTGAAAAAAATAATGTTTGCATAGAATGTAATTGTATTTAGCTCACAAAAAAGGGAATCACCAATGTGTACAGGAAGAGGTATAGATAATCACACAATTTCTGGATTGTAATAATAGTTTGATGATAATATAGGAACAGAAATATGTAAAAACAGTTACAGTTGACTTGTATTAGTGGAGGTGGATGATTACAAGAGCTATACTAATAAACAGAAGAGTAATAATAGCAATAAATATTAGCAGTAATAACTGAAGAGTAATAATAGTAATAAGTACTAATAGTTAAAATAGTAATAATAGAAGAGTAATAATAGTGATAAAAGAAAAGAAAGTCAATAAAGAGAAACTAGCTGACTAAAATATATAACTAGTTTATGTTTAGAATTGAACAATTTATTTTTGTTTACTATCATCTGACCCTAGATGTTGAAGATAGATAACAAATATTTAAATTTGTCTATTCTGAACAGAACAAATTAGTATTAATTTTGTACATATGTGATAGCAGTTGATATTTAGTTTATGAAAAGAAATACAACAAGGATCTGTAAGAAGAATAGACGTGAAAAGAAAAGTAATAATAAAGAAATAATGAATGTTTGGTAAGCAAGAGTGATCATTTACAAAAATAATACATTAGAATCATAAGAGGGGATGTTGTTAATAATTGGAAACATAGGATAAGCAGAGGTGCTCAGTTTTCATTACTCAGAAAGTGCCTATAAA
The DNA here is from genome assembly GCF_000317375.1 of Microtus ochrogaster. Classification (NCBI taxonomy): domain Eukaryota; kingdom Metazoa; phylum Chordata; class Mammalia; order Rodentia; family Cricetidae; genus Microtus; species Microtus ochrogaster. Next base: position 17,005,296 of record NC_022027.1, read on the forward strand.
ATTCAATGAGTACTTAAATTTAGTTGCCTTTGAAGGGAGCTTGCATGTGTTACTGCTAAAGATACTTAGTTATAGCAGCGATTATTTCAGTGTCCCCTCCTGGGATGTTAATCCTTAGAAGTATATTTCACCTTTACATCTTATATTTCTGGTGTCCCACATTTGTGCCATCTGTTGCCATGGCACATTGCCTAGTCAATGGTGGGTGGGACCCTTGGCAGCACTTGAAGCAGCTCGAGGTGCCAGGTAATACTGAGCTTAAGAAAGGCATCTTGCAGAAACTTCCTCAAAGGCATCTGTGAACTTGGAAGTGTGTAGAGAAGTCTATCTTCTCTGACAGCCCTGCCACATTGACTCCACATGTCTCTGTACATCTAGTGACACCTGCTCAGCCTAGTGTGCCAAAAGATAGAATATACTTTAAATAAAGAGGAGCTAACTTCTCCAAGTATGATCCTATTTAATATCCAGATACACTATCAGTGGTGTTATTCAGTGAGTAAAGTAGTTCACAAATGTCCCCTAAAAGAAAAGATTTCTTTCCTTTCCTTATATGTTTCCACAAATTGGTGTCTATATAAAAAAAACAACCTAATATACAAAAGTAGTATGTTCCTATCTACCATGAGAAACAAAGAAGATTACCTATGAGATAGTCATCTATTCCGATTATAGAAAACATGCACATAGTAAATGGGTCAGGGGTCAGAGGCAGAATATGGTGTGTCAATCACAAAGAGTAAACACATTATTTAACTCCACACACTGATTGTGGTTGTTTAATTTTGTTTTTTAAAATAACACTAATGAAATTAAAGTAAGAGTTGTGATGAAGTCAAATGTATACAGGCATGCATGGTGAGATATTTTGAGGCTTTAAATTCTGCTGTTTCAGTTCCGAGTCTCACACACTATAGTTAAAAAACTGAAGAGAAAACAAGCATCATAGAAGTAGCCAAAGTTTTTATGCACTAAGTACCTTTTTCTTGTGTTTATTTTCTTCACATTTAACTCAATACAAGGCTCAGCCTCCATAATTGAATACCTATTAATCAAATAACAAATTTTCTTAAGTCTCCTGTTGAGGACTCAAGGATTCAGTAGTTTAAATATACTCAAATAATTCAAATTGTCTTTTAATTACATATTATTAGATCATTTCAAAGCTTTCGGGGACATATTTACACATTTCTACAACAAAAATGGTAACCATCTAATTTTTTTCCATTCTTCCTAGGAAAATTAAATTAAAATTTAACATTAAATAAATAAAAGGACCGTGGCTAATTGTCACTTATGCTTTTCCTACTCGACAAAATACTCAGTCTTTTACCTTAATTTTTCCAAATGTCCATGTCTTTTTCCACTATGCTATTGCCTAATCTATAATTTTTGTAGGGTTTCTCACAAAATACAGTCAGGCAAACATGATCTCTTCTCATTCATAGTTGACCCGGGTTCTATGACATGCATTTGATAATGGCTAAGATAAATGAACTATTTATTTTGGAGGAAAATGATAGGTTACTTCAACTCAACATTTAAATTTATTTTCTCATGTTTATTTTACAAAGTATTTTCTTAAAGCAAGAGAAATAATGACTAATTCATGGTAATGCATTTTTTATGAATATAGACAGTGACTTGAGTAATTACACCAAAACTCTTTCAGCCTTATTGCTTTTCAATATACCTCTGTAATTAATGGCTATTTTACATGTGTGATACATACTTTAATTAATGTCAAATAGCATGGTTGACTTATAGTGAGTTTTTAAATGCTTACCCTGGCAAGTGAGAACCTAGCTATGTCTTTAAAAATTACTTCTATATACATCCAGTTTAAATTGTTGTGTAGATTATTCATCTTGAAAATGTTTTATTTTCTACTGCTTTTTGGATGTACTTATTCAAACACCCTCTTGTCATCTTGTCTAGAGACACAACAATTATAGTGTTAAGTTTTTTTTTTCTTTTCTTAACTGTTTTTATTGTACTATATACACTTTCCTCTGCTTCCCTCTCTTCCTCCCCTCAACCTTCTACCCTCTCCCATAACCCAACATTCCTAGTTTAATCGCAGATCTTGCCTTTTTCTCCTTCCTATTTAGATCCATGTATGTCTCCCTTAGGGTTCTCCTTGTTGTTACATATCATAATGTTAGCAGCAATAAAAACAATTGTGTTGGTGTGTTTTGAAATATTTTGATATTAAATCATCATTCCTTTGTTAAACAAATATTTCTTATACTTTTAAAAAGAAATTAATTGTTAACTGATTTTTTTTTTTTGAGTTTCACACATTCCGAGCATTAATTTGTTCTGAAACTTCAACTAAATGACAAGAGCATAGAGGCAAGTATTCTATGCAGTGGCCTCTCAGAAGTGTGTAATTTAAATTTGCAGTCTCCACTTCAAAATCCTGTTATGTATCGGCTAAGGCAACAAGAACCACATTTTTTAGTACTGTATGGGCAGATTGTCACATACAACACATTTCTGAGTTATCTAACTTCATGAATTAAACTAAAATTTAAGTAAGTGCTCTACCAGTCAGAAGATTATTGTCAAGATGGAATCTTGGTGTGTGTATTATCTTGTTTAATGTCATGCTAATTAGGGGTTGGAATTTCCCATTCTCTCGAGTTGACTCTGAGAGTCAGACCTGTGTACAAAATAATTTCCCGTCTCAGATATTTGTAAATGAGTTATCATAATACTCCATATTTTAAAGTTCTATTTGGTGAGATTGGGTTTGTATAATTTGGGAATATAAGAAACTATATAATTGGCTGTCTTCCATGGGAGACCTACCAAAGCAATGTATTTATCTATAGTCTAAAGGCAGTCTAGGGTTACTAATCCCGAGACTGAATCTCTGAGCTTCTGGAAATATCTGAAAATAGAAGACAAATGTCTCACATTGATAATAGAGATGTAGAATTATCTTTTATATATTCTTCTTGTGTTTGGACCAAATGGGATTTAATGTTTGCCAGTACAGGTAAAAACAACAAACAAACAAACAACAACAAAAAAAAACTTTTTTCTTTTCTACTGACTCACATGCCAAGCTCTTCTGTAAGAACCTTCACAAATACATAAGAATTCATTCCCAACTCTCTGGATAGTAACCTAGTCAAGCACACATTTCAATTTAACACAATGTGATATTTCTGCTTCCATTGTATTATTTCCATCCTGTAGGGAGCTTTATGATTTGTCACTGTAATTGTAGTTAGCTAAACACTGCATATTCTAAACCTGGGTTAGAGTTAAAGTTGTCCCTTAGGGAATTTTGGGCTGTGATAGCCAGAAACATATTTAATGTCAGAGAAAAGTATTTCAGAACTCATCATTGCAAAACTAGCTTGATTTAAATATGATCAAAGATAAGCATCTTAACATTTGTGATGTCATCTATCTATATCTATATACATATCATTCATTTATGTATCAATTAATATATTCATCAATCTATTATCTATCTTTCTATTTCCTTATAATCTTTATCATCTATGTACCTATCAATCTATCAATATTTTTCTCTATCTATTATCTACCTATCTATCTATCTATCTATCTATCATCTATTTACTATTTCCATTTATGTATCAATCTATTTATCTGTATATATATAAATATATATGTAACCATCTATATGGCTATCTAAGCATATTTTTTCTCTTTTTTAATTAATTAAATAATTTATTGATTTATTTATTATCAATTACCATCTCCTCCCATCCTCCTATTTCCCTCCCACTTCCCCCTCCCCCTCACTGTCCAGTCCTAGGAGAAGTCAGGGTGTCCTGTACTGTGGAAAGTTCAAGGCCCTCCCCCCTCCATCCAGGTCAAGGAAGGTGTGTATCCAAACAGACTAGGCTCCCAAAAAACCAGGACATACAATAGAGTCAAAATCCGGTGTCATTATCATTGGTTTCTCAGTCAGCCCTCATTGTCAGCCACATTCAGAGGATCCAATTTGATCACAGGCTTATTCAGTCCCAGTCCAGCTAGCCTTGGTGAGCTCCCATTAGATCAGTCCTACCATCTCCTTGTGTGGACGCAACCCTCGCGGTCCTGACTTCCTTGCTCATGTTCTCGCTCCTGCTTTTCATCTGGACCTTGTGATCTCAGTCCAGTGCTCCAATGTGGGTCTCTGTCTCTATCTCCATCCATCGCCAGATGAAGGTTCTATGGTGATATGCAAGATATTCATCAGTGTGGCTATGCGATAAGGACAGTTCAGGCACCTTCTCCTCTGCTTCCCATGGACCCAGCTGGGGACATATTCTTGGACACCTGGGAACCCCTCTAGCCAAGTCTCTTACCAACCCTAAAATAGCTCCCTTAGTTAAGATACCTTCTTCCCTGCTCCAATATCCACCCTTCCTCCATCTCAACCATCCCATTCCCCCAAGCTCTCCCCAATCCTCCGCTTCTCCCTTCTCTCTCCTCATCTCCCCTTCCCCCCAAACCACCCCACCCTCCTGTTCCCAACTTTTGCCCGGCAATCTTCCAATATATAAGAGAATAGCTATATGTTTTTCTTTGGGTTCACGTTCTTATATAGCTTCTCTAGGATCACAAATTATAGGCTCGATGTCCTTTGTTTATGGCTAGAATCCACTTCTGAGTGAATACATACCATATTCCTCTAAAGAAACTAGACATTAAAACTCTAATTAACCCAATTAAAAAATGGGGTACTAAACTGAACAGAAAATTCTCAACAGAAGAAGTTCAAATGGCCAAAAGACACTTAAGATCATACTCAACCTCCTTAGCCATCAGGGAAATGCAAATTAAAACAACTTTGAGATACCATCTTACCCCTGCCAGAATGGCTAAAATCAAAAACACCAATGATAGCCTATGCTGGAGAGGTTTTGGAGTAATGGGAACACTCATCCATTGTTGGTGGGAACGCAAACTTGTGCAACCACTTTGGAAATCAGTGTGGCGGTTTCTAAGGAAACTGGTAATCAATCTATCTCAGGATCCCTCAATTCCACTCTTGGGAATATACCCAAGAGATGCTCTATCATACTCCAAAAGCATTTGTTCAGCTATGTTCATAGCAGCACTATTTGTAATAGCCAGAACCTGGAAACAACCTAGATGCCATCAATAGAAGAATGGATAAAGAAGGTGTGGCACATATACACTTTAGAGTTCTACTCAGCGTTAAAAAAAAACAGTGACATCTTAAAGTTTGCTATATTTCTTTCTAAGTTCCCAGAATATAATTCATGACCAGGTGTAAACACTATGTAAAGTTTTTAACATTAAGCGATAAATGTGAACTGTATAAAAAATTCCAATATCAACTAAGCAATACTTGAAAGAAAAAAATGGTCTCTGATGTGGGATTCTCTGATGTTTCAATGATATTATTATCTTCAAAATATAAAATATCACTTGCATTTTGCCATAAGTAAAGTTTATTTAGTGTTATAATGTTATTGTTTGTAATATCTGCAGAAGGGGTTACTTATTGTAGATGTTGGCAACAATGATTTTTTTAATGAAATTTTTTCTGTTGGCTTGAAATTTTGTATGTTCATGTTTGGAGAAATACACATTGTGTCCCTTGACAGGCTCTTTTCTCTTCCCAGACCCATTAAGGTTCCATGTTTTTCTGTTTGAATTCATTGAAACACACTGATGTGTTCCTTATGCTATTGTTGTTCACACATTTAATCCTGCAAACAACATCCAGCAGTTTGCAGGAGGCCCCAAAGTGGGAGTGGAAATGATCAGAGAAATAAGACATAAATTGCTCAAGCAAAGCTTGTCTTTTAACTAAAGGAAATAAAGGCACAAAAGCTAGAATTTTTAAATAAGTTAATAATTCTTGTCATTCCTTAAATGTACGCATACAGAGAATTGTTGATAATATGCTCATCTGTTCTTTTTCTTACAACTACAAAAGTAGATATTTATTTAATACAGAGAAACACAACTCAGTTTTTTCTATGGTTATTGTTAAATAAATTTAGAAAAAGTTCGTTTAAAAAGCCAGGTTTAAGTACAGTTTCAAGTTTGGGGATTAAATAGAATTAAATAGGAATAGATATTTTTTCTACTGTCAGTTGAATTTTAAGTTTTGATAGATATTATTATTTCAACTCTAAACTTGAAA
>NC_022027.1:17012793-17016800 GCF_000317375.1 Microtus ochrogaster
TCTTCTCCCAGTCAGTGGACACATAAGTCTTTAAAATGTCATTTGCCCTGGAGATTAGTAATTCTTGATGGGTAAGTATTAAAAAGTGTGCCTGAGGTCACAGAACAAGGTAAGCAACAGTGGATTAAATGAAAGATATTAAATCTTCTAAATGGATTTTTACAACCTTTCCTATTCCTTGGAGAGCATTACTATTTGGAAAGCTTTAATAGTACGAATTAAAAGAATAAATGTACACCTCATTATATCCTCAAAAATATTGAAAAGATGCTATTCCAAGCCTTAGGGAATGAAATATATTGTAGGCATAAAAAATGTTTCATTTCTGATGCTGCTTTCAATAGACAGCATAATATGTTATGGATCATTTGATATTTTTTTATATAAAAATTCTGTTCAGAACCCAAAAAGCATATGCTGCTAACGGCGTGTATTGCAGTCCCTTTTATGACAGCTGGCTACAAGAAAATGCCAGTCAAAACACAAAATGTCAAGCAGAAATTTTCCAATAAAAGTATTAGCTTGCAAAAAATATCATTCATAAATAAGCTTTTTAAAATTGCTTCTATTATTTCTAAACATCAATAATAAAAGGCAGTTTTAGATAACCTAAGAATTGTAATCTAGAATTATAAAAGACATCAAAAAGTTTAATCACAATTTCTTCTTAATTTGTAAATAATCAAACTTTAAATTCTGGCTCTAGAAATTCATAGACAAATTTCTTAAATTCTGATTCGTCAACCATTTGACATTGAGGATATTTAATAAACTATCAATGTTAATTTGCTAAACTCAAAATATTTACATCTAAGCAATATTGTTTTATCTTTAAGATGTAAACAAATCATTTAAAAACTATCTTTCATCTACTTTTTTCTTAAGAAAAAATATTTATTGTTAATTTGCTGAATTGTTGTCTTATGAAGCCAAATATTTGTTTTAATGAATAAACTGGTTTGTTTATGGAGATTCGTAGCTTAAATTCTTTAATTTATTAGAACAGATATCGATACCACATGGTAAGGAAAATTAGTTATGCTTTACTTCTATATCAGAATATTTTTCTAATTCATTTTATAAAGAACAGAATAGCTAAGAAGGGAAAGAGCTAGAAAAAATAATATAGCATCAGTTGTCTATGAAAGTTCATTATTTTTCATCACTAACTTTAGTTAGCAAAAATCATAGGCACTTCATATATTTTTCTAAAAAGACTTGCATTTAGATCAGTATTCCTCAATACACTGAAACATGTAAACAAAATAATAAATATATAGTATGCAACATATTATGTCATCCAAAATATGGAGGCATTATTAAAAGTAGAACTGTTTAATATAGATGAGATCTATGTAGAGATTTAAAAATATACTTATTTATTTTAGTATCCATAAAACAGAAATAGTAATACTAAGGCTAAAGTCATCTGAAAGTACACCCAAACTACAGTGAAATGCTTTGGGTAAAACTGTGGGAGCTGATCAGAGATGATAATATTTGACCAAGCCTGTGTCACCTCCCAGAAGCCCTGCATCATTTATGCCACACTGGCTTTCTGGTGTGACCTGACTCAAAAGGAAATAGACAGTCTCTGGGGACCTTTATTATGAGTTCGTTTGAGGTAGTTTATGCCACATATCATCTCCCAATACATTACCAGCCTTTTAAGATTTAAGAATATGGAAAATAGACTTTACTATTAAAGATAAAACGCTCTCAGAAAACAAAGATGGGTTGAGTGAGGAACTCTAAATGTGCTTGTGATTCACTGTAGATTGATTCTCCCTCCTAGTTAACTTGCTGCAACACTGCAGTAATCTTCACTATAATCCAACCTCCCAGAAAACAGTCAGAGAAATATGTGAAGCATTTATTTTTATGTAAAAAAAATGTCTGAAATTAACCCCATTAATTTTACAATAGGAAAGTTCTAAGAATAAGATATAGTTCCCAGTTTTCTTTCAGCCATATAGTAGTTGTAAATATTTCATAGTTAATTGAAGTACTTTCTCAAATTATAATAGTGAATGTCATAAAATATGGAATAAAATGCAATATTTTATTATAAATATATAACAATAAAATAAATAAACATGAGTTGAATATTTATTTGAGACATAAATTCTAAATGTTTATTTTATAGAGTACAATAAAACACCTAACAAATAGGCCATTATTTTATTTATCCAAATAGGCTCATAAATGTATATGACATTATAATGATTGGTGTTAGACAATGAATTTTGAGTCATATAAATTACTCCTATAAATAAATATCCCTGATGGAGAACAAAAAAAAATGTGCATTTAGAGCATCTCAATTTTCAGGTTTTAATAATAGTTGTAAATGCTTTTGAAAATAATGGATATATCGTGAGCTCAAATAAATGGGGATCTGCATGGTTATACTCTTTACAGAAAATGCTTATCATGCTCAGCCAGCAATGACACCGAATTGTTCCCTTTTGCCAAATCATCTTACCCCTGCAACTTCCCCAATTTCTACTGTTCTCATTGAAAATCTTCTATTTTCGTGTCTTTCCTCTAGTCCCTTTACTAAACATTTAAAAACTCCAGCATATAATCCTAAGAAAAAGCGCATTTTTGCAACAGCATTATATATATATATATATATAATATATGTATATATATATACATATATATATGTGTTTCATTTTACATTGTAATCCCAATTCTTCTTCCCATCTCTCCCCCTACCCCTTCTTGCCTCTCCACCAACTCACCCCCATCCATTCCTCCCAAAAGGTAAGGAAGACCTCCCATGGAAAGACAAATAGCCTGGCTCTTTAATTTAAGACAGGACCAGGCCCCTTACCCTGCATTAACATTTTCACAAGTAAAATTTAGTTAACATTAATATTGTCTAACACATGGTGTTTTTTACATTTCTTTGTTATTTAAAAGTATTTTACAGTTTGGATGTTCACCTTCCTAGACCTGGATGGAGGAGGGAGGACCTTGGATTTTCCACAGGGCAGGGAACCCTGACTGCTCTTCAGACTGGAGAGGGAGGAGAAGAAACGTGGGGGGAGGGGGAGAGAGCCAGGAGTAGGGGGAGGGAAATGGGAGGCTGGGAGGAGGTGGAAATTTTTTTTTCAATAAAAAAGTATTTTAATGTGGCTATGTTTCTTCTACTCTGGGGAATTATTAAGACTCAAAGATTGAATCTGATTGACATTAACCTGCAGTCTTCCCAAGACTCTCACAGTTCCTTTTTACTCTAATGACAGCAATATGGATGGGGAATCAATATGGGTGTAGCAGATTTCTACCAGTCCCTCTGCAGTGACCACTGTGGTACTCTAAGTCCATCAACTCTTTATACTATAAATATTTCAAAGTCAAAATACAGGATTTAATTTGGTGTTCATTACATTTTTTTTCTTTTTTGATTTTTATTGAGCTCTGCATTTTTCTCTGTTCCCTGTCCTACGTCTCCCCCTATCCCCTTCAACCCTCCCCCAAGATCCATTCCCATGCTTCCAATTTACTCAGAAGATCTTGTCTTTTTCTACTTCCCATGTAGATTGGATCTATGTAAGTCTCTTTTATTGTCCTTATTGTTGTCTAAATTCTCTGGGATTGGGGTATGTAGGCTGGTTATCTTTGATTTATGTTTAAAAACCACCTATGAGTGAGTATATATGATAATTGTCTTTCTGAGTCTGGTTTACCTCACTCAGAATAATGTTTTCTAGCTCCATCCATTTGCCTGCAAAATTCAAGATGTCATTTTTTTTTCTGTTATGTAGTACTCCATTGTGTAAACGTACCACATTTCCTTATCCATTCTTAAGGTGAGGGGCATTTAGGTTGTTTCCAGGTTCTGGCTATGATAAACAATGAAAATAGTTGAGCACATGTCCTTGTGGAACAATTGAGCATCATTTGGATATATACCCAAAAGAGGTATTAATGGGTCTTGAGAAAGGTCATTTCCTATTTTTCTGTGAAATCACCACACTGACATCCAAAGGAACTTG
>NC_022027.1:17017155-17017986 GCF_000317375.1 Microtus ochrogaster
TACTCCATTTTTATTGGATTATTTGTTCTTTTGATGATCAATTTATTGAATTTTTTGTATATGCTGCCTCTGTTCTCATTCACCAATCCACTCCTTCTCTCTTTCTGTTTTGGAAATGGCAGGTCTCCCCAGCTACCAAAAATCACGACATATCAGGTTGCAGTAAGGCTAGGCAAGGAGATCCAGTAAGGGGAGTAGGGTTCCAAAAGCATGTAAAAGAGTCAGAGGCAGACCCTGTGTCCATTATTAGGAGTCCCACAAGAGGACCAAGCTTAACAACTGTAACATATATTTAGAGTGCCTCGATCAGTCCCATGCTATCTCCATGGTCATCAGTTCAGTCTCTGTGAGCCTACCCTAGATGCCATGGTAGTTAATTCTGAGTTTTCTTGTGGTGTCTTTAACCTTGCTAGCTCCTAAAATCCTTTCTCCAAGTCTTATGCATCATTATACAAACTCTACCTATTGTTTGACTGTGGTTCTACATTCACTTCTATCAGTTGCTGTATGAAGCCTTCCTAATCACAACTGGTTAGACACAAACCTGGTAACAGGAGATGGCCAGTTGGTGCTACATAGTTGCTCTTTCTAGGAGTCTTAGCTGGCATCACCCTTGTAGATTTCTGAAAGATTCCCTTGTGCCACGTTTTTACCTAACCCATTATTTCGCCCCTTTCTTTAGTCTCTTTCAGAACTCTCCCCTACGTACCTGTCCCCAACCTGATCACTCATATTCCCATTACCCCCTGGCCTCAGTCTCCTCACGAAGTGTCTTCTAATTCTTCCCAGGGAGAGCCTCGCTCCTCCACCCAATCTAATGATCCCTCCTTG
>NC_022027.1:17018506-17029363 GCF_000317375.1 Microtus ochrogaster
GCACCCACACACTGAGACAATGGGGCTGTTCTACTGGGAACTCACCAAGGCCAGCTGGCCTGGGTCTGGAAAAGCCTGGGATAAAACTGGACTAGCTGAACATAGCGGACAATGAGGACTACTGAGATCTCTAGTTCCATTCTTTTGTCTTTAAATTTCCTGGTGTCCTAGTTTTTAACAGCTGAGTAATAATCCACTGTGTAAATGTAATATTTTCCTTTACTTATTCCTTGGTTGAGAGTCACTGAGACTGTTTCCAGGTTCTGGACATCACAAATAAAGCTGCAATGAACAAAGTTGTGTAATATTGTTATAAAAACAGACAGGTGAATAAATGGAATCAAATCAAAGACCTAGATATAAGTCTACATGTCTATAGATGTCTGATTTTCAACATAATGAACAATATCAAAAATGAACAATGGAGAAAAGAATTCACCTTCAACAAAAGATGTTGATCTAATTTGATGTTGGTATGTAGAACAAAAAATAAACTCATATCTATCACCCTAAGACAAGTAAAGATTGAAGGCCTCAACATAAAGCCATATACGCTGAACCAGATAGAAGAGATAATGCTAAATAATCTTCAACTCATTGGCACAGGAAACAACTTTCTGAACAGAATGCCAATAGCACAATCACTAAGATCAACAAATAATAAATGGGACCTTATGGAATTGAAAAGTTTCTGTAAGGCAAAAGACACTATCAATAGGACAAAACAGAGGCCTACAGAATGGGAAAAGATCTTTACCAACCCTATATCTGACAGAGAACTAATTTCCAAAATACATAAAAAACTCAAGAAACTAGATATCAAGAAACAAATAAGTCACTTTAAAAACAGGGCACATATCTGAACAGAATTCTCAACAGAAGAATCTCAAAGACCAAGAAGCACTTAAGATGTTCAGCATCCTTAGCCAACAGGAAAAATCCAAATCAAAACGATTCTTAGATTCCATCTTACACCTATCAGAATGACTAAGATCAAAATTGCAGGTGACTGCTTATGCTGGAGAGGATCTGGGGCAAAGGGAACATTCCTCCACTGGTGGTAGGAGTGCAAACTTTTACAGACATTTTGGTAGTCAATATAGTGGCTTCTCAGAAAACTGGGAATCAGTCTACCACAAGACCCAACAACTTTTGGATATGCACCCAAAAGATGCTTAATCATACCTAAAGAACACTTTCTCAAGCATATTCATAATGCTTTCATATTTCAATGTAAAAATTCAGTATATAAATATTCACACTCAGATTATATATGGTCTTATTCTCTGGACCTCATGGTTCCTTCCAAATGGAAGCATTTCATTCAATGAAGAAAAGGGAATAGACAGGTTAAGTAAACAGAAAGAGACATATCTAGGGGAACAGAAAGTTAGAAGATCCTGAGCAGTAAAATTATAAGAACTGCTGGAGGTGGGGACTCTGACCTGCCTAACTATGCAAAGAGTTGGATATTTGTTCTTGATACCTACCTGCTAAGTTTGCAGCTTCCCAGAATTGCCACTTGAGTTCCAGCGATTCCACTGATAATAAATTATCTCTGGCTCTTTGTAGGAGACCTATCAACATTCTACTTTTAGAACCACCGGTTTGCCAAATTAAAAATTGTCACAGTCATATAGGAATGAAGCAAGTTCTCTTTATAGGTGTGTTGTGTTTTCCCAGTAACACCCATCACGTATGAGTTGGGACAGATCTTACATTTGCCTCTGTAGCAATTTTAAGTTAAAATAAAAATGGCAGTAGAAAAAGTAAAAGGTAAATAAATTTAAGGCTTTGATTATATAATTGAGGCAAGTGGTATATTTGATGAAAATAAAATGCAGTTTGTGAAGAAAATTTATTAATTTAGATGGAACAGTTTTTTTTATTTCTTGATGTAATGACTAACTCTAGACAATAGATTTATATATTTTTATCAAGAAAATATAAAATGGAATAAAAACTTTTATTAAGGACTATAAATAATCTTAGAGAATTAATATAATTAAGTAAAAAAACTGAAACCTTAAACTAGATTAGAAATCGCATGCATGCTATTTACTTTCACAGGATTCTTTTTTTTTCTTTTATTTTTTTATTGAGAAAAGGAAAAAAAAACAAGTTTCCACCTCCTCCCAGCCTCCCATTTCCCTCCCCCTCCTCCCACCCTTCTTAAACCATTAGTAAGAAGACTTAAGTGTCATTTCATTAAATTTCTGAAATAACTTAGAAGATTATCAGCATTATTTTAAAAAAATCAGTGATATAAATTATTTAGTTTTATTTTTGTTCATATGATAAAAATGAAAAAATATATTTAAATTTGAATGCATGTGAAGTACAGTTTACTACAATTGTCTCATCAAAATTTTATTACAATTATCTTCAATTGTTATGTTGTATTTTATTTAAATAGCCATACAATTATTTTTTGCCAATGAGAATCCAGTTGCTTTATAAGAAGAAAAGAGAAGTTGTAACTAATTTTTACATGTCCTTGAAACACTACAGTTGGCAAAAATCACCACCAAAGTGTAAAATAAGCTAGGCTTCCAATTAAAATGTTACAAGTTGGTACTAAATCTAACCAACAATTTCAAATCTTCAGTAACACAAAAGTTGTCACTGTTTTTTTAAAGGTGGCAGACAATGCCTCAAAAGAAAGGGAGATTTTTAAACTTATCTACTCTGAGATCAAAGGGATTCCAGAATAGAAACAACGAGGAAGTTAAGTTTGCAGAATAAAAATATATTCTTAGCACAGTCCATTTACTTCCTGTTGAGTGAAAAGAATAAAGAAAGGCATTAGGTATATTAAAAATTGTGATAACTGCAAAAGAAAATAATTAGTAGTTCACATTTATTTTATGTAATGAGGACTAAAAAACTGCTAGTTTAGACTTTGAAAATTTACTTTGTTCTTGAAATATTTTTATCACAGAACCAATCTCAAAGTTCTTGAATTGTTTCTTGTTTTCATTAAACTTGATCATTTTATCACAGTACTTCATTGGAATGTAATCTAGCATTTCTCCTTTTATATAGACGATTTTATCTTTTCCATTTTGATATTCCAAATAAACATAATTCACTGTCTCACTTCTTAGTATTGGAAATGACCATTTGGAATTTTTGTTTCTCTCTCATTATAGTAATGTTAGACTTAACTGCAGAATGTTTATTACCCAAATGATATGTTGTACTTTTATAACTTCTTAATGTAACAATGTTTGGAGACACTTAAAATAATATCTACTTAAATATATATACTAATTAGTCAGTAATATCCAATTTAAACTTCTTTTTCATGAATTATCACAGTAATAGTGGTGGGTAAGCCAATATGAAGAATAAACATAACGAACAAAATTTATGATAAGATGATAATATGCTTAGTTAGAGGTAAGAGGGAGTTTACATGCTTATTTTAAATCTTACCTTTTAAGGAGAATTTTATTTCCCTATAAACAACAACAACAACAAAAAAAAAAAACCCTGCTAGATTTTATCTCTTTCTCCACACAATGAATAATAATCACAATGGAGTATATATATTACCCTAATTTTTGTATAACCGGGAATGCTGTGGTTTAGATATAAAGGGCAATTTGAAGTAGTTTTAACATCATTAAATGACAGTTGAATGTTTGTATAAAATAAATCATTTTTATAGACATCACAGTTAGCCCCATGCTTTAAGAAATAAAATTTTTGCTTTTCTCTTTCACCTTTTTCAAAATGTAAATTCTACTTTATCTGTTTTATTGCTGCTTACCCCCACAAAATTATCAAAGCATCATAGAAATATTTCCAGTGTTTATATACAATTTTACTTACTGTGCTCTGTACTGTGGATTTGGATTTTATTGTTCTTTTGCAATTTTCTTTTAGTTTGCCTAACAGTGTCCTTTTCATGTTTCCAGAATTTTGAGACTTCATTGAAGATGACTGTTATTCTCATGTATGTTTTTGCACATTGAAAAGAATACGACAAGTAGGTATTTATTCTTTCATTTAATCCAAGTCACCATTGATAATGGCTAAAGCTTCTTTGTCAAAAATTAGGTGTTCAAAGGTGTGTGGATTAATATCTGGGCCTTTGATTCAGTTCCATTGGTCCTCCTGTCTGTTTTTATGCCAATAGCAGGCTGTTTTCTGTACTGTAGTTCTGTAGTGGAGTTTGAAGTCAGGGATTGTGATGCCTTTTGAAGTTCTCCTATTTTACAGGATTGTTTTGGCTACTCTAGTTTTTTGGGGGTTTTTTGTTTGTTTGTTTTTCTTTTCCACATAAATTTGAGTATTGTTTTTTTTTTTCAAAGTCTGTGAAAAATTGTTGGGCTTTTGATGGACATTGCACTGAATTGGTAAATTGTTTTTGGTAAGATTGCCATTTTTACTATGTTAATTTTACCTTCCCAAGAACATGGGAGACCTTTCCATTTTCTGGTGTCATCTTCAATTTCTTTCTTCAAAGATTTAGAGATCTAGTCATACAAATCTTCCACTTGTTTGGTTAGAGTTACTCTGAGATATTTTATGCTATTTGTGGCTATTGTGAAGGGTAATGTTTCTCTGATTCTTTCTCAGCCCATTTATCATCTATGTAAAGGAGGGCCTACTCATTTTTTTTTGAGTTAATCTTGTATCCTGCTACATTACTGAAAGTGATTATGAGTTGAAGAAGTTCCTTGGTAGAATTTTCGGTGTCGCTTATGTAAACTATCATATCATCAGCAAATAGTTGGTTTGAATTCTTCTTTACTGATTTGTATTTCCTTGATCTTTTGTTGTCTTATTGCCCTAGTTATGACCTCAAGAACTATATTAAATAGATATGGCTAAAGATAATATCCCCTATAACTCTGCTGCAATTAATCCACACATATATTTGTATACAGCAATTTCAGGCAGAACTACAGAAATCCAAGGATTATTTCTCTTAAAGTAATGAAAGAATGATATTGTCTCTATACTTGCAGAATATTAACTGAATTGATGTTCATATTTTAACATATAACATTTATGAAGATTTCTTACTTGCCCTGGGGAGGGGTAAAAGATTGTAAAAATGCAATTAAGGATGATTATCTAACAATCTCCTCTAAAGGAATTTTCTTACATTTCTTGGTTTGGTCTATTGTGCTCATAGTCTTATATCTTAGAAAGTGCTATGGTTTATAATATCATTATCACAGATATTCATGTGATGAAAATGTGCCAAGCTAACCTGTTGTAGTTGAAGGTAGTGATCAATGGAGTTGTGCTTTTGATGGTTATATCACATCTTCTGATGCTTTTCTATGCTCTCTGGTTCCAGGGCAAAAAAACAGATTAATTTCCCTGATGCTTTGTCTTGCTGCAGCCTAAAAGAAATTCAGTCAGCAGTCCAAGGACTGTAAATATACATAACCATGATGCTAATGTAACTTTCCTTGCCTAGTCTACTTTCTCTGGTATTATGATGCAACAATAGAAGGATAACTAATACAAGAAGACATGACATCAGTGTTAGAGAGACAAGACTGAATTGAACAGGAGTAACAAAGTCACACATATAAAGTTTGAAGATAAAGAAGTGCCAAAATGAAAAATATACATTGCCTATAGATACAAGAAAGAAGGAAGCATTTTCACCAAGCCAGAAAAAAATATAGGTTTTTGCCAATATTATGATCTTATGATTCGTGATACTCCAAACTGTTTTAAATAC
Source organism: Microtus ochrogaster (assembly GCF_000317375.1). Taxonomy (NCBI): domain Eukaryota; kingdom Metazoa; phylum Chordata; class Mammalia; order Rodentia; family Cricetidae; genus Microtus; species Microtus ochrogaster. The sequence goes on from NC_022027.1 coordinate 17,024,217, forward strand.
CATGATTTAAGATACCATCTTCATGATAATTTGTAACAGTGATGTACTAACAGATCCTTATATTGGTATGTTGGATGTTTGACTAAAAAGTAAGTAACCATGTGTAAACATTAATAATCTTTGTGATATATTTGGATGAGAGTGTTTAGATAAAGCTTAGATAACATTTTTTATTTTAAAATTCTCTGTTTAACTCATGATAAGAAAGACAGAAAGTGCTATATCTGCCAAAATTAGAGAAATCAAAAATGAATACAACAATTAAAAATATCTATCTAGACAGAAGTTTCTGTCCTGCCTGGTCCTGCAGATCTTCAGTCCCAAAGAAACAGAGGATTATAACAATTATAAACAAGCCTTTTAGCCTAAGTTTATTATTAACTAGCTCTTACAACTTAAATTAAGCTATAAGTTTTATCCATGTTAGGCTACGTGGCTTGGTACCTTTTCTCAGTGCAGCATTTTTATCTTAGTTTTTCAGTGTCTGTGTGGCGACTGCAGACTGAGTATCTCCTCTTCCCAGAATTTTCCTAGTCTGGTTGCCCTGCCTACATACCTGCCTGGCCATTGGCCAATCAGTGTTGTATTATACCAATACAAGTGACAAATCTTTAAAGGGTACAAGAGGATTATTCCACAGCACTTGCCCCCCCTTTTTTTCTTAAAACAAGATCTCTGAATCTAATTTCCTTTGTTTAGCTTTTTTCCTGATCATTATCAATACCATCTTGCAACCAACACTCTAAATAATGACAAACATCCATAGTCCAATTTTGGGAAATATGGGTGCAGTTTTTTAGGTTACTTCCTATTGATTGGGGGTGATGATAATCTTACGAGAACCCAAAGAAAATTTTGAATTATGGTCACATCCTGATTGGAGTATTCTGTGAGACTGGTTCATCTAAGACTGAAGTCTTGAGGATGTTCTGAGTGCAGAACTCAGAGGAAATTGCAAAAGAGGTGTTCTGGAATGTTGAATCATCTGGGTCATCCACTTATATCAGAGAATTTTTAGGGGGTCTTTCTCAATCAAACCTAATTTTTCTTAAGCCAGAATGAAGCCCATAGCCCCTCACTTCCTGAGGAACAAAAAGTGAAACCTCTTTTTCCACATAACCTATCATTTGATTTAAATTTAAAGTCAAAGCATTTTCAAAATATATAGGCTGGATTAATCCACCAGCGTTTATAGTCAAATGTCTTTTAGCAACTGCTCCTTATTCCTCGGCAGTCAAACAATTCAAAGCACTAAAATGTATAATATCCAGACTCTGTGTAATTTTTAGCTTTATGTGGCTTTTTAAAAACTATTTCTCTTATTTTTCTTTTAAATTTTGTATTTTTGAGACAAAGTTTCTCTGTTTTCTTCCGCTGTCCTGCATCTCATTCTGTAAATGAGACTCTCCTTAAACTCACAGAGATCCACCTGCCTCCGCCTCCCAAATGGTGGGATTAAAGGCATGTGCCACCACACCTGGTCCTGGAACACACACAGATCTGCTTTCTTCTGCCTCCCAAGTACTGGAATTAAAGGCATATGCCATGACACTCAACCACTTTCTATTTTTAAGGATTTTCTCAATCCTTTTGTGTTTTCTCTTTTAAATCTATATTTTTAAACACACTATAAACCATTTGGAGTTGTTTTCTGTAGGAATCTGTTTTTACTGTATATCTCTCTTTTTTTGACTATATGAGTCTTTAACTTCCTAAGCAATATGGCTAGGATTAAAGCCAAGACTTTGGTGGATGTACTCACCCCATTCCTCGGCTTCCTGAGAGTCCAGGTTTATAGTTGAAGTACTAAGGCAATTCCCATGTTGGGTGCCAAATGAAGTATGATTTAAAAAACCTCAGGGAGAAAAACTGGGGTTTAACCTGAAGACCCCAAAAGCAAAGCAGTCAGCCATTCTTTTCTACATCAACCTCAGACTGAAATTGGCTATCCTGCCTCTAGGAATCTCAGAGTGAAAACGTATCTGAGAGCAATCTCCTCCTATTTTATAATCTTCTTTATTTTGGGAACTATTTTTGCACCAGTGGGATTAAAGACATGTACTGCACAGTTTCTGTGATGAACTAGTTAGGCTACTGGCATTAAAAGGTTGTGTTATTGCTGCATGGTCTATAAGGCTGAGCAGTGTGGCTGTTTTACTTTTATGATGCTCAGGAATTTTTTATATATTAAAATACCAGTGAAATGCCTCTACATATTTAAATTATTTTTACACCATAAACTATCAACAACAGAGTTGAAATACCATTATGATAATGGATTATATAGAATTAGATAAATTTATCATAAAAGTAATCATATCAAAATGTGTAGACTTTGGTTATGAATTTTACATATAATTTATTTTGAATTCAACTTTTCTTCATGTGTGTGTGTGTTATGTATGTGTGTGGGTGAGAGAGAGAGAGAGAGAGAGAGAGAGAGAGAGAGAGAGAGAGATAAACTGATGAGAAGCTCAGAGGACCACCTTGAGTGTCAGTTATTACTTTCTACTGTGTTTGAAACATGATCTCTTGTTTCCATACATGGCTCAAGCTAGCTAGCCAAGGAACATTCATGGGCTCTTACTCCTGCAACTTCTGGTATGTCAGAGGAGTGTTACTATATTGATTTTTATGTGTATTTTGTGAATTCAAACTCAAGTTCTCAGTTTGTGTGGTAAGAGCTTAGCTGCTGAGCACTCTCCTTAGTTCCAGCAGTTCCAGTACTAACATATAATAAATAGTGTCAGTAACAACTAGTGAAACTTCTGATCGAATCATAAGAAAGACGTTATTGCAAAAAGGATGGTGTCAGTAGAAGCATAGAGAGAAGGCAATAGAGCAGAAATAGTTTGCTAACACATTGAAATGTGCTGGCGGATAAGAGAAAGGCAAGTACTTTACAACTGACAGATTACTCATCAGAGCTATGTTGAGGGTATACACTGATTTTATACACAAAAATAGCCAAAACTAAACCTACTGCAAATCTGAAATTTATAACAAATGAAGCAATTAAAAATTATTTGAATATTTTAGATTTGATGAGTGACTAGGGATTTTTATGAGGTATATAATGAATAACACAATGTATAAATGTACAAGGCTACAATTGTGTGAGAAGCAGAAAAGGAGAGGAAACATGACCTCCACATTATAAGTTAAAAATAGTGTTCAATGTGATATAGGATTCTTTGTGTACAGATATAGAATATTTTTCCCTGTTATATGTGAGTCAATTAGCAAGTGTTAGCATAGGAGTAAGTGATGTAAATTATTTTTACTGCTACTACCGCAGCAGAGGTGTAGAAATTATGGAAGCCAGAAGACCAGTTGCCAAGGTCAGAGATTGACAGATCTAATATGTGTTATAACAGGCACAGAAAAGAGAGAGGAAGATTCTTAGTCTGAGACACATACAAGAATAGAATCATTTTCTGAGAGTGAAAAACTCAATTTTGGACCTAGAAAAGTTGAGAAACATATTGGATATAGGTATGAACTATCTAGTAGATAGTAGGAAATGATCCTGAACTGCCTAAATGGTCACCAGGCTGGAGAGTATATTAGAATTGACTATCAGACTATAGATTTTCTTTTTTCTTCAAAACAGGTATCCCTGTGTGGTAGTTGGTTGCTTGAGATAGGAAGAAATGCCCAGGTCAGTCAGCTCACATGAAGCAGATATGAGAATCAAGAGCTATATTCAGGGGTGATTCATCATTTAATGATTAGAGAAATAACAAGAAAACAGCAAAGAGAATAAGAGAAAGCAGTCAGACATGATAGAGTCTGAAACAGAGTCCTGAACACTAGGAACTTTGCAGATTGCTTCATGAATGAGTATCAAATGTATCGATCACTGAACTGATCTTTCTCAGCAGTGCACAGGAACCAGGAAAATCTAAAACAATTTCATCACTTTCTATTAATAAGCTGAGAACTTTTCCATTACAGGAGATTCCACTATTTCTTACCATATATTATTAGAATAATAATTTGAGAGAATCTTTTCATTCTCTGTCTGTTCTTGACTTCTGGGGTGCAATTAGTCTATAATGCATACCCTACTTCTGAAAAATCTCTTCATCCACCTCAGAATTAAATTCTGTAATCAATGATTGAATTGATAAGCTATCTGCTTGAATATGCATTGCTTATCACATTAATATTTTCATCAAATTGTCTTTTGGATCTCTACCTTGACTGAACTCACATTACTATATCTGAAAACTATCCCACTATTAATTCATACACAACTCTAACACCTTGAGTAGTAGGCATTGATGAGTAAGCTTTATAGAGCAAGTTTTTCAACTGGTCTCTTTGTATGGATTCCTGCCCCGCTTCTTTGGCTTTGTAAAATTTATTGGGTTTTCTCTATTCAGTGCGCCTGATCATTTTCAAGATAAATATTATTTTTCTTTAGTCTTTAAAGGTTTTTATCACATGATCATAGTTTACCATTTTGGCTTTATCTCTTGACATTTGTTCACACCGTGCAACAAACACTGAAAACTATTATTCAGTTTCCAACATACACTAGGTTATTCAGTCTACATGTTAGTAATAGAAACTCCCACTTTACAGAGTTTCCTTTACTTTTTTTATATTTATTTTAGATATTTCAGAGTTTACAATTGTCCACTTAAAGTCATGCAAAGTTCACTTTTCCCCTAAGCTTCTGCATTCAGAGTGACATGTTATATGTGGCCATTACAATGCTTTGTTAAAACAACTTTAGCAGTTTGGCTTCATTTAGTGTATAGATGAATGCGATTTGACCTCCAGGTCTGTGCTAGTGGCTGGGATTAGAGCTCAAACTGAAGCACTTGTTTAACTCAGGGATCAATTCTCAGAATGACAGGAAAAAAAAAGAATGTGGTATAAGGGATAGAGAAACCATCAAAATTTGAAGAAGAAATGAAACGAGAGGGGAATCTGGGTAGGAATTGCTAAGAAGACATTCTGTTTGTTCTCCAGCCATGTTTGAAAGTTCAGGCCTGAAATCTAGCACTAAAAATCTGAGACAAGATTTTGAGTTCAGAGCCATCCTAGGTTACAAATAAAGTGTGAATCTTTCTCTCTCTTTGTGTGTGTGTATGTGTGTGTGTGTGTTTGTGTGTGTGTGTGTGTGTGTGTGTGTG
>NC_022027.1:17029463-17035910 GCF_000317375.1 Microtus ochrogaster
AGAAATGACTATGAAAAGTGTGTGTGTGTGTGTGAGAGAGAGAGAGAGAGAGAGAGAGAGAGAGAGAGAGAGAGAGAGAATAATTTTGGTACTTTCTGTGTGTATTAGAGATTCTACTATTGGAAATAAGAATTCACATTATTTGCTTATCTAAGAATAGATATTAATTATTCAAGATGCTAAACATCTTTAAGATAAGATCTTATTTGTCTTAAAATAGGTGAGCTACAAGTGTGTGTGTATGTGTGTGTGTGTGTGTGTGTGTGTGTGTATTTCTGCCTGTATGCTCCAAAATATAGCATTTGCCTTAATCAAAAGTCTACTTTCAAAGGAGTGTGCTAATATTCAATTGGAAAGAAATTACTTCAGAATTCAGTATTTTACATGCTTCAAGTAGGTTTACTAACAAGGTTATGTTGTATTTTACAAATATTAGAAATTACTTAATGTTTTATAGCAGCCTATTGATTATCAAAATATATTTTAATATACAAATGAACTATCATTAATTATGTTAGTGTTGTCCAGGGCATATGGATTAGCTACATTATTTTGCTTATTTTGGAGGCATTTCAACACTTGCTAAGCTACAGCTCTTTGAAACAAACAAATGAACATTGATTCCCCAGGAATTTAAATCCACTGACTGATAAATCTCTAGCTCCATTATACTATTGTCTAAGTTCTGACTCCAAAGTCAAATCGTGTCAGAAATACAGGCTTTTCATAAACAGCATAAAGGAAGAATGAAGCAACTAAACATTGTTCACCCAAAATTGAAAGACTCTTTCATAATAATTTTAAATTGTGGCAATCTTTTTCTTGTTATATATGCTAAGTAAATATTATATTCAGCTAAATACAGATAAGTTCTTTATAAAGCAAATGCCTTGTATTCAACTCTAACTTTGACCAATACTAGTTTTTAAGAACTGTTAAAACTAATTTGGGATTCCAAGGATGTTTCTGTGTGTAATAGTTTAATATGATATAGTGTAGAAGAAGCAGAAAAGGAGATGTCAGACTAAGAGGTAGAGTGTTGACTATCACTGCATCTGCTGATGAAGTCAAGTGCATTTGCCAAAGCTCTTTCACAGATGTGCTAAGGTGCTCCGGATAAGACAAATGACATGTTCACAAGGTGAGGTGTGATAGAAAACCCTTTGCCATAAATAAAACATGTTCTGATGAAAAACATCTGCTTTTCTTTCAAAAATAACAGAGGAAACTGTTCAAATCAAAATAGACTAGAACATCTATGGGCTATTTATTTCATGCCTGTATCTTTATTCTTCTCAATATTTCTCAAATTCAATGTTATCATATCTTGTGATATATTAGTATTTTTATGGCTCTAAATCACCATAGGGCCACTTGAAAAACATGATAGACTTCTCAAATGAAGGATAGTGGACATATATCACTTATCCTTTCAAATTTCTCCACTATTTCAGAAGAACCACATTGACTTCATAAAGTAAATCATTTGACTTTTCAATAATGTTGACCACATAACAACTGAAAGAAAATAACTGTTATTATATATATACATACATACATACATACATATATATATATATATATATATATATTAAGGATAATAAGGACAAGAAAATAGTAAAAGATAGATTTTTAGATAAGTGATTAGCTCCCCCTTAAAGAAACACTATGTTTTGAGCAAGAAGAGTAAACACTCCAAAAAATATACAATATTGTAAGGTATATAAGATTTCCTATATAGATGAAGAAATTGAAAATCAACTATGAAAATATTCAGGATCACTTTCTTAATAAATGAAGATATGTTATGATCATATTTGTTTTATCCACAGTACATTATAATATCATACAAATGGCTTTATTTTTGTCATATTTCCCTAAATCAAATCTGAAAATAATTTGTTGTTCTTTTTTTCCAAATTATTTGTTTCAATCTTTTGTTAGCTGACTATTTTTAAATATTTAAGTGTTAAAGTATGTTATTTTTAGAATTACTTGAAAACTGTAATTTGAATAATGTATTTACTAATTTTTCATTTTGGGAGAAAACTATCATACTTAGCAATCCATCTAATATATATAGTCACCAAAGTTCTCATGTCAATATATATGTTGCTGGCTTATCATTTTAGTAACAAGAGCGTATTAAAATCAATTTACATAAAGAAATTTAAGCATGACAATATACTCCATTTCAGAATATCTTAGCATTGCATTACTAAACAGACTTGCAAACTGTAAGTTATATACTCCTACTAATGGTTCACTCCAGTTATTTAGTATATCTGATTTGTTGGAAGGTGTTTTCTTTATTTTTCTTTTTGGGATTACTTATTTATGTTTCACACTGGAGGAACAGAATTTGGAAAATAATATTTGAATTTCTTTTTGACTACAGTCCCAGACAGAACAATGCTGTCTTGAGAACATTCTGTTTGGTCAATATTAGTAAAGCAGAATGGATGTAAATGTTCAGCTCATTTTCCATGCACAAATTGGAAATCATGAGTAATGAATACTAAACTCACATTTCTTATTTATGTATTGCTCCATCTCATTTTTGTGGATGTTCCCTTTACAGTAGCCTCTAGGCACATTTACAGGATTTAATAAGTGAAGAAGAGATATCTGCACTCTTAATTGTAGAGCAGGATGAAAAACTCAGAGACAGAAAGTTTGTCTTGCAAATTTAATTTCCTCTAAGCCTGTTAGGAAGAATATTCTAGATGATATAACAGCTCTCATTTCAAGGCATTGTATTATATTAACTTTTCAATTTCCACAACAACTAATAGAAATAAAGTTAAAAATCACATTTCTTATTTTAGAAGATGAATGGTACATATATTTGTTTAACTCAAGATACATCTGAATGGTCTACATCTACTATAGACCTATCTGATTCATATCCATAAATGGCTTTTAATAAGTTCAAATTAAAATATTTCTTATTGTCATTATTGTTTCTTTTCCAGGGGGCATAATGCATAATTCAATTTGGCATTACTTAAGGGAATTGCCTTTTCCCCAAACTTGGCTTATGGTAGGTGAAGGAAAATGTAAGGTAGTGGAGCATTTTCCTGTAACAAGATAAAGTTCTGATATTTTATTCTATTTGAAATTATTATTGCCGCCTACTTAAGAAACTTCTATTTTATAATCATCATAGGCCCAATATGTGCACAGAGCTCAAGAACATAATATTATAAAAACAATGTGATATTGATTAGAAACATCAGCAACTCATAACTTGAATCTCAGAAGTGGAAAACTGAGCAATCAAAGTTGGATAATATTTGCAATGGGCACAGTGAAGACAAGGAAACTGTGTTGTATTAAGATTTACTGAAAGTTAAGGAATATATTATTCTTAACAGACACACATTCCTTCAGCTCCTGCATAATTTAATCACATTATATATATAATTTTCAAGCTTAAAAACTGAAATTTTAAATGTTAATTTGTTTGTTCATTGCCAATAATTAGCTATTGAAGATGAGAATCAATTTTCTCCTCAAACAAAATACCTTAAAAATTCCTAACCTCTTTTGTTGCATCTCTTATTGTGATAAAGAGTTGCTAGCATTTCCTCTTCAGTCTGATTTTTATCAATTTTTCTTGAGCAATGAAAGTTTTATTTTTCTAGTTGCTGGGCCCAAATGATAAAACGCGAGGATAATCACACTCCTATTATTGGAAATTTACTCTTAGAAAATTCAGCTACCATGGCAGCTAGAGTTTCCTTCTTGAAAGACCAGAGAACCTTATTAACTTATATAAATTTTTTTAAAAAAATGGACACATATAGACCTTCAGTCACATTGTCAGTTAATTAGGCTTGTATGTGACTGTGTCTTATAATCTACCGTTAAACTAGTCTCCAACTGTGCAAAACAGTGCCAGTTACCACCATATGTAATAGTATTACTGCTCTGCTAAACTCTGCCTCAATTATTGGGCCCCAAATCAAGAATTTTAGCAAAAGAGTTGTGGGAAACCAGCAAATAATAAATAGTTTGCTAAGAAAGAACAGACAAAAAAACAGATAAAATAGTCCAAATTCAATTCAAGAAAGAACTTTGCTATCTGTAAAAGAACAAAAGTATTTCTTATTCATATTTCTTTTTTTCTTTTCTTTTTCTCTTTTTATTGTTGTAGTGCAGGGTCTCAAGCAACTCAGGAGACTTATTCTAAGATCACAGGCATGCATCACTGTTCCCAGCTCCATTTATCTAATAAAAATGATAAAAAGAAAAACTGAAATGAAATACTCCTTAGAAAATAAAAACATAGAAAGAGTGACCATAAAATAGACAGATCTCAAATGATACAATTAGTATGAGATGTTCATCCTAATAAGAACACAAAAATATTATCTAGAATCATTTTCAAAATAAAGTGTGTTAAATCATTGATAATTTTTTTAAGCAAAGATCATGAATTAAGAAGCATGATACAAAGTACATGATACTCTGCCAAGAAGAACAGGTAGCTCACAGCCCATCTCTGAATAATCTACAGAAGGTCAGTTTTGATCATGTCATTGCCCTGTCCAAAATCTTTCCATATTCCCCACTAGCTTTAGAACAAGGAAAAATATTTTGTTTCCCAATTGCATTTGTTTAGACATTTCCGTCTTTATATATTTGAAAATAAATGCCTCTATGCTATAAATTGAATGCTTTTTTATTCCCCCATATACTAAATTCACATGTGTACGTAATATTTAATGTTGTCATTGTAGTATTGTATAAACTTGATTATTATCATTTAAAAGAGTTAAATATAGAAAAAGGGGGTTGTGGAATAACACCTGTTAAAGCTCTTTCTGTAAGAACAATTAAACTATAAATTTTGCTTCCCTAGTGCCAATGTCACAGTGATTACTCCAGACGTTGGCAGTGGATAGAATTGCCTTATTATATCCAAGGTACACCAGAATGTGGAACTGCAATGGGCATGTTGTCCCTGGTACAGATTTAGTGAGGATCTTCTCTGAATGTCGTATCCAGAATTAAACTGAAAGGATGTGTTATTTCTCTGTAAACTTGCTTATGTTTACTGGCAAGCCATTACCACAGAAACTTATTTTTTTTTCCTGCAACCCTTCTAGAACCCAAACATCATAGGTTTAAAGGCTTTTAAACTCAGATGAACAGTTTGGTGGACAATGAGATTGTCAATAAAAGAAGCTGCAAAACTATTTTGTGCTTGTTGGTTCCATGTGCCTGGAAATTGTTTTGAGCTCATTTTATTATTTTGCTTTTAGGGCCACATATTCTACTTTCTCAGTTTAATACCATAAAAGTGTTTGAACTTATAGATTTGGGTATAATAGCAACAAATTTTATTAAGTTTATTGAAGTGAAATACAGAAGTCTTGGGGAAAGATAAAGAGTTGAAGAAAATGTACTAATTAAACAAATCATTTGAATAAAAGCCTCATAAAATTATAAATTCAACAAAGTTTGATCAGCAACAAGTAGATTGAGTGCATCAGAAACATGGAAAATATTAAGTATGCATTTTAGAGTTCTTAAATTAAATCCAATTCGTAGATATGCCATATAGGCAGGGAGTCTACTACCAGCCAGGTGGAAACAGATATGAATCTGTCTGTTAAAAGTTTTGAGGATATATATTCTGTTAAACAGATCAATAGAGAAAACAATCGACTCATACTCTTCTCCACTTTCCTATAGGGAAAATGCCATGTAATCTTTCTAACCTCCTTCTTCTTTTTCCCTGTCTCTCTCCTACCTTCCTCTGAGTCCTTCAGAAAACTATTATCCCCTCTGGCCAGATGAATGTGGACTGTGTTCTCTGATCAAAGGTCTATGCTCATTGTCACTCTTGAAGCAACAACATAAGCAAATCTCCCTCAACATTACCCCCCATTTGTCTAAATAAAAAGGAAAGGCTTTAACTCTAACATAGTAAAACTTTACACAATAACAATTATCAGGTATTGTTTATATAAATGGAATGGTATTTATTTCAGAAAAATAAAATTATAAATAATAAGAACAATTACCATGTAAGAAATACATTCACAACATCCAGTCCATTTTTATTTGGCAAATTCAAAAAAATACTCTCCACTATCTATCCTCTCTTGATAAGACCAAAGTTTTGTACCTAATTTACTTTCCATAATAACCAAGGAAAACTGTAACTTTAAAACATTGTTCTTCATTAAGCAGGAAATTTTTGAAGGACTATCCTTATGTCTTGGCAAAGTTTGGCAGTCATTTTCTTTTGTGTCCTGCTTGTTCAATTTAGAAAGCAAAATGTCAGCAGTTGAAGAAAGGGTGGTTTCTCTCCCAGTGTCTAATTTTGCCACAATAAAAGCAAACGTCTTCTGGCTGGTTCTTTGATGCTTACCACCTTCCTTTGAAATAAATTGGTGCAACCAGGAGCATATGTGTCTCACTGTCATAAAAAGC
>NC_022027.1:17036011-17041311 GCF_000317375.1 Microtus ochrogaster
CACTTCTGCTAGACAAACTCCTCGTCTCAAAGCTTCTGCTCTAAGTGGTAACCAAGTACTACAACATAAGAAACTGTGGAGATTTTATGGTATCAGCCATGACAGCTATTGAGTCAAATATTTCTAAGGACAATTGGCTATGATTGTACATCAAGGTGATAGCTACCTAACCATGGAGGTATATGGGTACATGTCTTTATTTAGGAGATCTGTTCTAGTTACAAACTGTGTTCCTACATTGTATTGCACCTTTTCCTTCACTTTGTTCCAAATAGCACATTATGCAGTTTGTCCTTTTCAAAATATCTTTTCTACCTTTTACTTATAATATGCATCAGAGTAGATAATAAGATATTTGATTACTTACATAACTCAAGATTTTATTAAAGTTATCAATTTAATATGTACTGCATTAGGATGGATTAGCTTCTTTTCAATTGTTGTAACAAAATGCAACATGACCATAGCATCTTAAGGAAAAGGGGGTTTATATTGATTTATGGTTTCTGAGATATGCAACCTACCATGTCAGGGAAGGCAAGGTATGTCAAGAGGAGCAGGAAGTTGCTAGCTCATTACATCTCACATATGAGAAGTAACTGAGGGGAAGAAGTACAAAGAGGAGGAGTAGAATTATAAACCCGCAAATGCCATTTAAATTGACATACTTCCCCCAGCAACACTTCGCTTCCTAAAAGTTCCATAACCTCCATAAATAGCTTGCCACCAGCTTCATGACAAAGTGCTCAAATACATGAGCCTTAAGTGCATTTTGCCTTCGAATCACAACACAGGGAGATAGAGGATAAAGGACATATAAAATGCAAACGTTGTTGTAAAACAAAAGTTTTATTTCATATAATTCTGTAGCTTGAATACCCTGATGGTTGTGACTATTCGCCTAGCCAATTGTGATGTGTGCTGAGGATATAGGCTTGAACTACTATGCCCATATAGAGTAGGATATTTTAATGATGGAAAAGCATTTTCTACTATATGTATACAATACATCACATGTTTTTGATATAGAACAGAAGATGAATTTGACACATATTTTTAAGGTTAGCATTAGTTCCTATCAGAGAATGAAAGAATTGAGTTATAAGTCAGTGCTTCATCCTCCCTAGACTGTGACTTTTTATGCACATCTCACTCACTTTTCTATTACATACTATCATAAAATCTTGCAAATAAGAAGCCTTATAGCAGTACTTGCATAAAAGAAAAAGGAACGATAGTTGTAATCTCTGAGATTTTCTCAAATTGTCTTTTTTCACTTGACAACTCATTATTAATTGGGAAATTTACATGCATTTTTTATGATGTAGATTTTAAGATCTCATCACACTTTTGGAAGAATATTCTCCAAGGCCTCAGGGCTTATGCATATATTTTGGACAAAGGCATTGCATTAGCGATTGTTTGCATGGAATAGCTCCACAATTTTGCAATTTAAAAGGATACAAAGAGGACATTGCAAATATTTACTCATAGTGGCTGAAATACTGCATGCCCACCACTAGATGACCACTAAAATGAACTCTATGTATCACTGCAGGTTTCTTACCTCATACTATATACCATGTCCTTTAAAAAAAGTATGTATATACATATATGTATATATGCATATATGTACATGTATAAGTATATGTGTATGCATATAAATATATACAACATATATGTGTGCATATATATATTTGTGTGTGTATTCACCCTAAATGTCCTTTGCATATATATTATGGCTTTCACTTAAAAATTATTGGCTTCCTGAGTGTGCGAAGATGCGTGTCTCTATTTGTTGATGTCTCATATTTCTTTTGGCAGTGCTCTTTTCTTTTCTTTTCTTTTCTTTTCTTTTCTTTTCTTTTCTTTTCTTTCTATTTGCTTACTTTCTCCTATTCCAACTTATTATTTTTTTATCTCATTTTATTATATATTAGTTTCACATTAGCCCTTAGAACCATGTTTCTTTTATAAGGAAAGGCAGAAACAAGGGAGGATCTTTATTGGATGAGAGGTGGGAAGAAAGTGAGAGGTGTAAACTGAGGGAAAAAAAACATAATTAGGATAAATCATTTGAAATGAAAAAAAATTACAACGCTGTAAGGTTTCAGATCAAGGAAAACACCTGCTAGGCCATTAACATTGAAGAATCTTCAGAAGAAGTAAATTATTTTATATCAGTTTTTACATACTAATAAATTCTAAGCTAATTATATATTTCTCTTATAATAATTTTCTTTGAAAAAGTAAAAAAAATTAAAATAGATATCAAACATTCTGATCTTTTCTCAACATTCATAGGTTGCTCTCTCTGGTGATGTTTGATCTGTAGACACAGATAATCATAAAACTCAGTCTATTCACAAATGTTTCTATTTTATTTCCATTTTTCTTCACATATAGGCAATTAATTCTCTATACATATCTCCCCAGACTTAACCATATGAGATGATGCTTTAGTGAAAATTAAATTAATTTGATTCAATCATGTATAGTTGAAGAATCTTTGAGTAATTCTTTTACCCTTGTTTAAGTGTCTTTACTCCATCAGCTATGTCTAAAAATTGTTTAGTTATTTAGACTCCTCGATATATTTACCTATGTTATCAACAAACTTACTATAGTGAACAAACTACAACATTTCAGCAGAACATCCTGGTCTTAATTATACAGTCGCAAACACTTAACCAACAATCTCCCCAAATACAAAGATATTTTCCTGCTCTCTAAACCTCAATAATTATTTCTTCACTGACTATTACAGACAAATAGACAAAAAACACTTTCGGTTAAGACAAAAGAGACACAAGGCAGTTATTTAAATTACTATATTGATTATGATTTTTTTAACCTGCGATGAAAACCGCAAAATAATATTATCTGTACTATGGCAGATATGTTTTATGATTTCAGAAAAGAAGCATTTGGTAAAAATTTACCAATACTATATCTCTTCCTCTTTCACCTCCCTGGAGAACTGATAATGGTTTTCCTAGGTCACAGCCTCTTAAGACTGTGTTTTTTGAGCATTATTTTTTTTTATTTCACTCTCTATAGAACTCCAGATTGGCAAAAATTAATATGATAACTAAAGAATATTGTTTCCTTGAGCACATTCTATCATTTGCCTCTGAACTTTCTTCTTCCCGATATTGGGGTGTCTGTGTCACCTTCTAGAATGTACAATTTTAGTAATATTGCTCTTCGATACCTATTTACCCTTACTTGCCATTTGTTAAGATTCCTCGTTCTTGACATTTGTAACCCATCTTCATCAAGAATTTGATCGTATATGTTTAGCTATAAACCCCTTTTACCTCTTATAAAAAGTTCCCTTTTTAGTAATCTTCCAATCACTGACCTCCTTGTGATTTCCTGACTTTAAATTTCTACTTTCCTAATTTTTCAGAGGCAAATTTCTCCCTTACTGCAAAACTCCCATTGTATTATTCTCCATAGGAATAAAACCCATTTTAATCTTTTGACTAGATAATATGAAGAGTTTTTTGTACTTCTTTCTAGAAAATCAAATTGCCATCGTCAATTTTATTAGATGACCACCATATTGAACAATTAGGAAAAGTTCATTTAAAATCTGTCTCTATCTTCAACATGTTTCCTATAAAAGCAACATAAAATATTGGCTGATATTTCAATGGCAGAATCTTAATCATATGGAGATGCTAGGTGTGATTAAAAAATACTTTATATTCTTATAGAAAAGGTATTCTATTAAATATTTGAGGTTCTATGAATTTATGCATATAGGGAATGGGAAGTGGTAGTGGCAAACATACTTGCTAATTATTAGGGCAATTTTTTTTTTACAAAAGTTTCTATCTGAATTTTAAATATAGTTTTTATGACACACTCACTTGATTATGGACATATAACAGCATATAATTTAAAATATATTAATAGTTGAAAGATTCCTCTAATCATATGCTTAGAGACATCCTAGAATACATAGAGATTTGTTGAATAAGACTGAAACAACATTGAAGGTATTTTACCAAGACAAATTGGAAATTTTTCATTTTTTTTTAATTTTTTAAATTTATTTATTAAAATTTTGTACCTTCTCCCCTCCTCCCATTTCCCTCCCACTCCTCCCACTACCTCTTCCGCTCCCTCTCCAGTCGTAAGAGAAGTCAGGGTGCCCTGCCCTGTGGAAGTCCAAGGCCCTCCCGCATACATCCATGTCTAGGAAGGTGAGCAACAGACTAGGCTCCCAAAAAAGCCTGTCCATGCAGTAGAATCAAAACCCAGTGCCATTATCATTGTCTTCTCAGTCAGCCCTCATTGTCAACCATATTCAGAGGGTTCGGCTTGATCACATTGTCGTTCAATCCCAGTCCAGCTGGCCTTGGTGAGCTCCCATTAGATCAGTCCCACCTTCTCCATGGGTGGACGCACCACTCGCGGTCCTGACTTCCTTGCTCATGTTCTCCCACCTTCTACTAGGAAACACATATAAACTCCTGAACATTTTCTTCAAAGTCATTGAAATATCCCTTTTTTCCTCCTAAGTGGACATATGACGCTCACTTATGCAAGTTGTGACAATTAAGCAAGCATTCCAATTCTATTATAGAGTCTTCAACAGAAATGCTATAGCAGAAATGCTATAGCATCCTTCACCAGAAATGCTATAGCAGCATATGCTCTCTTAATATTTGAGAAAAACATGTTCATCCCATGCTTACTTCAAAATATTGTTAGGGTGTGGATGCTTCATTTTCCTCAGAAGAGACAAAATTAACAATCAAGTCTTTAACAGGTAAAAAACAGACATAACCTAGTGAAATTTTATAAGGTCCTAGCTAGTATAAAGATTAGCATTAGCCACAGAAACGGATGAGGTTAAAGGAATTGCATGGAATGAGGCATGCTTCACGTTTTTATGTGAATTGGGATGAACTGCTGCTTTAAAGCTTTAACTCTTTTTAAATGTACAGTGGTATTTATGGTGCTAATGTAATATAATTGCTCTCATATGGAACAGGGATTGTAATGTGTGATTATCGATAATGAAAGAAATCACAGCTTTTATTGTCCTGTGACAAGAAAATTGCAATATAGTTTATTATCATTAATATTAACTTTTAAGGTTAAAAAAGATGCAAAAATACATAAAAAAGAAAAAAGGAAAATGAAACACTCAAAGTTTTAAAAATGGAATGCAAATTATCTGATAAAAACAGAAGACCAAAGTGCCAACAACTAGTTGTTGACACGTTAATTATAGCACACAGTTAATTCTAAAGTGGAACTATGCCTAAAATCAGAGAACATCA
>NC_022027.1:17041732-17043120 GCF_000317375.1 Microtus ochrogaster
ACTCGTTGAATTCAGTCTAGTCAATTGTATTTCTAACCCTTCTCTTTGTCAAGAAGATTCTCAGATTTTTATCTACTTGGCGTGTTTTTTTTTTGGATTTATAAATGATCTGAATTCCTTTTTTCTCTTCTTTTGATTTTTATTTAATTGAGGTATTAATTATGATAATCTCAATGAAGTTCTTTTGTGTGTATGTATGTGTGCATGTATGTTTTACCTACTTAAAGATATAAACCTTATAAATTATGGAAATCCTTATAAATTATGCTGGCCTCTATAGGAGTTATTTAACTCAGCTGAATTATTCTCTCAGCAGGATAAAACATAAATATTGAAGTAGGTCAGGGATTTCATCACAAGAACTATTGTCACTCTGCCACTACACTATAGAAAACAAGAGTATGTTTTTGTCTTATAGTCAAGCATGTTGCATCTTCTGTATACTATTAAGGCTGCAGGCCACAGTGAAATCAGTGGAGTTAATCTCTTTAGGTTTAAGCTTATTTATCAAAAAGAAGGACAGCTGAATACTAAATATCAACTTTTTGTTTTCAATACATCCTTCCACAATTGTACAGCAGAGATGAGCCTTAAGAATGACTTTACACACTGAATGCTTCCTGGGCCTTAAAATTACTGAGCACAGAAATTCTTGTACAAATGATGAAAGTTATAAAGTCCTTAATATACATGTGAGTTGAAGAACACTATATTTTATATGAATATTGTCTATATATAATATGCAAATGTGTCTGCATTTTCAAATGTATATAATTCTACAATCAAAATTTTACAGTAAATAACAGATATTCATTATCCTAAACAATGAAATACACCTCAGATACTTTAGTGAATTCCTTGGGATGGTCAGTTTTGATTCCATAAGTTTAAGTAAAAGGGACTGATGTATTGTCAGAAATCACTTGTGAATGCTAACATAGTGGCAACCTTGGACATACTTATCAAGATAGCAAGATTTGTTCCTGTCAAATTGTCATCAGTTCACATTCTCTAAATGCTAAACAATTTCCCTTTCTTATTCCCAACACCAACTATAATTTATTTATTACTATCATTCTAAACTTTCTGTATCTATACCATTCTGGATACAAGCTAAGGTGTATTCCATGCATTAAAAACAACTAATAAAACATAACATTTGCTTTGAAAAACTGAGAAGAAAGCAAGTATACATTCACTGTAAAAATTCTTATAATTTTTGCGTTCTAAATGTTTTTGGACAATGGGAAAGTAGATAATAAAACTGAGTAAAATGGTGCATTGGATTACAAAAATTCTTAACGGGGGAAAGAGAGATAAAGATAGATAGATAGATAGATAGATAGATAGATAGATAGATAGATAGATAGATGGATGGATGGATGGAT
>NC_022027.1:17043220-17049634 GCF_000317375.1 Microtus ochrogaster
AGGGACAAATGAAGTATCTGTCATTATGTTTTGTGATATCCCTGCAGACTTCAGTTTTAAATGTTTGCTCCCTGTACATTACTTTTGGAAACTGTGTATCCTTAAAAGTCAACCTTTGAATTTCATATCACCCTGCCCTTGCTTCCAGACTCTGTCTCTGCTTCCTGTAAATCATGACATCACAACATCATCCTATAGTGATGTCCTGATCTCTTGTACTACCCCAGAATCATTCCCTTTTATGACTTGGTGAAGCTTGTGTAAATATGAGTCAAAACAAAGGTTACATCATTTAATTTCTTTCTATTAAATAAATCTGGTCACAGTGATGCAAAAATAAATACTACAGAAAATTGTCACAAGAGAAGTGGATCTTTTCTTTAACTAGAACTCACCTTTGCATTCTTAGGAATTTAGAACAATTTTGCTGGAAGAATTTGCAAAAGTTTGAAAATGCAGATATAGAAGTCCTATAATACATTTATCAGAGTGTGATAAAAGATCATGAAGTCTAACTCACAGAGAAGAAAGCCTAAGACCCTGAGAATAGGGAGATCAGGGACCTAGAGGAAACCAAATGCTCCAATCTGTTAAAGGATATAGAAAGAAAATGACTCATAGTTACATTCTGCTATACTCACAGACCAGTATTTTGCTCAACCATCATCAGAGAAAATTCCTTCTGTAGTACATGGGAACAAATAGAGAACCCCACAACCATAGTATGTAGAAACTGAGAGATTGTGGAACACTCAGAAGTAAAAGGGTTATTCTTATCAAATCCTTCCTCTCAGGACTCAGGAAAGGCTGTAGAAGAGCAAGCAGTTTGACAATAAGAGCCAGAGAGGATGGAAGACACCAAAAGAACAGGACTTTCTAAGCACAGCAGGATTCATGAACATTGAGCTCTTTGAGTCTGTGCTTGCATGCCTGCCTGATCTGGGACATATGGGTTCCCAGCACTGAGAGTGGAATTAGGCACAATCTTCCATCCCTAAGCCAGAAGCTATATACAACTGATAGTCATTCCAAAATGAAAAATTAATTTTCTCTAACAGAGTCTCACTGAGTATACACAGCACTCTTAAAAGCCGTCCCCATGCCCAGCAGCAGAAGGCCAACACATAGTGGACACAGTGGAATCATTGGAGTTTCCTTGTCTCAAAATGCTTTCTCAGAGATTTTATTTTAACCTTACAATCATTTGTGTGTGTATATCATATTTTTTGTTTGGGGGTTTTTATGGGATGTCTATGTATGCAAATCTGTATGCATTTGCATCTATTTTGCTATGTTTCTCCTTCAGTTTATGTTGTCCTATTCTGTTTTTTTCTTATTATTATATTATTTAATTATTACTTTAATGTCTTTTTGGCTTTTGAAAAGTCAGAGACAGGTCGGGTGTGTATTTGTGTAGGAGGGGAGAGAAGGTGGGGGGATTCTTACAGGAGGTGGGGAAGGGGAATCTCCATGTAGAACATCTTGTATGAAATATTATTTTCAATAAAAGAAAAATAAAATTGAAAAGAAAATAAATCATTAGAGATAAAGAGAAAGAAAGAGAGAAAGAGAAAGAAGAAAGAAAGAAAGAAAGAAAGAAAGAAAGGAAGGAAGGAAGTAAGTGATCATGGTAAGAGTTCAGGAGAATAATTCCAGTATAAATACAGACATTAAAGCCACCTCAAAGTTTCAGACGGGAATAAAGATTCTATTAGGAACAGGGTAAAAAGTAACTCATTTTATGTCTAGAAAATATTTTTTCTGTTTTACCTGTGTCCTAAATGTTCTAATGAAACTGAATTTAAAAAATCCACTTGTGCAGAAACAATGGCTCAAACCTTAAGGATACTTAACTTTTTTTGTGGAAGACAAAAGTTTAGCTCCTTGGAACAACATGCTAGCTGTCACTCTAGTTGAAAATTATTTTATAACCTTTTCCATGGTGCACATGTGCACACACACACACATGTGTGCACACAACTCTCATGTATCTACATAGAAAATAAAGAAACGTTTAAAACAGATAATAATTGAAGTAAATTGTTTAAATGAAAATAATAATTTAATTTGTTGTGAGAAATTTCAAAATAGCATAGCTTTGCAACTGGGGCGTGGTTATTGTTCGATTCTTTTATCTAGGAGGGCAGTTCAGATTAGGAATAGAAAATGGAAGAAATTTTGTAGAATAATATAGATTTTGACAAAGAATAATATACAAAGGTGGTCAAAATTGCTAAAGATACTGATGCCATTAAAATAACTGTAGGGCTTTGCATAGGAGCAACAAGAACCTGCTTTGATGGAATTTCAGAGATGTCCAAGACTTAATCAGGCAAAGACCCCAGGATATAAACTCTAAAAACGTTTTCAAAGGAAATCCTTCAAAAAGAGATAGCTATAAAGGTTCTCTGTTCAAACTGCACTATTTCTGGATTTCTCCAAGGTCACCTACCCACACTATTTTGAAGTCACTGTGTCAGCAGTCTGTGAGTGTCAAATTACTGCTCAAAGGTCAAAGGAAATTGGCATTGCCAATGTGGCGTTGTTTTTGTAGGCCATCTACATAAGGGAATGATGGGGTCATGGAGTTTTGCTTGTGAGGTCATCATGGTGAAATGTGCTTTAGAGTACAACAATCTGCAAAAAGCATGAACAGCAACTAATTTCATCAAATACAAGAATCATTTGAGACTAACTATAGAAAAAATTTGAAAGTAACTCTTTCTTGGCCTTTAAGTTATATAAGTGAATCTTAGTTTGATTGTTTGATAGGTAATAAACATACCAAAGATAAGAATGTATATTTATTCAAAGATAGATACCAATAATTAGTGAGATTTGATTAATTAGCTGACCACAATTTAAGAGACATGGTCTTAATTTTTTTCATATGGGTTTCTATGTCATATATGAGAGAGAAGATTCAAGTATTTCTGATAGTAGTATGCAGAAGGTATTATACCAGTAGATTGTTGTAGCAATATTGTAAGTACAAACGAACATTTACTTCAACTCTATTATTGTGATTTATTTTCCTAGATCTGTGTCCTCATATTATCATATACATTAACCTGCAAATTCTAGGATTCTATAAGTTATTATTTTAGGCATCAGTCTTAAGGGACTCCTACTGCTTCCAGAAAACTCCAAGTTCTCATAGCAATTGTGAGAAGGTCAAAGGACAAGTATAAATGCACTCTGTGTCAATTAAACTTCTGTCAACCTGTTTAAGCCAAGTCAAGGGCCAAGGACAATATTAGTTCAGCAGTAGGTATATCAGCTTCAGTCAGGAGAAAATATACATCAGTTTGTCAAAGATAGCTTAATAAAGAAGCCTAGTAATGTGTGAATTAAATTGTTCATTTGATAAAATAGTATCACTGTTACACTTATGAGATTAAAGGTGTTTAAAATAATGAAATATATAAAGGTTCTATTATGGACTACATTGTGTCTTTTTGAAACTGGGTATATAAGGGTAACTATAATACTATCATGTGTGCCTTCCCTGAATTAGAGGTCAAAACCTAACCTCTGATGTTGACTGAATTTGGAAATAGGGCCCTTAAGGAGGTAATTAAGAACAAATGAGGTCATAAAGTAGGAGTGAAATCCAATTCAAGTAGAGTCCATTAAATGGAAGGAGTATAGATACAGAGGGTGTGCCAGAGAACAGACAAGTAAAGAAGCACTTCACATACTCCTCCACAAACACCAATAATACACTAATAGGCTTTGGAATTGTAGGGGAATGAGCATAGTTTAAGCACTTAGGCTATAATACTTTGGATTGTTTTCTAGATTCCTAATGCAGAGGATCATGTAAAATATCTCAAGAGTCGTTCCCTGCAAATGTGACAGGTATATTTGGAGATTTAATGTCTCTAGTGAGAAAATAATATAATAGCAATCAAGATGGTTAATATCTATTTTCTATTTATTTATTTATTTATTTAAGATTTCTGTCTCTTCCCCACCACCGCCTTCCATTTCCCTCCCCCTCCCCCAATCAAGTCCCCCTCCCGCGTCAGCCCAAAGAGCAATCAGAGTTCCCTGTCCTGTGGGAAGTCCAAGGACCACCCACCTCCATCCAGGTCTAGTAAGGTGAACATCCAAACTGCCATCTATTTTCAACTTTCTAGAATTCAAAATTCCCGGGGGACCCAAATCTGAGTATCTTTCAGAGTTTCCAGAGAGGATTAACTGAGGAAGAAAAACTCTTCTAATTCAAACCACAACATATAATCATTAGCCTTGTTTTCTGTCCTTTCCTGTACCAGGGTACAACTACCATGACTTTCACACCACATGGGAAATAAACCATGACAAACATGTGGATGTCCTAGAGCCAAGTTTCTTTGAGAGATAATTTTAACATCCAGACAAAGTATTTTAATAGTACCAAGTGGGAACATTTCAAGTAATGCTTTAAAAAACTAGCTACTGTTATCTGGCAAGGTCTACAGGTAGATTATTAAGCCACTGAAATACCAATTGCTTACCTCTCTGAAGTCTTCTGAAGACATCAAACAAAGGCTCTCCAGTGTGAACTACTGTAAATTTTTACAAGATTGTAAAACATAATTTTAAATTTTATCACTATGAAAAATGTGCAATCACCAGTTTCTGCAGCACATTAAAGGTTATATGTAAGATATCTTAGGAAAGCATCCTTCTATGTGTCCAAGTACACAAAGCAAATGTTTCAGTATTATAAATCATGAGTTTAAATGGATTGATTACAAATAGCTTGAATATTTTACAGAAACTCATTTATGTAAACAAGTATGATTAAATGTTAGGTGACAGTACTTGCAAAAATCCTGTTCCGAACAAATGATTAGTTGTCGTATACCAACTAACATATTGCTGCTTCTTGTGAGTCTATCTTCTTCTTTTATTCTTAGGATAGAAAATTAGTAATGTTGACTGTATTTCACTTGCAAAGTCTCTGCCCTTACTTTGTTTTGATGATTTGCTTTCTGTCTATATCAAATTCATGCATAAAGTAAATAATGCCAAAGTATTTAACAACATGACATTTTCTACCTAAAAGAAAAGATGGTACTGGACAGTGAAACTCTGCAACTAGTTCACACAAACCTAAATGATTTCCTCATTTGCATGAAGCAAATAAGAATAAAACTTTGAATGCAGAGAAACAATACCAGAGATACAAAAAGTGTTTGTTGGTGGGCTTCAGTTTACAAATTCCTTTCTTTGTCTTAAAATTTGTGTGAAGTATTTCAGATTATGTTTGAATTAATCAAGGAAATGTCTAGGTTTTAGGGCACAAGAAAATTGTAAAATGTACATGTAAAAAAAATGATAATCACAGAACAGTTGATTCGAGCTAGTGGGAGCTCACCGACTCCAGACTGACAGCTGGGGAACGAGCATTAGACTGACCTAGGCTCTCTGAATGTGGGTGACAGTTGTGTGGCATAGGCAGTATTGGGGACAATTAGCAGCGGAACCAGTATATATCCCTAGTGCATGATCTGGTTCTTTGGAGCCCATTCCCTATGGAGGAATACCTTGCTTAGCTTAGTTGTGGGAGGAGGACTTTGGTCCTGTGGCAAGTGATGTGATAGATTTTTTTAATTCGTTATTGAAGGCCTCTCCCTCACTGAGGAATGAATGGAGGTGGGTAGAAAATGAAGGGAAAATAGCAAAAGTTAATATAAAAATATGAATTACATTATTTTAAAGTAAAGAAATTCAAAACAGGAGAGAAACAAGGGATTTTAAATTCACAATAAATGTGCAATCAGTAAAAATGAAATATTATAGTAATTGTCATAAGAAGAGCTAACCAGAGCTTTTAGTTCCTTCATAAAAACTAGCACATTAGAAATTTGTGTAAACAAGAAGTATGTATTCAAGGAGAGATACTATCAAATTAAAAAATAGAATACAATTTATAAAAATATTTAAACATCAGTAAAAATAAGGCTTATTTATCGCTTTTCTAAGGAGTTTTTAAAGTCAAATTGTCATGGAAAGCAATATTTTTTTTAGATTAATGATTTTAAATTGTCATCTTTCATTCAGTTTCTATGCCTTAATGTACAAGTATGTCCTGGGGTGGAGAAATAGATCAGTAGATAAAACATTTTAACCAAAAATGAAGGAATTGAGTTCATATGCCTCACTCTCATGTAATTGCTAGAGCAGTATGGTACTCTATCTGTAATCCCAATATTACTGATGCCGAGACAGAGTCTCAGACAAAGATGGGTACTGAGACTGACTGAGCTGTCAATGCTGGCTTAAAGCAAGAAAGCCATGATCAATAAATATATGAGTTGTGAAGACAAAAAACAAAAGACAGGACTCACACAAAGAAATGGACTTATACACACAAACATACACATCACACACACTTAGGGTCAAAACCAATATGTCCCTTTC
>NC_022027.1:17049882-17054492 GCF_000317375.1 Microtus ochrogaster
TTACAGGCTTATTACCCGCACATGGTTCAGTGTCTTTTCATTTCATCTTAAATATTTAAATAGTAGAAAGAGAACTGTTTAAGAATCCATGTAGTAGAAGTTAAATGTATAACTGGATTTTAATCTGGTTAATGTTGAAAGAAAGAAAAGCTGAGAAAGTTAGCCAATGATATTGGTTAGATGTCTCTAAAACTTAAGGATTTTGTTAGATGTAGAAGGGATCATCTTGAATTTTAAGAGTCTGAGATTTTTTTCACAGTGAATTCAGTTATGAAAATTAATTTCTATCTGTTGACATTTAATAAAGCCAGAGGTTTTGGTGTTATTGTTGTTATTTGTGTGTTTTTATAGACAGAGCATTACATAAGTTAGAATCATTTTTCTTTCAATATAAGTAAATTACTGTGTGCTCCTTAGGTACATTATAATTAGGCAGGCAAACAAGTGTTCCAAGTATATGAAATTGAAAGAAAAAAGCAAGGGAAAATGTCCTAACATGTCCTATGTACTTATTATATGTTTTCAAATACAGTGTGTAGGTATTCTTTAACTGAATTTTAAAAGGCTTCATAAAATATTTGCAAGTTTCCTGAAAAGCCAGAAAAATCAGAAACTGTAAAACTTGTTTAGCTATTCAACTTTACATAGAACAGCTGGATTAGAACTTCAATGGCTATGAATTTGTCTTTACTACATCTTCCAAACTGCCTTCTGTTTTACTGTGTCATGGAAAAAAAAAATATTGATGCACATCCCACTAATTGCAGGGTGTTTTGCTTAATCACTTTCTATTTAGAATTGCAATGTTTTCATTGAATTAATCTTTTTTCAACATTTTTCATTTGAGGGCCATACCCAGTCTCAATGTAAAGTTAGACTATCCTTTCACTACCCCAGCAATACTTCAAAAAAAATCCCCATTTTTATAAAAGCAGGAAATCTTTCAAAGAAATATTTAGGTCAATGTCTCATAATTATTTAATGCTACATGCTTATTACATTGCATGGTAGGTAAAAGAACAATTAGGCATTAGTTAATAATAACAAAAATACATTATCATAGTTACTGCCAAAAATATTTTACTAATTGTTGAATGACACACAGGTAAAACAGTAAACTATCTGTCGTCTATAATAGAAGATAGATAAACGTAAGCATTCATAGTTTCACATGAGCCTGGGTATATCTGTGTTCAGTATACTAATATGGAATCTATATATCATAAATATGGGTACAGAACAGACTATTCATATTATTATGGAAGAGCAGACAAACTTTTCTCAGAAAACTAGGAGCAAATGGTGAGAAGATGTATCCTATTAGCTACAAAATCACATCTAGTCAGTCATGCTAGAAAAGTTCATCGTCAGAACAATGTCTAGTATATGCAAAGGGCCTTGAACATGCAAAGCTTATGGAGGAAAAAAGAAATAAGACAGAAAAGGTACATAGCAAACTCTTACTATTAAAAGTGCACACTATTAAGTGTGCACATGGTGGTAACACATGTCTTTCTTCATTGTTTTAGATGAATATAGAAATGGAATTCTTTTTATTTATTTATTTATTTATTTAAGATTTCTGCCTCCTCCCCGCCACTGCCTCCCATTTCCCTCCCCCTCCCCCAACCAAGTCCCCCTTCCTCATCAGCCCAAAGAGCAATCAGGGTTCCCTGCCCTGTGGGAAGTCCAAGGACCGCCCACCTCCATCCAGGTCTAGTAAGGTGAACATCCAAACTGCCTAGGCTCGATGAAAGGAGACAGAGACAGAGACCCACATTGGAGCACCGGACAGAAATCTCAAGGTCCAAATCAGGAGCAGAAGGAGAGAGAGCACGAGCAAGGAACTCAGGACCACGAGGATGGGGATGTTCTATTGGGAAATCACCAAGGCCAGCTGGCCTGGGTCTGAAAAAGCCTGGGATAAAACCGGACTAGCTGAACATAGCGGACAATGAGGACTACTGAGAACTCAAGAACAATGGCAATGGGTTTTTGATCCTACTGCACGAATTGGCTTTGTGGGAGCCTAGAAATGGAATTCTGTCTTTGCAGGAGATCGATTGAATCTTTTGCTTCTCTTTTTCAGTTATAGATTACTTCTGCTTTGCTTGAATATCCTTTTCTGCAAACAATTTAAAGAAAAGAAAAAATAAACTAAAACCTTATTGAAGCTCATGTTGGTGCCCTGAAGACATTGTTGATTATTACATACCCTTACCACTGCTCCTTCCCCATAACTTTGTTAGTTATTTAGGCAAATAACTGGGCTTTTGTGGTTGGTTGAACTTGCAGCAGCGAGTTTATTCTGGTTTTAGCTACTTATTGTATCTACACAGAGTGCTATGGTTATTTGCTAGGGTCAAAGAGCCCAGATACCCTGGTAGTTTTCAAGACTCCTTTGGTGTCCTAGTTAGAAAACAGCTCCTGAATGCCGGTGACGAGCAAAACTCCTTTGTCCCTTCAGGCTGTCCGTACTTTTAAGACCACAACTTCCTACATTGCCATCTCCTTAGAGAACCAACGCTAAGGGTACCACTCACATCGATTGCTGACAGGTCAGTAGTATAAGGTAATAGCTTGTATTTGAGCAGAAAACCATAGGTGGCTGTGCTTTCTACCGCTAAGCCATTTTAGCCTCAGAAAGATGATTTCAGACTGCAGCCCGTTTTTGAAGGGTGTGATGCTCGGAAGTACCGTCTTTGCCTTGATCACGATGCTTGGACACATTAAGCTAGGTCACAGAAACAGGATGCACCACCACGAACATCACCACCTGCAAGCTCCTAACAAAGAAGAAGTCTTGAAAATGTCAGAAGCTGAACGCGTGGAACTTAGTAACAGCATCCGGGTTTACTGTATCATTCTTGTCACACCTCAAGATGTGAGTTTGTGGGCTGCAGTGAAGGAGACTTGGGCCAAACACTGCGATAAAGCAGAGTTCTTCAGTTCTGAATACGTTGAGGTGTTGGAGTCAGTAACTGTGAACGAGACTGACACCTGGTTGATGATGAAACAAGCTTCAATATATGCCTTTAATACATACAAAGACCAGTATAACTGGTTCTTTCTTGCATATCCCACCACATTTGCTGTGATCGAAAACTTAAAGTATTTTTTATTAAGAAAAGATCCATCACAACCTTTCTATCTAGGACACACTGAACTTTCCGGAAGCCATGAATATGTGAGTGTGGACGGAGGAGTTGTTTTAAGTATAGAATCAATGAAAAGATTCAACAGACTTCTCACTGTCAGTCCAAGTGAGTGTCCGGAAGAGGAAAGAGGGATTTGGAGGATGTCTGAAGATCTGTTGCTAGCACACTGCCTGAGATATGAGGAAGTGTTGGCAGAAAATGCTGAAGACGAGGAAGGAAAAAATTTATTTAATACCAAAACTATTGGGATGTTTATGAAAGAGGCAATTACTGACTACCCGAAGGATATAGTGGAAGGATGCTGTTCTGACATGGCCATCACTTTCAGTAGACTGACTCCTGATGAGATGCATGTGATGATGTACGGGGTGTACCGTCTTAGGGCATTTGGACATTTTTTCAATGATGCTTTGGTTTTTTTTACCTCCAAACGGTTCTGACAATGACTGAAAAATAATTAACAGCCTGTATTTGATAACTACAGAAGCCCTAGTGGCTGCAAAATATATATATATCCAACACAGGAGAGTGCCTCTTTCCTGGTCTAATCATTTTGTGTTATTACACACTGAAGTTCAATTTATATCCTTAGATAATGTGTTATTTTCCCTTAAAGCACTTGTAAAATTTGTACGTGTTGTAAATAAAAGCTTTAATAATAACAAGAGTTCAAATAAAGGATTCATTTATATGGTGATATTTTGTTTGTGATTTAACAAATCTTGCCTGAAGATCAGAGAAGCAGAGAAACGAGGCACTAGTTCTTACCTCTACCTCCGACTGAAAGGGCAACCCTGTCTCTAAAAATCTGCAGAGCTAAGCCACTACTAGTTAGAGCTAGCCACAGAGGGCAGGTAATGGTGACACATCCTTTAATCCCAGCACTTGGAGGCAGAGGAAGACAGGTCTACACTAGACTGATACAGATTTAAGAGAGGCAGAGCTCCCACCTTTGATTGCAGTACTTGGGATCACATGCCTTTAATCCCAACACTAGAGAGATGGAGACTGGACTGGTATGGCGGCATGGAAAGAGGAATATAAGGCAGAAGGAGACAGGAGCTCAGAGCATTCGGTCTTACATTTCCTAGAGACAGGATCAGATTTTTGGTCTGAGTAGAATTAACTAGTGACTGGCTGCTCTGTATCTCTGATCTTTCAACTTTCTCCTGCTAATATCTGACTCTGAGTTTTTATTATTAAGACCAATTAGAATTCGTGAAACACATTTATAAATTTATTTATTTGATGCATATTAAACTATAAACAACAAAATACATGGGAAACTTTTGTGTATACACCTCTAAAGTTTTATGTCTTTAGTTTCCAAACATGTAAATAAAATTTTAACTGTGAATTTATGACTAACAAAATACTTTTTTAAAAAAAGTCTTAATTAAACTGACCAGTGGTGGTACATGCCATTAATCTGGGCACTTGGGGGGAAGAGGT
>NC_022027.1:17054633-17057138 GCF_000317375.1 Microtus ochrogaster
AGAGAGAGAGGAAAAGAAAAGGACATCCCACCAAGACCCTGGCAATATCCACTTAACAACATTCCAGTTATAAAATGACATATTTAACAAAACTACCTATAATTTATCTGTATTTTTTCAAGTGATGATGCACCTCTCAGCCTTGTTTGAATTCTGAAATTAGACGCTGGCTATGGATCCTTTCAGATAAACCTTAGAAAAAAAATTATGTTATACAGATTATATCCAAATTTTCACGTAAATATGCATGAAAAATTTGTCAGAGACAATAAACTATGCAAGGTTATCTCAGTTTTTTAAAAGTCATTAAGCTACATATCAAAGTTCTATGATTTATAAGATATTATGCTAAGGCCTTTGACTGAAGCAATAACCTTAAATTGATATATACTATTAATATGTTCCCTTAAATTTTATTTGATGTATTTTACATGGTAATGTGAGGGAGAAAGAAAACAAATAACTTTAATAAATGAATTCAGGTTTAATTATTTACTTAAAAAAATTCTGAATTATCTTTAAGTTAAAGCAAGGCTATATTTTAAAGTGTTAAGCTATTTGAAACATGCTGATTTATGAGCATATAAAGAGAGGTATGTCAGGGAGTCCTATCCTTAGAATTAAGCTGGTACTAAAATCATTAAAAATTTAAAATTAATAAAAGTTCAAGAGAATTGTCTTATTGAAATGCTTTAACAAAGCACAAAAAAACTTACTTAGAAAACTTCATCTGTAAATGAAATACATAGATGTCACCCTTATACTTTATTAAGATTGTCCTCAAATTCCCACATGACTGGAAAGACACTAGGGAAAACACAGACCTAGATGGCATGACTACAGTAAACTAAAATTAAATTCCTTTTTAAAAACATCCTAGAAGCTAGAAATTTCTTTTCATGTAAAAATTAACTATTATATAATCAGTCCTTCTATTATTCTATTTTGCAAGGAAGATTGGAAGGAGAGCGATAAATTTCCATATGTCCTTCATGTAGCAATGCAATGTGGTGGAATTCTTCTGACAGTTGGCATGAATAGATTTTTGTTTTGGTGTTCCTGATGGCTTAATACTCCCATCTGTGCCCGTATTGCCCAGTGGTGTTTTTGTTTGTTTGTTTGTTAATATTCCAGTAACTCTCATATACTTTTCTTCTTTTGTCAAATGCATAAATTTATTTTTGACACCTCAACTCCAGTCTCATATATTCTGAAATGTTTTTAGTAGCCAGTAGTCATTAATCTTCTCATGAATTCTATGTTTTATTGTATTTTCCACTTAGCCAATAATTCACAAGTCATAAACAAATTTGGAGCCATAGGATGATCAGAATGATTTTTAAAATTCTCAAGGTGCAGATTGGTAGACTAGTAAATTTAACAGTCATCCACCTAAACTTTCACTGTATCTAATATTTATTACTTTTAAGATTATTTATTATTTGGAAACTTTCTGAATATCTTATGTATTTTGACAGACATATTGTTAAGTAGAATATAGTCAATTATAACTTTCCCAAAGACAATGATTATGACCTATCTACTGTTTATTAAAAAAGAGGTATATATTATTGAAGACACAAACTATAAAATTAAGTTACTGAACATAGTGGCCAAAATAGTTAAAAAATGCATTTTAGTAAGGTTCCAAAGCTATTTCTTCAATTAATTACTGTAAAATTAAATGGATATCAAAATATTCAAACCACAGGTTACACAATTTCAGACAAGGAAATTTTCCCATTCTGTGTGTCTTGTCCAGTGATCAAGGGTAAAACAAGATATGAAGATGAAAACTTAAACTTCAATATTCATCACAAGGCTGCATCATTTTTCTATTGTCTTTGCTAGAAACTTTCCTTCTTTGGAGATAAGAAAAGGTGTAATGAAATGTAAAATGAGAAAAGAAAGCTGTACAAATAAATAATTTTTAGTTTGTAGACTTAATAAATACCCAATAAAGAATAAACTGAATTTTTGCTTTATGGGTAGCTTACATTTTATATGCAGGGCACTTAAGGATTTTGATGATGTGAAATAGCATGTATCTATTGCATCATACCAAAAAATATTACTAGTATAAATTTTATGCTGATCCACTAATGCATTCTTTCCTGCTTA
The DNA here is from genome assembly GCF_000317375.1 of Microtus ochrogaster. NCBI lineage: Eukaryota > Metazoa > Chordata > Mammalia > Rodentia > Cricetidae > Microtus > Microtus ochrogaster. The sequence goes on from NC_022027.1 coordinate 17,056,755, forward strand.
CTCAAGAATAGTAATTTAAATCATATAGTTTTGGTTTGCAAGATTCATTGACTTTTTGTTCTATGCATGCTTCTGCCTTGTTAGGTGTTTTACTAAGGAATGTGAATATATTCTATTGAATGCATATACCACAGTCCACATATTCAACAACTCCCAATATTATAGAATTGTTTGGGTAAGTAATAGAAACATTTAGCTTAGGGTATGTGTTTGAGAGTGTGCATGTGAACCTACTCTACGTTAGTGTACAGTCTCTCTGTAGCTTCGTAAGAATGAGGACTACTGAGAACTCAAGAACGATGGCAGTGGGTTTTTGATCCTACTGCACGTACTGGCTTTGGGGGAGCCTAGGCAGTTTGGATGCTCACCTTACTAGACCTGGAT
>NC_022027.1:17057333-17076561 GCF_000317375.1 Microtus ochrogaster
AAAAAAAAGAATCAATTGTCTCCCATTGAGCCTGCATCATTTTGCTCTCCCAAATATAAATAATGGAAGCTTTACAGGCTCAGTGATATTTACTGTGATCTCTGCTTTTAGTCATCCCAGAAAGTATATGATGGTATTCACTGTTAATTCACTTTTCTGTGTAGAATTTTGAATGATTTTTTAAAATATGTTTAATTTCAAATATATTATCTTTTAAATTAAGAACAAAGATCAGATATCAGTGGTTGATTGAATCATCACCCCTAAGAGTTCACATCCTAAAGTACTTATCTCCAGCATCTCACTTTGAAATTTTATCTGGAAATAAGGTCATTGTTAGATATTGAGATTATTGATAAGAATGGACTCCTACTCCAAACTGGATGGTATCTTCAGAAAAGGGGAAATTTAAACATAAACAAGAACATTAGGATAAGCAAAGCAAAAGTCAAAAACAGCATAATGCTTCTAGAAGCCAGAGATTGAAGAATATTACTGTCAAGTCCATTAAACAGATTGTCTCAGAAGCTCCAGAATGAAGCAGATTTCCTAGGACTTGAATATGGATGCGACACCATGGAATTATCAATAACTGAATTTTCAGTTTTGAGTCACTGATATTATGAAATCTGATCTGACAGCTTCTACAAATTTATAGACTTGTCAAAACTTAGTTGTTGCTTTAGAAAAAAGAGTGGACTTTCTGCTTTATTGCTAACTTTTGTCAGTTGTTTGTAATTCGGAGATATGAGTCTTTGATCAGATATATATCTACCTGAGTGTTTTCTCCCAGGCTCTGGTCTGTTTTTAAATTAATCACTTAATGTGTAAACAAGAAAAAATAACTTCAAAGAACCCTAACTTACTGAGTTTGATATACCCTATTTTGGTGACATATCTAAAATTCTTATCACCAAACACAAGGTTAATTAGTTTTGCTCCCATCTTATTCAAGAACTTTTATAGTTTTAGGCAATACATTTAAGTCTGTGATATGAGTGTGTATATGTATGTGAGAAAATGCATCTCCAAAATATAGCTGTGTTGTTTTCATTTTTCTTTTTATTTCTCACTCCCTTCGTTTCTTTCTGCCTCCCTTCCTTTTTGTTCTTTTCTTGTTGAGTATCCAGTTGTTCCAATATATTTTTTGAATTCTCTCTCCATTGAAATAATTTTGCTTTATTTTAAAAGATAAATTATCATTATTTGGTAATCAGTTTCTAATTCTATGTTTCTTCCCATGAGCTTTGTCACCATTTTTGGCTAATACTATATTAATTCCAAAACTGTGACTTTACAGCTGAACTTAATGTTGCTCCTATTTCTGTGACTGCTTTTCAGTATTATGTCGAGTATTATATTCTCATTTTTTCTTCTGCTCATACATACTTTTGAAGTATAGTCTGTAGATAGCCACGAGATAATATGTGGTATTTTGATTTAAAATTTTTCTGAAACTGCACAATAAATATAGAATATCATAGTTTTTACTTATTAAATTACAGTTTTGTGTATTCACTAACTTCAGGGCTTAAATTTTTAATTTTTAATGAGATATGGATCTAGTTAAGCTGAATGAGTCACCATCCTTCCCATCAGTTTTTAGTATAGTATTGAGAATATGCAGGAGAAATAAAATGAAGCTTTACCCATTTTATCTAAATATAATGTACTTTTAACACACTTTAAGTACCTTTAGCTAGTCATTGAGCACAGTTACAATTATATTTAATAAAAATAAAACATTCATTGATATCTAATCATAGATTCATTTAACATTTACTCTCAAGACTAAACAGGTCTTCTCTTGAGTCATATTCTATCCTCACTATGCTGTTGTCTTTTGTGTCTGTTTTACATAATTCTATATTAACATTTTTTTCATTACTCATATACATAGTTTCTTTATTAAGTGTTTTATAACCTAACAAGAAGAGATGAAAAAATCAGTTTTGGATTTCTTCATGCCTGAATACTATTTTTTAACACTGATAAGACAAGAAAGAGTTTAATGAATATGCTCCAAATAATTTATACACAGAAATAAATAGGGATTATTCCTTGATTTCTGTATTTCAGTATACTGGATAAGTTTCATACCAATCTGAAATTTGTTTTACAGAATTAGAATTGAATATGATTTTGTTTATTACTCCCCCACCCCATCAGTTGAATGCTCAAATGTGTTTTCTACTAATCTAGCCTTGCTTTTTTTAAAAATTTTTTTGTTCTTTATTTTTCATTCTTAATTTTTTATTTTGGTTATATATATATATACACTTTAATTTATTATTATTATTATTATTATCACAAATTTTCACCTTCTCCCCTCCTCCCATTTCCCTCCCCCTTCCCCCATTTCCCCTCCCCTTCCCTCTCCAATCCATAGAGCAGTCAGGGTTCCCTGCCCTGTGGGAAGTGCAAAGACCTCCCCTTCCATCCAGGTCTAGGAAGGTGAGGACCAAAAAGACAAGGTTCCCACAAAGCCAGTACATGGAGTAGAATCAAAACCCAGTGTCATTGTCCTTGGCTTCTCAGCAGCCCTCATTGTCCGCCATGTTCAGAGAGTCCAGTTTGATCACATGCTCCATCAGTCCCAGTCCACCAGGCCTTGGTGAGTTCCCATTAGATCAGCCCCACCATCACAGTGGGTGGGTGCACCACTCCCGGCCCTGACTTCCTTGCTCATGTTCTCTCTCCTTCTTCTCCTCATTTGGACCTTGGGAGTTCAGTCCAGTGCTCCAGTGTGGGTCTCTGTCTCTATCTCCATACACCGCCAGATGAAGGGTCTATGGTGATATGCAAAATATTCATCATTGTGTCTATAGAGTAGGGCCAGTTCAGGCACTCTCTCCTCAGCTGCTCAAGGAACAAGCTGGGGACATCTTTTTGGACACCTGGGAACCCCTCTAGAGTCCAGTTTCTTGCAAACCCTCAAATGGCTCCCTTAATTAAGATGTATACTTCCCTGCTCCCATATCCACTCCTCCTCCATACCAACTGTCCCCTTCCTCCAAGCTCTCCCCATCCTCCCCTTCTCACTTCTCTCTCCCCATCTCCCCTTATCCCTATCCCACACACACACCCAATTGTTCTGAATTGCTAACCAGTTCTTTAGTCTCCTCTATTTTGTTTAATTTTTCATCCATTTTTTCCTCTCATCTTTAAAAAAATATTAATATTTTCTTACTATTTCAGCAGTATTTTTTATGTTTACCTCAATTAATGCTCTATCACTGTAATGTACTACCATAGCAAAAGCAACTCAGGGAGACAAAAGTTATTCTGGCTCACAGTTCAGGAACATAGACCATCATCGTGAGGAAGTCTAGGCATCAGGGTCTTAAAAACAACTGGCCAAAGGACTTGCACAATCATGAAACTGGCCCTGATGAATGCGGGCTGACTTTCAGTTCTCTTTCTCTAGCCCTACAGTCAGGGATCCCAAACAAGAAAAGGAACTACTCAAGGGGGGAAGGACTACTTATGTCAAACACCTTAATCACACTGATAACCTGATAACCTGACAAGTATGCTAATCATCACACTGACTTTCTGGAACTCTTGAACTTTTTACCAGTCTTGGTTTCAAGGCTGTTCTGTTGCATAGGAAATTTATTTAATCTTTATTGTATATATTCCATTGCATATTAACTTTAATATTGTGTGCCAGTTTTGTTTTGGACAAAACATCACCAAAACCCCAAATCTCATATTCTAAAATACTAAAATAGAAACATTTCTCTAGAACAGTTCTTGATGCTATAAAAGATAAAAATTTTTATAGTATTTAATGGAAAGGAAGGTAGGAAGCAGACACAAATCAGCACTTCTAGCAGACAGGGTGCTAACCCATGGTGACTGATAGTTAAGGACAGCCTGGAAGGTAGAGACACTTTCTCAATAAACTCAAACAAAGAGGAGGGGAAGAGGCCACGGAGGAGGAGTGAGGGTGGGAAATGGAATGTGGAGGGAGAAGAGGATGAAAGGCTGAATGTTTTCGAATTTTTTTTTTTTTCAGAAAGAGGACTTTTTATTTGTCTCTATTAAACGCCTGGATTTTACATCAGCTCATTTACCTTTTGCAACAGTCTTGTCACCAGTAGTTTTTCCAGAACCTTCACCATGGAGCTCCATGAATCTTCTCACTCAAACTTGGGTTTCTTGGGCATTTTTCCTTTTCTAACACAGACGGTGTGAAACAGATGAATGGAATAGCAAGCCTTTTCTGTATCTTTCCCCACGTTGTCTGGAAACAATTTGCTAACCACTCCCTTCAAGTCATTTGTCTGGACTTCTCAGGGCATGATTTCCATCTTTTTCCAGATCTGGTGGACCTGGTGATACTGCACGTAGGACTTTTGTGCATCTGGTTATTTCTGGTTTTAGTGAAACCAACACAAAACAGATGAAGCAAGTAACCATCAGTGGTTCTGACATCAACATGAGTTTCAGTTACGGTCTGAACTTTTTGATCATGGAATGCATTTTGTCCAGGGTAAGAGCCATGCCATGGAAGTAGTCAGACAGTTTTTACTATGAACATCTTCAGTAGAAACCTATAATCTCAGCACTGAAGAGACTGAGGCAGGAAGGACTGCCCGAGGTGGTATTGAACTTGCCATCCTCTGCCTTAGTGTAATAGGATTATGATACACCCAACTTAAAAGGCTTTTTAATGAGCAAAAACAGTAAAAATTGAGACTCAACACAGAACTGGACAATGTACCGATGTCTTTTTGGTTTTCTGAGAGCACCATGGTAGTCAGCAAGAACAAATGCCTAATGAAAGGGGCAAGAAGAAAGAGGTTGATCCATTTTCTAAGATAGAATGGCATGATGGGAGCTTGGCATGATTGGCATATGGCTCCAGTTATATTATTAAAAACATTGGAAAATCCGAAGTCACAAAAACTCAAGGAAGCAACACTGTATCTGATGGCCTCGAGGGCCATGTGTTTAAAGTGAGTTTTGCTGAGCTACAGAATAACAAAGTTGCATTTAGAAAATTGAAGGTAATCACTGAAGATGTTCATAGTAAAAACTGTTTTCGAATTTTTAAGTTTTAATTTCTTCTGGGTTAACACGGTTGTATTTAATTTATGTCTGTTGACCTTATATTTCCATCAAGCACCCAGGGAAATCAGCTCTTTTTTCACACTTTGCATAGGAATCTCTGCATCTTTGCAACACATTTTCTGACTCTTTGCTTCAATCTTCTGAAAAACACAAGCACGGGATTAAAATTCTGCCAACTCCATTACTACTTTACAACAGTGATCACCGTTTCTCTGATGCCCAATAAAGCACTATTAATTTCTATCTGCTTTCTGTCAAAATGTACTTCACTATCCATATTTTAACCAATTTTCTGTAAATAATTATTTAAATATTCTCTTTCCTTTTTGAGTCATCAGCAGAATTGCTCTTAATGACTTCTTCACAGTAATATTGATTTCTTCTTAGAACACACCTTAAAATTTTTAACACCTCAACCCATTTTGGACAATTCTTATACTACTTAGTTATATTTCATAATTTTAGTCATATATATGTATATAAAAGATATGATGAAATAAATATAAATATATTTTCTACAGTTCCAGAGGTAGATATGCCAAAATGAAGGTGCCAAATGTTTTGATTGATGGGTAATTGCTTTTCCTGTTTGTATTTGTTAAACATCATCATGCAAACATATAAGACAGAGAAAAGAAGACAGTTTGATTTACTCACTCACTTTCAAGATACCAGCTTCTGTCTGGTAGTATCTATTCTTGTAATTTCACGTAAAATCACTTAGTTTATAAAGTTTTCATCTAAAAATATTATCACATTGGGGATTAGAGTTTCAACACACAGATAAGGTTGGAGGGAACAATCATTTAGTCTATACTGGTATATAACTCCACAGACAATGAAAATTTTATCGGTTACTATTTTGTGTTAATTATTCATTTCTGTGAAAATAACAACTGGAAAAAGGAAGGAAAATTTTTTTCCTCAGTGTTTCAATAATGTCTTTTGATCTATCAAAGGGCCCTAATGATTGAGCATAAGAATATAGTGTATATAAGGTGTGAAGGAGTAGAGCATCTCGGTTTCTGCTAAGCACATTGAAACACATATAGGCATGTGTTTGTGTGGAATCGAAACTGGTAATGTAATTCTCAATTTAGCTTTGTCATTGTGTTTTTGCTTCACTTCACACTTCTTTCTTTTTTACATTCCTGCTTCACCATTCTTTTCCAATCTTCCTGTCTTGTCTTTCACGCTTCTTTCATTTCTTTCCTTGTTACTTTTTTCCTATTTTGCCTCTACTGTTCTGTTTGTCCCTTCTTACATCCCTGTCTATTTCCCTTTTTTGTTTGTTTGCTTGCTTTCTTAAATTGTCTATTTTAATAGCAAACTCTTCATTATGTTACTAGAGTCATTGTGGTCAGAGCCCGTGCTCTGGCAGACATAACAAAGCCAAACTCAGCCACATATCATTACTAAGAAAAATAGAGTCAACTTAACAGTGAAAAAGAAAGAAAATTAAGATTTATTGAATATAGTAACATTTGATCAAATTCAAAGGCCATCTTCAGTTTCTGGCAAAAGTCTTGGTTTAAGCAGGAAGCAAGAGTAATCCTGAGTTAAGTCATCCTTGTCTGGATATGTTAGGGCTAATCTTAAAGCCCTCATTGTCTGGACCTATATTTCCTGAAAGATTATCTGATTAGTATAAACCTTTTCCCACACAAAACAAGGTCCCCTTCCAATTACTCCAGACTTGAAATAGGTTGGGGAATCCCAATTTCTTGGGATCAATTGTTTATTTGTCTGATAGCCATTGATATGGACATAGGAGTCACTAATTACACACTCCTATCTGTAAGGCAGGTTGCAATCAACTGGAAGTGATTGTAGTTTGATTATTTAATCTTAATTTAGAATTTAGGAGATAATATATCAGTATACTTCCTAAACTTGAATTGTACTTCTGTACAGAAGTGATCATGCAGTCATTAGCTTCCTGAGTAGTTGATACCTCAAGGTCATATCACTATAACCAACTCCAATTCTTATTTTTACCCTACATAATATTTAGTTTAGCTTCATATAATGCATATATATTGTACCTATACTATTTGTAGGGAATAAATATTACCATAAAATAAAAAAAATAATTAAGACATATGTCTAGTCTTAGAAATGAATATATGTTCTTATGTCCCTTTAATGTGTCTTGGTTTATGTATGGTTAGAATTTAGCCTCAGAATCCTTACTCCCATGGTTATGAGAAGATGTTCGCTATGATCAATTTAATAACACCCATTAAATAATTTATACAAACCTCAGTTTAATATTTATTATGAATTTTACAAGTGCAAGATCTTATGCTTGGCATGGAGTATCAATATATTTAGATATTGGTCTAAAGGCTTTGCCACAGTTCAATTAAGGGACTTTGATTAAATTGTAAAAGCAAAGGGCTCATCTAATATGAAGGAAGCTTATTTTTAGTTCAGTTAGATGTTTTGGAACATGCAAACATTGAAAGTTAAAATGTTAATTTCTTTACCAGTTGCTCTTCCACCCCAAGTCAGGAAAGAAAGTTTCTGAAAGAAAAATAAAAGTGAGCCTTATGACCCTAAACTAAACACTTCCCTGAAACAATTATTATTGTGACCACCACCTTCACTTTCTAGTGTTCCTAAGCCTTAAGACATGATGACAGCATTTCTTACCAATAGGACACCACAAATGACCTTCAAGCTTTAAATTACCTAGGGGCTCCTGCATTTGAATGACAATTTATTCTAAAATTCCAATGTTAATGTGTGTCTATCATGCTCGGAGCATTCCAATAGCTTCAACTTGACTTCAAGATAAATCTTTTCCTCTTCATCCCATCCTTTGACATCCGTTATTCCACCCATTACCCTACCTTGTATCAGATTCCATTCCCAAGGCTTCCTTCTTCTTTATGCTATTAAGCCATGTTCCTTTGGTGTGCAATATTTCTTTTGCCCTTCTTCTTAGAAACTTTTCAGCATTTAGCACTTCCTTTACCAAATTCATTGCCATCATGAGCTTTGCTTCAGGCATGTCTGTAAAAGGCAAGGGATTGGAATAATAAAACTTTCCTAGGCTTCATTTAGCTTTTAGCATGAAAACTAAGCTATGAAGCTACTATATTCCTCATCTTGCTAGATATTAAAATGCTTCTGACACACCCAGAAAAAGCAGAATAAATCTCTGTATAGTTTCAAATAAAACTGTAAAATTCTGCTTGTTTCCTAGGCTGTGATTTCAGTTCAGCATCTGGAAATGCAGGTCTTTTGTCATCACCCATTTCTGTCACCGAAGATAATGGCAATGCTTGGTTAATGGCTCAAGGAAAATAAAATGAAGCCACCACCGAGTTCTCTGTTTTATTTATTCTATTATGATACTTTATAGCATGCAATTTCATTTATGATGCTATTTATCATCAAGTACTATACCAAAAAAATGATATGACAGGGCTGGAAATAATGAGAAAATATAATATTTCAGTTGTTTTAGCTTTGAATTTGAGTTTGGAAAGCATGCTAAAGCATTGGAAGGTGGAATTTATAGGAGATTAATGACACAAACAAACTGGAGCATTCTTTAAAATGTTCCAAAGTATCTGTAAGCAGGTTGAATAAATAATTATGTCATCATTTTCATATTTACCTTAGAGAACTGAACTTTTTATCATTAATATTTCATATAATAACGTCTCTCTTAAAAGTATAACTTTCCTAGCACCCTTTGGGCTTTGCATATTTTGAGTTTACAGTAAACTCTTCTAAACACTTCATATAAATTCCATTATCCATAAAGGTTACCCAAAACGTCAGATATTCTCAGACCCTACATTTAGTGGTGTGTTTATCATGAGAAAAAAATACTATATGTATGACAAAGGTTAGTTTATAAATCATGAATAATAAGTTATTAGTAATGGTAACTAAATATAATGTGGAATGATTGTAATGGTATATTATAGTCATAGGTATGCGAATATAATCTACCTCACACTACAATATTGAATTTTACTTTCATCCCCTAATTTTATAGCTTTTCTTTGTTGTATATGTAGTGCCTAAATTGATACTCTCAATATCACACTATTTTTGTCACACAAGGGTAAGGTGACCATGGACACTGGGGTGTTGTTGGTAGTTAACAGGAGACATAGTCTAATTGATGAAGAAGTGAATACAGCACAGGCTGACCTTTATCGGCTGCAGTGTGTGAGGGTGAAACGGCATTACGCCACCACAGCAGTGATGTATTTCATAGTTATCAACTGTTTATTTGTAGAAATTTTCTAATAATTTGAGACTGCATCTGGCCTTGAATGACTAAAACCATAAAATTAACTAGAAATCAGGTAAACGTTGCTTACCATTCTGTTATTTCCCTTTATTTTAATTTCTCAGTGTCTACAGTGATTTTGGTTATTTGTTTTATTTTCATGTTTCTTCAAACACATGGGTTAATGGAATACTCATGACTTCTCTAAAAGTATTCACTTTTCACCCTACTCTTGTTATTTTTAAAATATCATCTCTATTTCCATTATATTTCTGAAAACATTAAATTGGTAACAAAATTCTAAAACTTGAGAAATCATTTAACAGTGCTAAAATTTTCCTTAAAATTTTCTGCTGATCTTGTGTGATTCTTATTCCTCAAAATTTCATTGTTATTGAAAAACAACAAAGAGAGAAATAGAAGGAGGGAGCCTACAGAATGGGAAGAGATCTTCATCAACCCCACATCTTACAGAGGACTGATCTCCAAAATATATAAAGAATTTAAGCATCTATGCATCAAGACATCAAAAAATCCAATTAAAAATTGGGGTACAGATTTAAACAGAGAGTTCTCAACAGAAGAATCGCAATGAACAAAAAGCACTTTAGGAGATAATCAATATCCCTAGTCATTACAAAAATGCAAATCAAAAAGACTCTGAGTATCACACCTGTCAGAATGGCTAAGATCAAAGACACTGATGACAGATTATTTTAGAGCAGATGTGGAATAAAGGAAAACTCCTCCTCCGCAAGTTATAGTAGTATTACAAATTTGTATAGCCATTTTGGAAATCAATAGGGCAGCTTCTCAGAAAATTGGAAATCATTCTACCTCAAAACCCAGCTATACCATTCTTAAACATTTACACAAAAGATGCTCAATCGTACTATAAGGACTCTTGCTCACTATGTTCATGGGATTATTCATAATAACCAGATCCTAGAAACAGCTTAGATGTCCCTCAGTTGAAGAGCGGATAAGAAAAATGTGGCACATTTACACAACAGTGTATAACTCAGCTGTAAAAAACAATGACCTCTTGAAATGTGCAGGCAAATGGATGAAACTCGAAAAACGTCATTCTAAGCGAGGTAACACAGACCCCCAAAGCAAATATGTCAAGTACTCACTCCTAAGTGAATATTGGGAGTAAACTCTCGGGGGAGGGCAGGGTGACAAGGTTATGATTGAGGAGCTCATGAAAACACATGGTTATGGACCAACAGTTAGGAAGCCTGCATGGGACCAACCTAGGCCCTCTGCCTGTGTGTGCCAGGTGTGTAGCTTGGTCGGTAAGTCTACTAGCAGTTGGATCAGGACCTTTCCCATGCTCTTAGCTTCCTTTTTAGAACCTGTTAACCATGTTGGATTACCTTGCCCAGCATTTCTGCAGGGGATGAAGCTCAGCCCTACCTATACTTGATGTGCCATTCTTTGTTCAAGGCCTGTGGGTGTCCTGGCTCCTTCTGAATGAAGAGGCTGGAGGAGTGGATGGGGGGCAAAACAGAGTTGAGGGGGGGAAGAGATAATAGAAAGAAAGGAAGGAAGGAGAAAAAATCGAAAAAAGGAAAAGAAAAAATCAAAAAAGACAAGGTTTTAAAAATATCAGATTCTCCCCCCATGAATAGACAATATTTAAACCAGACTGCTCACTCCCTTCACAATTCATTTCCCATTTTTAATGATTGCATGACTTTTGACAACACAGTTTTCAAAATCTGAATATAGATAAAATATTAAACCTTTTAAAAATTGTAAAGAAAGCAAATCAGGGATAATCATCACCAACCAGACCATGTCTTTTCGAGGTAAGGCTATCTGTTCTTAGATTTTTTTCTGTTGCTATGATACAACAGTTAGATTAGAAAACCCCCTCCCCACACACACCAAAGAAAATCCAAAAGCAACAACAACAGAAACAAAAAAAAAAATCAATCAGGATAGAAAGGGTATTTTCTGTCCTATACTTCTAGAAAACAGCTCAGCACAGAGAGAATCCAGGGTGCATTCACAGAGGAGGAGTTTGAGGCAGAAACTAAAGCAGAGACCATGAAGTCTCAGTGCGTTAGTGACTTGCTCCCTGACTCCTGATCCTATACAGCTCAGACTCTCCTGCTGGATGATGGCTTTGCCCACACTGGGTTGGATGGTCTTAAGTCAATTATCAGTCAAGACTGTTCCTCAGAGACATGGCCATAGGCCAATCTAGTGTAGACAATTCTTCAACTAATGTTCCTCCTTCCAAGTGACTCTAGTTGTGCCAAGTTGACAATAAAAGCAAACCAGTACACTATCCCATAAAAAAACCCACAATGAAAATTTCAGTCATTGTTGTGAGCATATGGTTGTGTGATAAAACAATGACAGGAAAACAGAAACGAATGCTTGTCTACTCCTTTTGTGTTTCCCTTGTCTCTTCACATCAATTTCCTGAAAGCAGTTTGTTTGACCTACTTTGGTTTAGGTTTTGCTGCCTGAGCAGGAGAGACTTCCCTACAACATGTATGACTTGCATGCCTTCTTTTCATCCTACCTAATGCAGCAAATAAAGTGGAGAATGCTTGTGAGGGAAAAATAAGTGCTGATAGATGTTTATTAGCAATTTAATTTGATCTTGTAGACAACTAGATTTACAAAAAATTACCAGACTAGAAAACAAGTGAATTCTTAAGTCACAGTTAGGAGTTTATTAGATAAAATTGAGTCATCTTGACTTGCAAGTGGAGGACAAAGTCCACAATCACTCCTCCACCACTTCTAATTTCAAGTATATGAGTCTTTTATTCTTACTGGCATATTAACTCTTACTTATCAAGTATTTCCTAACAGATCAAACTACAGAGAACAAGGTTGACAACAAATTGGCTCCACAAATTTCAATCAACAGTGCCTTATGAAAACCTGTTACTTTGTTAGTTCATCTGCACTTAGCAGATATGAATAGTTTTTAAAAAAGTGAATATATTTAAATTTGTTTCATATTTAGAAAAAAATTGAAATGTACATTGATAGCTACTATAACATTCATTTAAAAATTATACCAGTCTAAGTGTGTTTTTTCTGCTAGAGTAGCTTTCCTAAAATCCTGAGTTACATCCATAGGATTACAAACACATACACATATGGACAACACATACACACATGCATGCACAAGTGCTTACAACCATATATACACATGTATGCATACACACACATGAACACATTCACATACACTATGCACACCAAGGCACTCACACATGTACAAGTATACCCACGTATTTATATATAAATCGACATCACAAACACAACACATGCATACATACCACACAGATATGCACGCATACACACACAGAAATGTACAGCTTGATATTTTTCACTTGAGCTTGATCTCTTTGTTCTGTACATGTATGGAGTCAATCTCATTTCAAAGTCGGTTCTAAGAGATTAAGACAAATGTATTGACTCATACTTTTTTTTCATTTCTCTCCAGTTTTATTCTTTCTAGAACTTTTATCGGGAAGACATGTTGCACACTGTCAAAGACTTCTTTTTAATATCTTTTGCAATGATCATGTGATTTTTGTCTACGAGTTCATTTTTAAAATTTCCTTTACATTTATTGATCCATGCATGTTGAAACGTCACTCTATCTCTAAGGTAAAACCAACCTGATTACAGTGGATGACGATTTTCATAAGAGACTGTATTAGACTTGCAAATACTTTATCTTTAGTACAGTATTTATTAGGGATGTTGGCCTATACTTTTCTTGTGTCTTTACCTGGTTTTAGTATTAGAGTAACATTAGCATAAGCAAAAGAGTTTGGAATTTCATCGATTTCTACTTCTTTTTTCAGAATTAAATAATTACAGATAATAGATCTTCTTTGAAAGTCTCACAGAATTTACTCTGAATATTTCTGTACCTGGCCACTCCAGAGACAGAGACAGAGGCAGATACAGGCAGATCTTTGTGAGTTTGATGCCACCCTGGACGGGACTGAGAGGAATGGCTTCCTCCTTTCTAACATGCTCTCGCTCCTAACGCCCTGCCTCTTCTTCCTGTTTGGTTGACCCACCTATACTTCCTGCCTGGCCAATCAGCATTTATTTAAAACATGATTGACAGAATACAGACAATTCTCCCACACCACTGAACTATAAATTGGTTAAAACAGTAAATTTAGTGTTATATACATACTTTTGCCATAATTAAATACTTTCCACTGGTTAAAAAAGGAAAGATTGGAAGAGAGGAAATCACTAGAGAAGGTGTTACAGCATCACACACACACACACACACACACACACACACACAAACACACAGAGAATGATATACTTCCCAGGGAATTTCAGTGCGGTGACAGTGAACAACAAAATGGAATATTAGGCTTCACAGATGATCAGTGGTAACTGCAGAGATCATTCAAATATACTTCCAGATAAATGCAGGTTACTGAAAAACGTTTATATAATAAAATGAGAAAGATGTTACAGCCTCTCAGCAACTTATATATGATTCTTTAAAAAAAACCTGATAATATCTATAATAATCATAACATTCATAATGGCCTTGTTTTTCTTTTAAATTTTTTATTAATTCTACACACCAGCCACAGTTCTCCTTACCTCATGCAAAGTTACTGTTATAACATGGGATGAGAAAGCAAATATTTTTTTCTTTACTATTATTTCATGATTCCTATATATTAAATATTCAAAAATGGTCTGTTTAATAATTGCGATAATAAAATAATGCTTTAATATAATATTTACCTGTTATCAACATAATTTATTGATTCATAGCTAATAAATCTTCAAATTCAAAAGATTCTCATTATATACTTAATATGAACCTGACTGGCAACTTAATATATGAGCCGCATTTATTTTTCCTCAGGCCTGAGAATTATACTATACATTTTAATTGCAACAAAAAAAAGAGAGCTTCATTAGTTTTTACGGCAAGAATAAATAGCTTACATCAACAATATTACTTTGACATTACCTCATGATAAACAATACATTCAATGATTTTACCAAATATTTTTAGAGATAATTGACACTGAGAAGTCAGAATCTTCCATTAAATATTTTAATATTTAAATTTAAGGCATTTTCAGCCTTGTTAATTAAGTAGTTACAGCGTGCTGATCACTAGGAAATGAATAAATGTATAATAAATTCACAATAAGCAGCTCCTTTAATTCATTTCACATGGGATGCAAATGGCAGTCATACATTTAATAAAGTTCTGAGTTCTTGCACTGCTAATAACAAAGAGAAGAAACTTTTAATCACCTTTTTTTCTAATTTACCTCACATGAGCAGAAATAAACAGCCATTTGATCAGTAAACGTGAAAGAAAACAATGTAATAAAATTTAGGCTGTGACATGAGCAGAAGTATTGAAGAAATATAACACCTTTTATACACAGAGAGACAAATAAAATCTACTAGTCTCAGATACTTTTTAAAGGAAAACAGAAAACAATATGATAAAAACGTTGGAAAGTAACTAGACAACATAAAATATAGTGATCCAAAGGAAAGTTTGACATATTAAGACTATACAGTAATCTATCTAATTAAAATGGGGTCTTTAAAAATGAATACTTGTTGATCTCATTTTAGTTACAATATTTAATGTAAATATTTTATTAAACATGGACTCAGGTTAATGCTTAAGATGCTTAGAAAAATAAACATAAAAATAGGAACCTAGATAGTGATCTGAATATATTATAATGGCATCTGTCCTAAAATCTCTACCAATATGAAAATAAATAATCTTATTCTCAATGCCAAATCTTATTAATATTTCATTTACTTTAGTAGAAACAGTATTGTTTTGAAAATATACACCTGAATTTTATTTTATTTTTTTTTAAATTTATGTATATTTCTGTGTACTTCTAAGGAGGAGTTCAAGAAGTCAGCATTGGATTGAGGAAGGCACAGGGCTAGAGAGTTTCCAAATGTGGGTATTGACCAATGTAGCCAGGATTACAGGAGTAGAACATGAGTTAACAAATCAGTCATATATAGGCTCCTGAAAAAAATCCCAGAAAACGTCATACACTTAACCTGCTGGGCTGAACATTCATAGAAACTTCAGTTATTATTACACCTGAATTTTAAATAAGAAGCCTTAATTATCTGTAAGAAAAATATAAATTTAAACACTCATGTTTATTCTATGTATGTGGGTTTGTAAATACACATTACCAAAGCACTAAAGTGTCACAATACGCAAAGTGTCTTCTCCTCCTTGTCTGTAATAGTATTTTTTTCATACACTAGCAACATTTTCAAAGATTATATTTTCAAACCAATGAAGCTTTTTCTTCTTGCATTGCATATATATAAGAAAAATAGTTATTCCATTAGTTACATCTGTTGTTCAAAGAATTTTGAGAAGAAAAGAAACTCATGCCTACAATTTTCCTTTCACATTATTTTTGTCTCTGTTACTAAGTTACATGATAATGCTCAATAGCTTAGAATTTAATGCACAACTGGCCCTAAAACATAAACCAGAATGTATACATTAGAAATATCTCTCAATAACATGACAAAAATAAACATATTTTCAAAGATAATTTATCATCACTTTCCATAGAATTGCTGTTATCTCAAGTATGCCCAAAATCCCTGTTCAAATAAGAATAAATTTATTGTTATAAATATACATTTGATTGAAACTTAAAATAAGTAATATTAATTACTGAAGTCTATGAGTTTATGTGACTGTACAGAAAATGTTGCTTCAAAGTATGCACATATGAATATAGAATGTATTTTCATGCTAAAATTACAGAAAACACGTTTTACCATCAATTCAATGGGGAAACCAACTATTTACACATACTTGTCTTATCTCTATTTTATATACAAATCAATGCAATAAAATAATAAACAAAGGGAAAGGAAGACAAAATGAAAAACCTCTTTACTAGTGATTTCAAAATCATTTGAACATATACAGCAATAATGTGATCTATGTTTTCTAAAACAGTGTCAACATTATGCATCCTGAATCTGCTTGATAATGTTTATTAAGAAGATACAGTCCATATATCCAAAGAAATTGAAAATAGAAGAAAAAATAACGAGTTTGGTAAAGTGAGAAAAAGATATACCTGCCGGGCGGTGGTGGTGCACGCCTTTAATCCCAACACTTGGGAGGCAGAGGCAGGCGGATCTCTGTGAGTTCGAGACCAGCCTGGTCTACAAGAGCTAGTTCTAGGACAGACTCCAAAACCACAGAGAAACCCTGTCTCAAAAAACAAAAAACAAAAACAAAAACGAAAAAGATATACCTAAAAATTGCATAAGGCCTCTAGAGAGTATAGAAAGCATCAAAATTTTAATGAAAATGAAATAAAATAAAATGATATTTAATAACTTAAGTAATAAAAAGATAAACTTTCAAATTTCCTGAATAAAATATATTAAGATCAGGAAAAGAATAATAAGTAATACAAAGAATTTTTAGAAATAATACTTCACTAATAGATTAAAATTTTTCGCTTATCTTTACAATATACCAATTTTAGTGTGATTTACATATTGGAAACCTAGAAACATATATAGATATATATTTATTTATAAGAACCCCTTTATAGTAGAAAATACAAAAAAAAATCCTATCAGAACTTTAATGTTAACTTATCAGTTGTTAATTAAGTTTACCTTTGAAATTTTTAAATGAAAGGTGACTTCCATAAAAGCAAAAATATACCTTAGAAAACTAGGGGTAAAATATTAACGTAGTTGTTAACAAAAATCTGAATGTTTTATTCAAATATTTATATTTAAATCTAGAAGACAGTGTAAGCTGTTATATATGACCTGCATAGTTGTCTGTTATAGTTTTATGGGTTACCTTGGAAACATGGAGAAAAAAATACAAGAAAAATGGAAAATAAATAATGAAAGAAATACAAATGAAAACGCACTCGTACACATTTCTCCATAGACTCCAGAAGAAAATGTATAGATATGTTATTCATACTTACAATAATTGAAAAGCTCTGGACATCAAAATAAAAACTGTACCTAAAAAAAACATAAGTTTAAAATAAAAACGCAATACAATGCAATATTTTCTTTTATTTTTTATTGCTTTATAAATAATACCATTCAAAATTTCCACTTCCTCCATTCCTCCCACTTCCCTCCCACTCCCCCACTTACACTCCCCTCCAGTCCTAAGAGGGCAGGGTACCATGCCCTGTGGGAAGAAAAGGCCCTTCCCCCAACATCCAGACTTAGGAAGGTATGCATCCAAATACAATAGGATCCCCACAAAATACTACAAACAGTAGAGACAAATCCCAGTGTCATTATCATTGGCTTCTTAGTCTGTGCCAATTGTCAACCACATTCAGAGAGTCCGATTTGATCACATGCTCGTTCAGTCCCAGTCCAGCTGGATTTGGTGAGATTCCATTAGTTCAGGGTGGACCAACCCTTCCTGGTCCTGACTTCCTTGCTCATATTCTCTATCCTCTGCTCTTCAACTGGACCTTGGGAGCTCAGTCCAGTGCTCCCATGTGGGTCTGTCTATCTCCACCTGTTGCCAGACAGAGGTTCTATGGTGATATTGAAGATATTCATCAGTGTGATTATGGGACAAGGCCAGTTCAGGCACCCTCTCCTCCACTGCCCAGGATCCTAGCTGGGGACATCCCCGTGGACACCTGGGAACCCCTCTAGAGCCAATCCTCTCGCCAACCCCAAAATGGCTCGCTAATTAAGATATCTCCTTCCCGGCTCCCATATCCGTCCTTCCTTCACCTCAACCATCCCACTCTCCCAAGCTCTCCCCAACACATTCCTTCTCCCTTCTATCTCCCTTTCTTCCCTTCCCCCCCACCGCACTCTTACCCCCATGCTAGCAACTTTTGCCCGGCGATCTTGTCTGCATCCAATTTCTAGGTGGATCTATACATGTTTTTCTTTGGGTTTACCTTATTACTTAGCTTCTCTAGGATCGCAAACTATAGGCTCAATGTCCTTTGTTTATGACTAGAATCCACTAATGAGTGAGTACATACCATATTCATATTTTCAGGTCTGGGTTATCTCACACAGGATAGTGTTTTCTATTTCCATCCATTTGCATGCAAAATTCGAGAAGTCATTGTTTTTACCGCAGCGTAGTACTCTAATGTGTATATATTCCACACTTTCTTCATCCATTCTTCCATTGAAGGGCATCTAGGTTGTTTCCAGGTTCTGGCTATTACAAATAATGCTGCTATGACCATAGTTGAACAAATGCTTTGTAGTATGATTGTGCCTCTTTGGTTATATTCCCAAGAGTGGTATTGCTAGATCCTGAGGTAGGTTGACTCCCAATTTTCTGAGAAAACATCACACTGATTTCCAAAGTGGTTGCACAAGTTTGCATTCCCACCAGCAGTGGATGAGTGTGCCCTTTACTCCAAAACCTCTCTAGCAAAGGCTATCATTGGTGTTTGTGATTTTAGCCATTCTGACAGGTATAAGATGATATCTCAAAGTTGTTTTGATCTGTATTTCTCTGATGCAATGTTTTCAAAAGTAAAGAAACAGAAGAAATTTTGGAAGACAGAGTGCTGTATCAATATTTTTATATGATGAATTATAAATGCTTAAAAATGTTTAAAATAGCCAAAATAAATTTAGGGAAGTATCGTGTTCTAGGATAATGATATTATAACCAGAAGGATGGGAGTTACTTCAAAATTTATCTTCATTTTTGTATAGTTCTAATCTATGTTCTTCATGAATCTCAACATAAAAATTATATTTTACATATGGAAGGAAAATAAAATAGCCATATATAATACTAAAGAAATAATACAAATTGATGAACTAAACATATGATATTATAGAATAAAATATTTAATAAGTAAGATA
>NC_022027.1:17076661-17081582 GCF_000317375.1 Microtus ochrogaster
ACATAAAGGGAGTGTATACAGATGCGAGGGAGTGACAAACTTCTACAATTATATTAATATTTATTATCAAAATATCTGAAAGACATAGTTAGTGTCTCTTGTAGTCAACCTAAGCATAAGTAAAAACTTTGGTAGAACAAACTTCTACATGAAAAGCATTAATAATCAAGGAAAGGAAGCATAGTGAAAAAAATTAACTTTATGTCTATTAAATGTTGTAATCAAATAAGTTGTTAATACTTTGCAAAATAGATTGAAATATATTTTAAGTATTTTTAGACAAAGTGAACAGTTTTAGCAGTTTTATACTGTAATAACTATTTTGTGTTCCCATATGTCACTCTAAGTAAAGTGTAGACTAGGAAAGCTAAGAGCATATGTGTAGCAATTGTAAAATCAACATAGATTCATATTCAAAAATCCATAACCATCCTCTAGAAATCAATTCACAGGCATACATAAACAAAAGTAAGTGGTGAAAATTGTGCTGTTTTTCAGTGATTTTAACACAGATCTCTAGAAAATTTTAAATAAGAAATTCTTGTCATCACTCGTAATCAGCAAAATCCAAATTAAGGTCCGTAAAACTTGATCCTTAATTAGCCTTGAAAGAGAGGAAGTCCTAAATGATTTTAACAGTTGGCACAGGTGGTAATCAGCAGATACCATTTTACAGACTGTAACAATTTACAAACTTTTTAGAGAGATACTGACACATATAACAAAAATTCTATGCATGGGATAAAACTTAAATAATATTTGTCTCTGCATTCAGAAAAAAAAAACCTTCTAGAAGAATGTCTTGAAATTACAAGCCGTTCAAACTAATTCAAATTTTCATTGACATAATACACAAAAGATATTTAAGCAGTCATGGAAAATAGCTTGACATTCGTCACAGTGCATGTATTTTAAACAGAAGTGACTGATAGGTGAGTAGCCTAAGGAAGAATATTGCTGTGAGTCAGTATAACCAAATGCCTACATCTTTTTCTCATATCAAACCAGAAGTCAAATACTTCTCTTAGAATGCCCTGTGTACTTTTTTTTCTACCATTTCTATGAAACTAAGAACCATTATTTCCTGACTTTTTTCACGGAAATTTAGAAAAATCTGCAGTTTTGGCTTAATACATTTATTGACATAAATATTATTAGTCTAATAAACTCTATTTTAATATAACGTAAATTTTTATTGAAAGCAGAGCATCTCCAGAAATATATATGTATTAAATAATATATGTGATTTTAAAATCATTTCCCAATGCCTAGTAATCCTTTGTCCTTTTATAAAGGACACACCCTTTAGTCTTATCTAAAATTGTGCCAATATTTTCCACACGTGAAATGATAAAATCTTTCTACTGCTATTCTTTTTCAGACATATTGGAGAAGTCTTGATACCCCTTGGCATTTGTTCTCTATGTTTTTATGCTGCCATATCAGTATCATAGATATGAGATATCCTTTCTGTCTTAGTTACTTTATTTCTTAAGTTACTTCTGTCAATGTCACCATTTTATATCGCTTTTTCCTTACCTTTCTATCTAAAATTAACAGTTGTTGCTCAGCTCTGTGTGGCTGGTCACCACATATAAAGTCATTTAAGATTGACCATGAATCACTAATGGTTATAAACAAAATTTGGCTATATGTCCATATAGTAGTCAAAGAAATCCATGGCATATAAATGTAAAGATGGACAACTATATATTAGTGTTTAAGATGTGTTGCTACCTGTTTAGTATTCTATTGGTGTCAGGAGACAACATGACTATGGCCACTCTTAAAATGGGAATCATTATAGGTGTGGCTTGCTTAAGTGTTAAAGGTTTATTCTATTATCCTCATGGTGGGGAGCATGATAACCTGCAGGCAGACATGATACCTGAGAGTTTCACATACAGATCAACAAGTAGGAAAGTAGAGAGCTGCTGGGCCTGGCTTAAGTTTTTGAAACCCCAAGCCCAACTGTAGTGACACTTTCTCCAAAAAAAGGTCACACCTGTTTGAACAAGGCCATACTTCCTAATCCCTGTTAAGTAGCATCATTCTCTGATGAGCATGCATTTAAATATATTTTATTTAAACCACAACACTCCCTTCCTTAGGTATGTTTCCATTTGTTTATGAGACTATTATAAAAATTTGCAAGTCTAACCTATTTATTGACCTCTCTCCCAAAATAGTAGGTTTAAGACTGGATGTGGAAATATGCAAAGATCATTCTAGGAAATAAAATACTCAATTACTTAACCCTCTTTTTTGACTAGTTTTACATGAACTTGGCACAACCTAGAGTCATTTTGTGAGAGAGAACCTGAGAAAATGTTCACACCAAACTGACCTGTGGGCAAATCTGTTGTACATTGTTTCCAATTGATGATTGAAGGGAGGGCCAATCTCACCATGACTATTGCCACCTGGTCTTGAGTGCTCTAAGATGTCAGAATGAGCCAAACATGAAGACTAATCCAGAAAGCAGCACTCCCCATATCACTTCTGCTTTAGTGCAGGCTTCCAGGTTCCTGTCTTGCTGGCTTTCTTCAATGATGGATTGTAATGTGGCAGACTAAGCCCATTAAACCTTTTTTTCCCCCAAGTTGTTTTAGTCATGCATTTTTTCACAACAATTGAGAAATCTATCTTAGGATTTTGTTTTGTTGTTTTTGATAAAAGAGTATTTTATATAGATCTATGCAGAAACCCTAACAGAAAGAAAAACAAACTGTCAAAGAAAAACCACAAGAAAACCCTATAAATGTAGAGGCACACACATTGGCAAAACAAGAAATTGCATAAAAACACAAAGTCAGAAATCACCATATATAAACAAAAGACATGTAGATTAATTTAAAAAAAAAGAATAAAAAGGTCCCAGACAAAGCATTATGAGACCAAAAATCACTCTAAAGTTACCACTGAATTCCTTTTGTACGAGCCAGCTCTTGTGAAGTATGGGGCAAGTACTTAAGACTGATTTGAATACCCAGTAAAATTCAGTTGAAAAACATTAATTTTTCATTTCTGAGAAGTTGTTGGAGATAGCTACTGAGTTAGGGATGTGGGCTTGTGTCCACTTCTACTCTCGGCCCTTATTTCAGACATTATCTCAGACATTATCAAGCTCAGGCCTGAGCAGAATCTGTGCATGAGTTTATCCGTGTATTGGTTTTTCCTGTGTTTAGGCCTTGTTTCTTTGGAAGTTTTCATTCCCTCTGGCTCGTACAATCTTTCCCCTTCCTCTTATACAGGTTTCCCTGTGCCATGGAGGGAGGGAATTGATGAATACATTCTATTTAGGACCCAACATTCTAAGGTTTCTCAAGTCTTTGTTGTGTGCTTCAGCTAGCTTTCATTTTTCAGGGTTTAAGGGGTGCTGGGGTCTACTGGAGATATATTTTCCTGGCCGTATTTGACTGTGATTTTTACATTGACTTCTAGGCATCTGGTTTGGATATGAATATAATTCTAGGTTTTGATATTTGATCTTAACTTTATTGGGTGGGATTGTCTGCCCCCTTTGCTTTCTGTTGTCCTCTCAGGGTCTTAGGAATGTATGGTGACTTTGGCTTGGCTAGTGAATGGGTAGTGCTTCTGAGACTCTGCCAGCTGTGACCACTAAGAATCTCCCAGCTAGAATTTGTTTCAGAATAATCGTCGCTGACTCCCAAGAATCAGGTGACCTAGAAGGGAGCAAAGAAAGGGCTGAGTGGGTCCAGGGGATAGAGGAAAGCTGGCTCAGCCACAGGTTCTGATTCTCCAGCTGACAGGGCTAGCAAGTTTCCAGGGAGGGAGTACTTTGGGTGTTAGGGAGTGAGTTAAGGGGTTGGGGTGAGGAGGAAGATGTAGATAAGATCTACCTCAGAGTGGCTTAGGGAAAAGAGGAAGGAGAAGCAGCAGCATATGTCTGCCACAAAGTATGAAAATAGAGTATTGAAATTGGAGGATGGGAAGGAGAGTGAAAATTGAATACCCTGAATACTAAGGTGGTCAGTATGTTTCTAGGCAAAACTAAAAACTTAAAGAAAGAAAGAAAGAAAGAAAGAAAGAAAGAAAGAAAGAAAGAAAGAAAGAAAGAAAGAGACAAAGAAACAAAGAAAGAAACAAAGAAAGAAACAATGAAAGAAACAAAGAAAGAAACAAAGAAAGGAAGGAAGAATTCCTATAATCAAATGAATCCAATTTACCAAATCCTATATTGTTAAGAGATTTTTTTTTTTTTGAGACAGGGTCTCTCTGAAGCTTTCAAGCCTTCGAGCCTGTCCTGGAACTAGTTCTTGTAGATCAGGATGGTCTCGAACCCACAGAGATCCACCTCTGCCTCTGCCTCCCAAGTGCTGGGATTAAAGGTGTGTGCCACCACAGCCTGACTAGATTTTTACTTGAGAGAGAAAATTTATTTGCAGTATGTTTAAAGTTATATCTCAAATGATTCGTGGCTTAAAAGATTAAGTATTTACTGTGTTTTTATACTTCTCATGAAAACATCTTAGTTAAAATTTGTTCATAATTTTGCTGTGGTCAAGTATCTGTCAAGGTAGGAAAGCCATGTGTTCAAAATTCACATCTTTTCCTTGTTAGATCATGGTTTGTGATAAATGGAAAAGAAGGTGCCAATCAAACTTTATTTAAATATCTTTTTCCTTAATATGTAGGTGAAGAAAATGTTCAAATTTAGTCAACAAACCTCTCATATAAGTCATTAAGTACATTTCACCAGGAAACTTTTGAAGCTCCAATTGTGGCTTTAGTCCTGTCTTCAAAACATGCTAAAAGTAGAACAAAATAAAATCAGTACCAATGTGGCCAACTAGAATTAAATGCATAATTTATCTAATTTCACTGTTATAAACATTGTATCATTTCAAAGAAAGTTATTTTTCAACAAAGAAAGCATTAAAATTGCACTTATCCATAC
>NC_022027.1:17081682-17093216 GCF_000317375.1 Microtus ochrogaster
CTCTCTCTCTCTCTCTCTCTCTCTCTCTCTCTCTCTCTCTCTCTCTCTGTGTGTGTGTGTGTGTGTGTGTGTATGAACCAATGGGATTTATTAGAATTACCTACAGCATGTGAGCTAGCTAAACCAACAAAGAATAGCTGAGAACGGATAGTCCAAGAATCCAGTAGTTGCTCAGTCCACAAGCCTGGATGTCTCAGCTAGTCTTCAGTATATGTTGGAATAAAAAAGTACATTCTAATACCAGTGAAGGAATGAACTTGCTAGCAAGGTGAGGACAACAGGCAAGGAGTGGTACTTTCTTACTTCCATGTCCTTGTATAGGCTTCCAGCAGAAAGTGTGGCCCACATTAAAGGTGAGTTTTCTGCTTCAAAATCTGGGTCTTCCAACCACAATGAACCAGATTACACTCTTAGAATTAAGCAAATATTCTCAGAGGTGTGCTCTCCAATTTTGGATTTTAGTTAATTATAGATGTAGTCCAATTGACAACCAAAGATAGCCATCATAGTTATCAAATATTCTCTTCATTATTCAAAATGGCAGAGCACCTTTATTCAATTGCATGAAATATTGAGAATAAATAAAAAAGAGTTTGTAAAAGACCTATATCATGCACTGCTCTCTTTTTATGGACTTATTTATAAGGTAAGAACAATGTATTGAAAGTAATTATCAACACATACATTTCACCCTGATTAATATAACTTTCTGCAGTGTCTTTGTCATTCATTTAAGCAGAGAAGTTCTTTCTGACAGGCAGGACATAGATGTACTTGTCAATGTTTCGCTATCATTATTTTATGCTGTATATAAAATGTCAATTGCAATCATAAAAGAATGAAACAGCTTTCAACACTGACAATTACATTTGAAATCATCTGGCCTAAATATCAGAGACCACATGTGTGTAATAAAATGCTATTTGCACAACATTGAAACTTAGACAATACATTATTTTTCTTGAATTATTTAGCTTCCCTAGCTGAAACTTATTCCTCTTAAAATAAGTGGATATTTTAGATAAAATGTTTGAATGATTAAAATGTGCCTAAGCATCTGGTTGAACATTTTCCAGAATACTTGTAATGATCTATAATCTCATTAGCATTTTGGGAGGACTTTTAAAGTTATGTGTGTAATAATGTACTTATTAGACTAGGAAAGGAGGGATTTATTTTAGGAACACAGAGAATCAGAGTCCTCAAGTGAGGAATTTGGCCAGGACCAGCTTCAGAAATGGTAAAGTTGGCTGGTAAGTAGTGTCCACTCTTATCTGTGATTTAACCAAGGGCCTCACACCACTTTCAAGACACCTTCTGTCTTTTTTTCTTTCTTCCCAGGCAATGCATAAAGACATATCTTTATTTATTCCATTCTAGATCAGGAGGATATTCCATAAAATCAGAGTGTACTTAAAGGTTGGTATAATTTTGCACGTAAAGGTAAATAAAAAATATGTAAATATATGTTGATGAAGTCCCATGAGATATTTTGAAAAATAAACTTATCCTGTGATATTTAAATGAATTAAACACATCAATGCCCTTAGAGAATAACTGTATATTATAAATAATTAGAAATAACTGAGGAAAATATGGACACATTAGTTAAACTTCATTAGAATCATCCTAGACATCTGCTGAATTAAATACCGTATAGCACATTTATGGGGAATTTAAGACCCAAGGAATTGAATACACATATCTATTAAACTGAGTTAGGCACATTGGAATATGCTTTTGTTTTTGTTTTCCAATATTTTTAAATTTTAGCACACATGTAATTATGTTAAGGTTGATCATTATTTTTAGTCCACACATGTAGCAAGCCGGACAAGATTGCCATTACAAGATGGCGCCGACATCCTGTCTTGTTGGTTATAAACAACTCCATATTTGGCTATGCCTTTGAGAGCTGTGTGTCCCCTGCTTCCCGCATGCGCAGTAGATAAGGGTCCTTCGGCCTATCCCGACCCAGTCTGGTGTCAGCTAATGTTGGCAGCCAATCACAGGGCGACCTGTGTGCCAATTCTCGATATAAGCAGCTCCCTTAGTGCTCTCAGGATCTCTCGCTTCCCCCCTCTCGCTTCCTGCTCTCCCTCGCTTTCTGCCCCTTGCTTCCCCCTTCGCTTCATGTTCTCTCTCAACCAAGGGCACTCCAGTAAAGAGTGATCTGAGAAGAATCCTCGTATGGTGGTTGTCCTTCCTCGCTGGTCGAGGAGTTCGCCGCACACACATATTTTCAATGTGTAAAATGTTGTGAGCCACATTTTTCAGGTGATTTTTACTACAGTCCAGCCACAGTGAGATTTTACATTCCAGAGTAGAAGCATAAAGATTAGATGTCACGGCCACCCTTGCCCCGCAAGGAATGACACGACCACCAGAGCTCTTCTCACTGCAGTTTTATTCCAGGACTTTTTACACTTCTCTCTCTCTTCCCCTCTCTCTCTGGGCAAACCTCTCCCAGCCCTTAAGTAGGCACGGGCTGCCAACCCCGAACTGCCAGGTGGGCACTGCCCATAGGCTCACGCATATGCAGGCAGCTGATGATCATTGCGTGATCATAGCATAGGTCAGGTCTTAGCCATCTCAGTTGATCATACATCTCCATCAGGTGTGACACCACGCAGCTCGCTACAGTTCCCCCTTTTGTTTTGTAAAGCAACAGGTAAGAGTAGAGGTCTGATCTCTGTTAAAAATGAAACATGTACTAGTGTCTGTCCAGGTGTCATCCACTCAGAGAACACTAGACCTGTCCGGTGCCTTTTTACAGAGGTGGGAGTTAGACACCAACCCATATGCAATCAGACTTGCTCTTACATCTCTATGTAGTAATAAGAGCAGCGGGGGTGCGTCCCCAGCACCCCGGGCCACCTGGCTAGCTTATGCCCCGAAATAATTACACGCACACTGTATTCTTTTAAACACTGCTTGGCCCTTTAGCTCTAGCCCTTACTGGCTAATTCTGATATCCCGATCAACCCATCTCTAATAATCTGTGAGCACCGGTCTTACCAGGAAGATTCTAGCCTATGTCCATCCTGGGTCAGAGCTTCACCGCGTGTGTCTCAGAGAGCAGAGCTATATCCACATCCACCCAGGAGCCGGGATCATGGTGTCTCTGCTCCAGACAGCAGAGCTGTTGAGTCTCTGTCTGAGGCGTCTTACCTCACTTCCTCTTCCTCCCAGCATTCTGCTCTGTTTAGTCCTCCCACCTATGTTTTAACCTATCAGGGCAAGCAGCTTCTTTATTTAATTAACCAATGACCTTCCTCCATCATCTCTAGCCAAACTTGGGGAGACTGTCCTGCTTCAATGACCATGAAGGCCTGAATGATCATAACTGCATTGCAATGCTGTGAAACCCTTATGTGGCAAATGCACCACAGGCACACCAGGGAGGCAAGCACCATTAAGCCTTGTTAGGGCTCCTATTCCCGCCCACTCCTTCAGATGATCCATGGAGTGATCCAGGAAGATAGTTTTCTGCCAGGCTGGTATCTACGCATGTGGAATTTGCAGTCACAATCGTCACCCGCAACTTTTCCAGTTGTTCGAATTCACCAGACCAATTACCTAAAAGATAGCTAGACAAATCTTTAGACAGATTAGTTGCATAAGTCATATTGAATGCTGGTCACATACAGCCCCGATGGATAAAAATGTCTGACAGACTAGGGTATAGACTTGCCTCTAACAACATACCCCAGCTGCCATACCCCCGTGGCTCATTTATTCCTGTCAGCTGAGTGCATGGAAGACACCTTCTCCCTCGTGCACCTCTTTAGCTTCCCTAGCCGCTCAGCTGATCCTGCTTCTGCCCTGAAAGGGCCCCCACTTAAACCCTGTTTTAGGGAATTTGGGCGTTGTCGATCTCTCTGGCTACTTCCTGCTGAGCGGGGACATTGCATTCTTATGGGCTTTTACTACAATCTACTGCCAGGCCTGCTCGGACTCCATTCACAGAGACAGGGGAGAGGCAGAGACTTCACTTCCCCACCGTGCTGTAAGGTGGAGGTGTGGCGGGGCTAAGCAGCCAGCCCTGACCCTGGTGCAGACCCTCAGTGCTGCTTGGCCTCGGAGCCGCAGCTGCTCACACACTCCACTACAAACTCCGAAGTTCTCGGTAATTCAAACCACACAAATATACCTCCCTTCCTTAGCATACCTTGTTCAGCAGCAAAATTCAGATCTCTACCAAGCCTGTCCCAGGATTACACATTAAGATTGCCAGAGACAGCAAACCAAGGAGCAATTGTGTCACATTTAACCAAAGAATTCTCCAAAGCACTCCGTAACAGCTCGTTAAGAGCCAGAAAAATCAGGTGTGATGTTGAAGCACCCATTCTAAACTCCTATTATTCCTTTTTTTTTCACAATGAATGTAAATTTTAATTATAAAACAAGAATATGAACAGAGCTTTTAAAATGATCTCAGTCATTTGGCAACTCATCATATCATTGCAAGAAACAAATCTGATCTTAAGAAAACATTATTTTATGAAAAACTTAAGTTGGACAGTTTGTTCATTATGGGAGTTAAAACATGTTTAAAAAAGAACCTGGAGATAAAACCAGTTTCTATCCTGAAATAACTGTATAAAACAACATGACATCTTGAAGCTGAATAGACTGGAACAATCTCATCTTCAAGCATTTCTCTTCACTGAAACAGACAATATGGAGATGGGGCAGAGGCTTGGGAATAGCACAAAGGAGAGGAATGAACCCACAGAGGGCTTAGGGCGCAACTTTACCTGAACCAGTCATTTGTGTTAATGGAGCTGGTGGCAAAGTCACAGAGGCAGGGATTATTGGAAAACAAGTTACATTCTTAAAAACCAGTCACAACTGTGGACGGAAAGTGGCGGAGTCCTTTCTTCACCTAAACTACTTGACTTGAATGCATGCGTGAATTTCTGTTTCCTGCCAGGCCATATGCAGATAGTTACAGGGCAGGTAGAGTCTTAGAACTCTTCTACTAATGACTGCATAGCATTTAAAACCTTTTTTTTCATTAAAAAAAATAATAAAATAAAATAAACAGATATATAGTAAAGTTCACAGATAAGATTTCTCTGTAAAATAAATAAAGTGTTCATTGATTAGCATCATACATTGAGTAAAATACAGCCTATTTTTACATGTTTATATATTATACACAGATCCCCAGGGGGTAGCCTGGTGTCTGATGGGCTAGAAGGATTGCATTAGTGATGTGTCTCATTGGGAAACCCCAATTTCCACTGTTAAAATATACACCTACTTTGCTGAGTTCAGATACAAAGTAAACTTATCTTCCTTTATCTGAAGTAAATGTACATAATACCGTCTATGAACAATGGTTTGTAAAGCTGTTTAAAACATAATAAGAACAAGCTTGCACCTAGGAACTTACAGCACATGCAAATCCTTTCCTTATTTTAAAAAAGAAAAAACCCATGGGGCAAGGCTTGTCCTTTTTCTCTCCACTGGGTTGTTCTTCAGGAAGCCAGGGCCAGGGCGCCAGCATTACCGCTTTGCCTTTTTCATAGGGGTTTCGTCCACTCTCTGCTGGCCTCTTGTTCGAGCTCCAGGAGGGCTGACTTCTCTCTTGCGCTTGATGGAAGGAGAGAGCTGCACCTTTGATCTGCATTGAACAAAAACCAAGACAGTGAGGAAAGTTAAAATCTGCTGCTTCAAATACCTTGGAGTTCTTTAAAACGTGACACTAAAGGAAAAACCTCACAGTATTTAATACTAGAAGTGGCTGGAATGGTCTGGTTCTTGACCTTGAACAGAGCACAGACAGGGCTCTGGAGAACCACAGAACCCTGCACTGTCCCAGCCCTACCCATGAGGTGCTGACCTTAGTCTTATCAACATCCTTTCCTAGACCCTTGACTGATTGAGCCACACACAGTCCCAACTTGAAACAATGAGCAAGAACACAGCAGGACTTCAACCCAGCATCTGGCAGAATCAAAACCATGCTGCACCAAGTAGCAGAGAAGCCAGCTAGCAAAGTAGGAGGTTTAGAGGAGCAGGGTAACTGACCTCAGTCATGTCATCATCCTCAGACATGTACAACTCTTGCTGGATCGCTGAAGCTTCTAGCGCAAAGTGAGCCAGCCAGAGCACAGTGCATGTCTTTACATAACCAGCTTCCTACTTTCAGCACTCTGGACTGCTGTCCAAGCACTACTGTGGTCAAACAAATAACCCTTCTTTCTTCATGCTTTGGCAAGTGATTTCTTTTCCTCTTTTGAGATAAAGCGTCATGTAGCCTAGGCATGCCTTGAACTCCCTATGCAGCACAGGATGACTTTGAACTTCTGATCTTCCAGCTTCTGATGGTGATGTGACTTACATGCATAATCATGCCCTGCTTACGCAGTGCTGGGAATCCAACCCAGGACTTCATGCCCTCTAGGCAAGCACTCTTCTAACTGAGCCACATGCTCAGTTCTTTTTCCTAGTCATCCTGTATGACCCATCTGACCAATTTTTTTTTCAGCTCCAGCTCAAAAGCCCTCCTCTTGGAAGCCTTCTACAGCACAGAACAAGCAGCTTCCTCCTAAGACACTACAGTGCTTTTGACTTTTACCACAGCATTAGCTGGTATAACTCGTCCCTTTTGCTTTTTCAGACTGTAGGTTACAATCGGTATTTTAAAGCAATGTGGTAATAGAGGATGACAGAAAATGCCACTGTCACTACCACTATCAAGTTTTACTAGTGAGCATTTGGTTTGTTAGAGTAGCTAGAATCTGAGCAGCAGTTGTATTAGTAAACATTTGATAGCGAGTTGCTATCAAAACTTTGAAAGTCTTATGTACATTCATTTCTATCATTAGAAAAGATATTTCTCTGGGCAGCTGCTAAGATTAATCATGTTATGTAGCTATACTGCATCTGTTCATCACATGGTAAGCAAGCAGCAAATTCTTATAGATGAATTAAAAAGTTGGAAAACTATGGCTGGGCTGTGGTGGTGGCACAAGCTTTTAATCCCGGCACTCGGGAGGCAGAGGCAGGCAGATCTTTGTGAGTTCGAGGCCAGTCTGGTCTACAACAGCTAGTTCCTGGACAGGCTCCAAAGCTACAGAAACGACATGCTTACTGTTCATCTGATAGCAAAAGAAAACACACCAAGTTGAATATGTTGCAGATAATATGGTTCTTACAGGTTATCTATGAATGAGCTGAGAATAGCTAAGGAAGATGTTTGTTAATAACCCATTCCAAGCTGTGATATGGGAAGCCACAGGCCACAGGGAACACTAAGTTACTATCGAGCTGCTTACAGCAGGAGCCAGTGTTGTGCTTTGAGTTTTTAGCGGGGAGCAGAATCTCTAGTCAGGCTCCCTTTTTCTTCTTGTGGGAGCTTGGTATATTGATCAAGCCCTTTCCTTATACCCAGAAGCCTGCTGGAAGTACAGACTTAGAGGCCCAATGCTTAACAGTCACAACTGGCATGTTCACCATGTGATTCCTCTGCACATTCAATTCTGAGAAACATGCAACCAGACTGTCCTGATTCTGACATATACATGGAAAATAAGAATGAATATTTTATCTCACCCATCAAGGATGAGAATTTTCTTCCTTTCTAAGACTGGTTGATGGATCAGAGTACAAACATATTACAAGTGCTATGAGGATCGAGCACTGTAAGAGAGTGCACAATCTTTGTATTCATGGAATCATCTTTTGTTTATGAATGTTACCATATACACAGAGCAAAACAAGTTCCCAACATCAAGGAAGAAACTTAACAGTTCAGGGCGAGAAGCAAAATTAGGCTACCTACACCATTGCCACCTGCCATTACCAACTGTCCAGTGTGGACTGCAGATGCAATAGGAAGGCGATGAGAAAGGGCTGCGACAGAGAAGAGGCCCTAAAGGAAGGGGGCTTGAAGAAAGGAAGACCTGACTCACCGAAGCAGGCGGTGAGCACCCACTGCTTTAGCACAGCAGAGGCAAAGAAGGAGGACCGTGGAAGCAGAAGAGAATCAGGCTGCGGTGGAAGGTGCAAGCTGCAGGTGGCTGTTGGAGAGTGCTTTTGTTTTGTTTCCTCCACAGTACTCTAAACCAGACATGACTAAGCCGTGGCATGCTTCACCACACGGTGCAGATTAAACTAAGCGCTCAGACATGCAATCACTTGAGAAGAAACATGCCTGACTTTAGTCTTTGTACATGAAAGTCGACCAGTAAGGCTCACAAGAGTCAAGGACAAGCTTGTCTGTCTAGGTTACATGGCAAAGATACTTTTATTTTAGGCCTTCCTATTTCTGGAAACCCATGATCCCCCCAAGACAGCTATTCTTAAGAAAATAGGAAAACCATTACTTGGGAGTTGAACAACTTGAAGAGTAGGCAGGGACTTACCTTCCTAATGGGGGAGATTTACTAACTTTTTCGCTGGTAGATAACTTCTCTTTTGCTAACTTTTGGCGATTTCTAGGAGAAACTGTTTCTGGAATGCCAAGTTTGGATGTTGCACGTGTAGATGGCTTGCTATGATGCTTTCTGAAACACATTATAGAGAAACTGGGCAATAGTAGAACTGGATTCTCTAGGCCATTGGACTACTGGAAAGGAAGAGACTTCTCATGGGCCAGACAGATATGGACACTAAAAGAATGAAAGGAGCTGGGTCTCTTGATAACTGCTATTAGAGACTTTGGTGTTAGTCAGGACTAACTCTACCTCCAGGACATTTTCTTTGCATATTTCACCACAACTGAGAAGATGACCCTGAAAAGAGCAAAGAGTTTATCAAAACAGAGTAAGAGGCTAAAGTTATTGATGGCACGACTCACAGCACTAAATGCACAGTAGTCAGTTATAAAAGAAAGAAATCAGATTAGGAAGAGCTAACTTTTAAGAGAAAAGGAAGAGAAGGGACTTATTTAGTGTATGATATAGTATAGGATTCAATTAGAAACAACTCCAATTTGAATGCATATTGAAAATCAGTTACAAGATCAGAAAAACCATTCTAGATTATTTAGTTCACATCTGATGTGGAGCATTTGTCTCTTAGAGAGGATATAGACTAGAGAGCAAACAATGATTAAGATGACAAGGAAGCGCAGGACAAAAAGAAGGCCTGGAAAGTGTCCTCAAATACTTAAGGGAAATCATTATGAGGCGCCAAGAGATGAACGTGAAACAAGAGCAGAAGTCATAGGGAGGCTGGCTTCTACAGTGCACAGGAAGAGAAAGCCAGGGTGGAAGAGGTTCGTCTGCCCCTGAGGTCTGTGCAAGAGCAGGACTAATACAGCGGAGGTGCTGTGACTTAGGTGCTCAAGGTTAGCAGTACCAGAGGGTCTCAGAGTGCACAGCTGACCACAAGGACCCGGGAAACCACAAAGATACCAGAGTTCTAGGACCAATCAACAGATGTTGAGAAATTTAAACTAAACAGAAAAGCATCTGTTAATAAATCATATCATTCAGGCTGGAGTGGTTCAGCGGTTAAGAATACTGGTTGCTTGCTCTTTCAGAAGTCCTGAGTTCAATTCCCAGCAACCACATGGTGGCTCAACCATCTATAGTGGGATCTGATGCCCTCTTCTGGCATAAAGGCATATATGCATACAGAGCACATTCAATAAAATAAATAAATCAATCTTAAAAACAAACAAAACAAAAAACAACTCATGTTCTTGTAACATTGATAACTTAAGTAATCACTAACCTATAAATTATGACTTATTCTTTTAAAAATGTATTTTCCTTATTCTTAAATAATACCATGCATGTATATAATGCAATTTGGTTATGGTTTAGAAAGGCATGCCTATTAGTGATTGTTGGATACACTCC
The DNA here is from genome assembly GCF_000317375.1 of Microtus ochrogaster. Classification (NCBI taxonomy): domain Eukaryota; kingdom Metazoa; phylum Chordata; class Mammalia; order Rodentia; family Cricetidae; genus Microtus; species Microtus ochrogaster. The sequence continues at coordinate 17,091,504 of NC_022027.1, forward strand.
GGAAGACAGAAAGTCTAAGGAACTTTCTGTAGTTGAGTTCCACTACACTGAAGGATTTCTAGGATTGTAAGAGGGAGGCAGAGGTACTAATGAGATAGGGTGCTGCACCCATGTATAGGGTGCTACACTCTAGCATGTTCACTATCTCACTAGGGCTCTTGGCTCAGTGACTCCTATTCATCTCAGCTGTCCCTCCTCTTCAACCCCTCTCTCCAAAAGCCCAAAGAGTGGGCCGTTTTAACTTTAGCCATGTGAGCTCCTGATTGTGTCTTTTGTCTTTAAATCTCACTCTTTTGAGAAATCAAACCATGTTGCCAAAGGCTAAGAATGTCTAAGTTCGGATGCTTTAGAATGGGTTGATTTTAAACATTTGTAAACATGATACAGTATTATTATTTTATTATGGGAACAGGCGTTAAGGGTAATACTTTCAAAGAAAATATTTTAGACCTTTTTGATTAATTGTGGAGAATGAAATTATAGAAGATTATGGCAAGATCAACAGTGTGTGAATGACACTGAAAACGGGAAAGTCTTGCTCTGGAAAGCACTGGTAAACACTAGGAAGGGCTATGTAGCACGGCCCCCCTCATCTCTCACGGTATACAGTAAGAAAGGGCACTGCTGGGTCAGCAGGTGCAGGGACATGGGAGGAGCTAGGAAGGAGTCTTATAGGCAAATACTACAATAGGTTTTCTTCCTTTAGGGCTTTGCCAAACCTGAAAGATTTCATTTTATTTTATGTATATTAACTTAGAAGAAGCAGAGAGAACTAACTGACTTCTTTAAACTCATGGGCCCAGTTTCCCCCTAAAGTTTTGTGCCTCTACTAAGGTTTGAGAGAACATACTTTAGGGGAACACACAAACTCAGGCAGTACATCAGGATCAGCACAGGTAATGACTATGTGTGGGCCTCTGGGCTCCTGCATGGTCCTTAGCACACAGTGTCTGAGAAAATAGATGCTTTAAAAAATGTCTGGAGAGAATTGACAGTTTTCATCAAACAAGCCTTTAAACCAGGCAATGCCGTTAAAGTAATCTCCCAGTAACTGAGACAGAAAATACATTCTCTATGAGATGACACAGTCAAGAAGAGAACATGGACAGGAACCGGCTTCAAAAGAGTCCCATGACACCTGGAGCTGCTTCCAGACAGAGCAGCTGCTGATGGCCTCTGGAGGCTCTTGGTTGTTCCCATTACCTCTGTGCCTCTGATCTAGTGGTAGATCTCGTGGTGGCTCCCAAGGGCTCATCCTCCTCCTCTTCTTCCTCTTCCTCATCAGACTCCTGATCTTTTCTGTCCTCAGATGTTTCCGAAACTGATTTCTGGCGCTTTCTTTCTGGCTCTGAGGATTCTGTTCAGAAAGAAGGGTAACACCTGGACTATACTATTCCCAAAGACACTTCCAAAGGACAGTCATGGAGTAGAACTTAGGATATTAGCAACTTGGAAGCAGAAGAAGTGCTTTCCCACTTCCTTTTGGTTTCAGTACTTGCAATTCACAACTGTTTACCTTAATCTCAAACACATTTGGGATAGTTTACTTATGAAGTTCACAGCCAGCATTTGCAAAAAATTCACATGAGCTCAGAAAAGCATCTGGGATGTGCCATTTCTGGCAGGGATTAGAGCATTTCACACACATTTATGCAACATTAATTCTAGTTGCACCCAGCTGGATTTTTCTTCATCCAAAAAAGTTTTTTTTTT
>NC_022027.1:17093316-17106969 GCF_000317375.1 Microtus ochrogaster
GGGCTGCCAACCCCGAACTGCCAGGTGGGCACTGCCCATAGGCTCACGCATATGCAGGCAGCTGATAATCATTGCGTGATCATAGCATAGGTCAGACCTTAGCCATCTCAGGAGTTGATCATACATCTCCATCAGGTGTGACACCATGCAGCTCGCTACAATTAGAAATGTTAGGTAGGAGGAAGAGAGATAAGAAACAAACATGGAGACACAGAATAGCAATGGAAGGACAACTCAAGGAACACTGAATGCTGAATTCTGTGTTCTGAGTTCACTCACGTTCATTTTTTACACCCATTTATACCACAATAGAAAAGAGTGTGAGGGGGGTAAAAGACTCCTTTAACATGACACAAAAGAAAACCCAAACTGTTACTTGTTTCACTGCTTGAGAGATCAATCCATTAATTCCTAAGTAAAGCATTTAATGTATGGGGCAGTGAACACACCCTAGATCAAGAATCCTGTAGGCAACCACTCCCTATGTCAAACTTCCTATTTTAAATAAAGGAGTAAAGGAGTATGCTTGAATTCTCTGTCTGTTCTCAGAATGGAGTGGACACACCTCTTTGGTCCATCTTGATGTCCAAAACACCAAGTAAGCACACCCTAGGTCAGGGTATCTGGTTTTGTAGCTGTACCTGTTGTCAACAACTTTGAAACACCAAAAATTAGCTCATCCTCTCTGACCTTCAGGCAAAGTGGGACAGGCTCACATCCCTGTGTGCCTTGACAGTAAAAGCAAGGCTAAACAGAAGCATAACTTACTAAAATACTCTATGATGTCATGTATTTTCATTAAAAAGTTTTAAAAAACCAATATCATTCTTGGTGTCTCCTCCATGTTGCAGTGGAGGAGCAGTGGGCTACATTTCTAGCACCCGGCAGCCCTGGCTCCCACATGGCTAGCTTATGCCCAGAAATAATTACATGGAATCTGTATTCTTTTAAACACTGCCTGGCCCATTATTTCTAGCCTCTTATTGGCTAGCTCTTACATATTGATCTAACCCGTTTCTAATAATCTGTGTAGCCCACAAGGTGGCTTACCAGGGAAGATCTTAACCTGTGGCTGTGTCGGGTGGGAGAATCATGGTGACTCACCTGACTCAGCTTCTTTCTCCCAGCATTCTGTTCTGTTTACTCCACCTATCTAAATTCTACCCTATCAGAGGGCCAAGCAGTTTTCTTTATTACTTAACCAATGAAAGCAACATATAAGATACAACACCCACCTCAATCACCTCCATATATACCTAAATATTTCCTTGAGTCAATACCTGTTTACATTACTCCATACATCTATAACTATAATAAGTCAAGCAACCTACTCTGCTAATATCAGACTGCTCTGGCTATTTAAGTACTTCCAACTCTGCACATGTGATAGATGTTCCTCTTTGGTCCTTTACAGAACATATAAAGTTCAAACTCCTAAGGGGATAACAGAGTTTTAATTAGTTTTCTTAGCAGGAATGACCCCAATCATAAATTGCTAAAATGGTCTACTGAATTTTAGTTTGAAAGGTATTACTATTCTTGTGTTCATCAAAAAAAAAAAAACCCAGTAACTTCATAGCTTAGTGTGTGAATTATTGTTTTTTGCATAAATTATTCTTTTATTATTTCAAATGTTTGATATTTACACATAGTTAAAATTTTATTTTAAGAATTTTGAAAATAAGAATGACATATATATGTATTTCAGAAAATAGTAACTGGCCTAGGACCTCTTCACGTTTGTGACAATCCTGTAGCTTTATCTCTTAGTAAAGCTTCTAGCAGTGAGAACAGAACCTCTCCCTGGATTTTAATTGGATTTTGGAAACCAGTTCCCTATGCTGGATTACCTCATTTTAAAGGGGGAGCTAGGTCCATCCCCAAGTTGATGTGCTGTGCTCTGCGCAAGCCCATGGGAGGTTTGCCTTTTTCTAAATAGAGCTGAAGGAGGGGCAGATGGGGACTGGGGAGGTGGGAAAGGGAAGGGGACAGGAGGAGAGGAGGGAGGGTTTGGTATGTAAAACAAATTTAAAAAGTTATCTTAATAAAATTAAAAAGCAATAGAAGAAAATACAAAAAGAAGAAAACTCTTGTCATGGAACCACCCACCGTAATAGAAATAGTGTACTTAAAGAAGTTTGTAAGTTTGATTATTTTTATTTCCTATCACTATTAATAGACAAATAATTAGACTTAGGAAAACAGTTGCGTAAACTGAAATACTGATATATTCATTTTATTTTATTTTTTTCGAGACAGGGTTTCTCTGTAGTTTTGGATCCTGTCCTGGAACTAGTGCTTGTAGATCAGGTTGGCTCAAACTCACAGAGATCCCCTGCCTCTGTTGCTCAATTTTACTAAAAAAAGTACATATATTTAAAGTGTACCTATTTAAATTTTGTACAAATGACTATATTTACAGTGACAGATATTATTATGCAGATATTACCTAAGGTATGCAGTAAACCTGAAGAATATTAAATATCATTAAAATTATTTTAGCTTACCTTTTAATAATAATCTTTGTGTCTTCAAAATAATTTTGAAATATGTAAGTAAGAAAATGAATTTCATAAATGTAACTGCATATGTAATATTGTAAATAACCAGAAAAAAATTTTCCAGTCTGTTTAATTATATAAATTTTGTCTCATGTTTCATGGTATCAGTATTACTTATGAATTTTCATTCTTTTTATTGTTTTCTCTTCAAGCTTGTACAAATATTCAGAACTCTAGGAATATATGTCATCTATTTGTAAACTAGAGAATAAACCTTTAGATATCCTTATATACTTTAATGAAATGAAATATATCTGTAAAATATCTTGATATGAAAATTTAAAATTCAATAGACATGTAGTTTCGAGGTGACTTCTAGGCAAAGCCGTTGGCTTCTGGAGCGAATATTCTTTCAATTGTTTATTTAGCCCCAGTGAATAGATAATACCCACTTTATATTCGAGTGCTTAGTATTTGAGGACTTTCTTGTTGCTAAATCTTCATGAGCATGGTACAGACACAGTACTTGTGTACAAACACTTAAGAATCAAATTATATATACGAGATCTGCATGGAGACAAAGAATCCTACCATGATTAAGGGGAAAAAACAAACATATTATTTATAAAATTTTACATTTTAATATATGGACATTCTGTAAGAAAAATTAGCATTTTCTATTTTCAATATTAGAGATATCAGGGAAATCTGACTTATGGTTACTTTTAAGTTTTAAAAATTTATCATTTGTCTATGTGCTTGTATGTGGACATGTGTGTACCTCTCCTGAAGCAGGAAGGTATAGATGATTACTAGCTCCCAGGAGCAGGTGCCAAACTTTGATCAGAAATAGCAAGGGTACTTCACCACTGAAGCCCAACTCCAGCTCATGAATTTAATTCTACAGGTCATCCACCATGAATCTTTGATACCTATGTGCAACTTTCTTATATTTTTATAATCACTTTCAGCGCTATTTCTTCAGAATTCTTTTTAAGGCTTACTAACTATTTTTCCCTAAAAATAATTTAATTCAAAATTTATCTTTATGAAAACTTTTTATTATACTTTATTTTATATAACATTTCATTATACTTCAATGAAACAATTAAAACCATTTCAGACCACCTGTGATATCTTCCAGACCAGAATACAGTGTAATCTTTATAACTGAACACTTGCAAGAGCTATGATTTCTTACACTACCCTGCAAATTTGGATGCTTACTCAGTACCCTGTGACAGCAATTACTGAGATATTAATTAGGAGTATTTCAAATTGTGACCTAATAGAACCGTTGAGAGCCAACCTCAGTTCTCTCCAGTCCCCTACACTATGAACTGTGTTTTCCCTCACATGTGCTCCCTCCTTTTAGACAAGAGTGTGAACATAGACCCTACATTTGTAAACTACAGGCTAAACACAATCAAAGCGGACCTCAACCATTTCCTATTTTATGTTCACCTATTTATCTTTACTACAGACTTAAAATGTCTCTCCAGAAATGATAGTGGGGTTGCATTAAATGAAATCATTTTCTTTTATAAAGGTAATGGAACTTAAATGTCTTTAAAGAAAAAAAATGTTTCCTAGCTTAAAAAAAATGTTTTTCTCTAAATTTGCTTCAAAGAATTGTCATTAAAAGGTGGTACCCTTGCTTAATTATACTTATGGTTGTATAAACTCAGTGCTGACTTAAAAGCCGAACAAACTTCCCATTTACTCAGGGTATCTCAGCTGGTACAGGACACATGAACTCTATTTAAGAAACTATTTTGAGTAGCTTTCCTGTGGAATGTTTTTATTAATAATTAAACCGAATAAAACATTTTTTAAAGAAGCTTCTACAGGGCAGCATAAGTTCCCCTTATGAGCAATGAGCAGCCAGTCAGAAGAGTAGCCAAACTGACTTATAGGAACCTCTTTATAAAACAGAGTATAAGGGGCAGGTAGACTTTCTTATTTCTGGTGAAAAGACAAAAGAGTTGGTCAAATAATTACTTTCTGACCTAAAACTTACACTGATACACAATTGGGGTTTTACTACTTAGTAACTAGCAACTTTCAAATTGTTTTAAAAGAGGATAAAAGGTGAAACATCAAATTTCCTAGACTTGGGAAGAATTCATATGATACACAAGACAAACTACGAGTGTACCTGTGATATTGATAATTATGGTTAGTGTTATATTTACATATTGCACAAGAGGTTGCTATCTTACTGTTTATATGTGTATGCTTACAAATTAGTATGATGATTTTGGTGTAAATTTATAGTTTATAATTTTTATTATTAGTTAATTGATTAATTAATTGATTCCCACTCCAATCAAATTTTCCCCTTCTTCTCGCCTTTCCTTCCAGTCCTTCCCCCTGATTTTCCCTCTTCTTACCCCCAACGCACTCCATCTCTTTTCTCTTCAGAAAAATACAGGTCTCCCAGTCACAGCATACGAAGTTACAGTAAGACTAGACATATCCTCTCCTATTAAGGCTGGACAGGGCAACCAAGTAAGAGAAAAGGGTTCCGAAATCAGGTAGCAGAGTCAGAAACTCTGTTACGATTCCCACAAGAAGACCAAGCTACACAATTGTAGCGTATGCACAGAGGGCCTAGGACAGCAAGGTCTCTGGATGGTGGCTCAGTCTGTGAGCCCCTATTAGTTGATTAGCCAGGGTTAGTTGATTCTGTGTGTTTTCATGTGATGTGCCTGACCCCTCTGGCTCTTATAATCCTTCCCTTGCCCCCCTATTAAACAGGATTTCCCAAGGTCTATCTGATGATTGACTATGGGCCTCTACTTCTGTTACATCAGTTGCTGGTGGAGCCTCTCAGATTTCAATTGGGCTAGGCAGAGACGACCATCGGGCTAGGCACAGATGACAATCACTGAGTATGGCAGAGTATCATTAGGAATCATTTTATTTACTGTTTTTTTCTTTTGTGCTAGTCACATTTAGTTCTATCATAGCTTTTTGGGACTGTCGAGCCTCTGGGTCCTGGAACTCCATGCAGTGTCAGCAGTGGGCTCCCCTCAGAGGAGGGATTTCAAACTTGACCAGTCATTGGATGGCCACTCCCATAATTTCTGCACCACCTTTGTCCCAGCATTCTTGTAGTCAGGGCAAATTGTAGGTCAGAAGTTATGTGACTCATGCCATTCATCCTCCCTGTACCTGATACCTATTCCCATGTCCACCCCCACTCCCCCATCCAGACCTATCCCCTCAAAATATGAATGTCACAGTGAATGAGAAATTAAATACCCATTGACAGTGAGCTTATCAGTTTAAGTTTCAGTTTTACACTGTTGACTCCTAAGAAAAATCACAGACAACAATAATCATGTGACACCTGCAGTTTGTTATAAGACATGAAAGAAAGCATTGTTATGACAGAAAAACATACATAAAAGTAGTATTACATGGACTCAACAGGTTTTATTTAGGAATACATTTGTATATACAAATACATACATGAAAGCAATAACAATGAATAAAAAATAAGCCATGAATTTGACAACAGTAGGGAGGGATATAAGGGAGTGATAAGAAAGTCTATTCATTTTAATATCTTCTGGATCCTCTACCAAGCTCTACAAAAAAAAAAAAAAAGATACCCAACTTATAAAGATGTTTCTTGGTTTCAAGAAATCTCAAGTTGGTGGCTTTAAAAAGAATAAATAATTGATCAACATTCTTTCAGAGAAGTAATCTAGTTGTCAAAATTATTTTTCCTCAGAATATTCACTATAGTGTGGGTCAATTTTTTGGAGTGTTATTAAGTGGCTTAATTTTTACTTAGTCTATGGTATTTCCTAGGTATATGATCTTTCTGTTTTTCTGCACATTGATCTCATTGTACTCTCCATGGAAACAAGTGATATTTAATATGTATATTTCATATTCCCGTAGTAAAAGGAGACTGATAATACACTTTTAAATACACTAGAAGTTGCAGAAAACTAAATACATTCTTTAAAGAACAAAGAAAAGCACAATTAAATTTTTAAATGCTCTAGAAATCCCTCCAGCAATTATGCCCCAGAAAGTTTCTGATAGACATTTTGATTGTGTGCTTGTGTGCTTTGATTGTTTGAAATCCAAGAGACTGAATGCTTTATGGTTAAATCGAAAGAGTATAAAAATACAAAGAAATGTGATTCTCACGCTATTTCTGGCTTTGCTCTGTGCATATCCCTTAGTGACATATAAATGATTTCACACTCAAGCTTCTCACAGTAAATAATTTACTTCCCACCATAGACTTTATAGGTGTTATATATACTCTTTATGAGATAGCCATCAAATTCAGTAGGTTCTTTTATTTGACCATTGCCTTTACTCATTTGCAGAAAAAAAAAAAAACATACACAGAACTGTTGCACTGGAAATAAGGTTCATTTTGTAGATGAGAAATGGCATTTTTATAATTAAATCAGTTTTAATGAAGTTAAACATGTGATATATTACTGAGTAGTTTTCTAAATTCACAATTAAATAAAAACAGATGCTAAAACTATATTGTGTACAATTTTATTGCTGCAGATAACGCGAAGAACACTTTTATGTTTACAGAAAATATTACAAGCATGATTATGACCATTGCTTGCCATTTTATTAAAGGATATGGTAAAAAGGAACCTCACTGATGGAGAGTTCCTAGAATTGTACTTTAGAGAACCTATGTAATTATGAAAATAAAACTTTTATTTACATACAATAATTTTACTACATCTGACAATCTTTTTATTTTTTTATTTTTTTTTCTGTTTGCCTGTTTGAATATCTTATGAGCCACAGACATTGGATTAGCTGGCCATAGAGAAAACTTTCTAAGCTAACCATAGCAAAACAGAAAATTCTTATACACGGAAGATCAAAGACATGAGCATCTTGACTATTTTATATCAGAAAACCCAAAATTTAACTCATAAAAGATACATCACACCTCATCATAGAGTGATGTCAAAGATATTGTTTTCATCTATATAAACCCAGCACACCAGATCTTTAACTGTCTGCAATACAAGCAGTTCACAAAGTGTACTTTATATATAAACATGAATCACATATATATATATATATATACATATATATATGTATATATATATATAATTTTAAAAAAAATAGAAGGGAGGGGATGGAAAGGGGAAATATAAAGGATCAAGACAGGCAAATTAGAGGAAGGGCAGAGGAGGAGAACAGTGAAAGAGATGTTCTCATAGAGGGGAGCGGGAGCCATTGTGGGATTAAGGGGAAATCTGGTGCTAGAAAAATCTCCAGGAATCCTCTAGGATGTCCCCAGCTAAGACTTTTAGCACTAGTGAAGAGGATGCCTGAAAAGACCTTCCCTTGTAATCAGATTGGTAAACACTTTAACTTTCACCATAGAATCTACATCCAGTAACTAACAGAAGGAGATGTAGTGATTCATAGCCAGGCACTGAACTGAACTCCTAGAGTTCAGTTGAAGAGAGGGAGGAGAGAGCATATGAGCAACGGGGGTGGTGAAGATGATGATAGGGAAAACCTCAGAGACAGCCAACCCCAGCAAGTAGTAGCTCATGGACTCTTGTCTTACACCTGGAGAACCTTCATGGTACCTAACTAGGTCTTCTGTGGGTGATGGTTATGTGACTTGATAAGTTTTGGGGTGGAGGATAACTCACAGTAGGGCCAGAAACTATCCCAGTGTATGAGCTGACTTTATAGAGTCCACTAACTATGCTGGGATACCTTGTCCAACCTGATTCAGTGAGGAGGTACTTGGCCCTGCCTCAACTTTGGTTGACTTTGGTGACTCCACAAAGGAGGCCTTTTTTCCCCTCTGAGGAGTGAATGGGGAGTGGGACGGGGGAGGTAGGAGGCGGTAGAAGAGGAAGAAAGGGGAACTGGAGTTGGAATGTAAAATGAAAAGAAAATTTAAAATTATATAAAAGTTCATCTTAAGACTTATGAAGTTCACTAACTAAAAGTAAAATTTCAAATCTGGATTTTTCTACCAACTGTATTTGCCATTTCCAGCAATTAACACTTAATTTTTCTATACCAAGAGAACATAATGGTAACAAAGTAAGATAACTTACATCATGAATATTATAAATTTACTCTAAATATAATTACCTGTTTAAATACAAAATATGGCACTCATAGTATTTATTGGCTCTTTTGATCCATTACCTTTCTCCTAGCTCTTCTCTGATCTTCTCCTATCCCTACCCATTTACCTTTGTTTTCTTTTTCTCGAACAAAGGTTAAAACAAACCACAAATAATAGCAGAAAGATAAAAAATAATAAACTAACCCAAAATCAAAATATGCACAGAGAACATGATATACTACTACTGTGCATAAGGGAAGCCCTGTTCTTGGTATAGCTAGTATCATTCCATTGAAGAAAGCAAATTTTTACCTCCTATATAAGGTATAAGTAACATATAGCTTCCTGGATAGGGGTGGGAGTTTTGGGTCAACTTCCCATTCTCCCTATTAAAGTATGTCTGGCTTGAATTTCTGCAGATCCTGTGCAAATTGACAAAGCATCTATGAGTTCATATGAGTATCAGCTCCATTGTATCTGGGAGATGCAGTCTACTTGGAGTCAACTGCGCTCTCTGACTCATCCAATCTTTCCAGCTCCTCACCCACATAAATCTTTGAATCTTCAGTGGAGGTGTTTGATAGAAACACTCCGTTCAGGTATGAGTCCAAACTCTCTCACTGTCTGCACAACATCTTATTGTGGGACTTCGTGTCATTTATAATCTATGTCAAGTTAAAGTTCCTATGGTCAGAGTTGAGTGATGCATTGATTTATGGGTATAGCGAAATGTCATTAGGAATTACTATTATGTTTACTTAGCAAAGCAATTCTTGACCTGTGGATTACAACCCCCTTGAGAGTCTAATGATTCTTTTATAGGGTCACACATCAGATATCCACTATATAAGATATTTAGACTATGATTCATAACAGTAGTAAAGTTATAGTTATGAGAGAACAACAAAAATAATTTTATGGTTGAGTATTACCACAACATATGCCTTGCAGCATTAAGAAGGTTGATTATTATTGCCTTAGCAGACTTCAGGAGTAGGTTTTTGTAGGACCTATGACCTATCTAGTCTCAGGTTACAGCTACCTTAGTAGAATCATGTAAGAGTTCCATCTCATGAACTTTGAATCTAATTTTTAGAAAAAACTATCAAATACCTGAATAATATTCTTGCCACTATAGCACTCCTATACCTTGCAATCAGGTTACTATTTAGGTCTCATGGTTTGTAGCTGTGATTTCCTTCTTTATTAGCATGCATCATACCCTTCAGCATTATGAATGATAGTCAGTACATGTATAGATTCTAGTTAGGCACCAACTCATTTTCTTTATGCTTATTGCCTTAATTATGTAGTGTCTTCAAAAGTAAGTCCTTATTGTCATATTGGAGAGGGTAACCAATGGAACTGTCAATACCATGTAATGTTGGGAGGAATGTCTAAATGACTCCTTTGATACATTCAGAAACTTCATTGTGACCTCTGGTTATCTAGACTCCAGTTCTTGGCCCTTTCAGCAGTGTTGGGCATAGGCACCCTCTGAATGTGTGGGCCCCAAATTAAACCAGGCTTGGTTGGTCATTCACACTAGTTTGTAACCTCTATTGCCCCAGAACATCTTGTGGGGAGGACAGATTTTTAAGTCAAGGTTTTGGGGCTGGGCTGGTGTCCCAGTCACACCACTGGAAGACTTGCCTGGTTAAGGAAGATGATTGGTTCAGATTCCATATCCGCTATTACTAGGAGTCCTCTCTAGGATCACTCTTGTAGATTCCAGGAAGTTTCCACTGCATTGGGTTTCCACATCATTCCACAAATGTCTTCCAGTTCCTGTAGACTCTCCCCATACTCTCTCCATTTCCTGCCCAACTGTCATGATGTGGAGGATGAGGCTTCCCTTCTCTGACAGCACTGCCACCACTCCCTTTCTGAAGTTGGCAAGAGTTCTGCAAGTATCATGTGAGGGCTACTGTCCTGGATCTTACCCGCCATTTTTGCCTCTACCTGGCCTCCCACCCATAATATACAGAGCCTGGAGCAGAAGCTGCCCTTTTACTGAGCTATTATTCCTGCAGTACTTCGAACCTTAGGTGGCAGGCCTTGGGCTCACTTCCCCCACCTGTCTTTGTCCCATTGAGCCCTGGTGTGGAAATCGCACCACCACAAGAATTGTCCCTTGACAACTACAGGTGGGTGGGCTTGGGTGGGTCCTGTGTGTGTTGGGCCCATCTCTATCTTCTGAAGACCTAGCTGGCTCCTTCCTTCCTCAGTCTCTTTCTCCTCTACAATGTGCTCAAGGGCAAAGCTCAATAAACTCTTTCCCTTCGTTCAGTGGGTCACACAGCCAGAGATTCTGTAAGAGGCATCCTGCAGTGGCAGGAGGCCATTGACATTTCCTCTCCAGTCCTAGGTGGAAACAGCAACTCCAAGTCCTCTGTTGCTGCGACAGTTGGTAGGGGATAGGCTATTGATGGCACATCCCCTGGGGAGAGCTGGACTCACTGTTTTGAGAGGCTGAGACTGAGTTGTGGAGGGGGAGCCTTGAAAGATGGATCAGGAATGGTACAGAGAGAAGAGCTGCTCAGTTTTATGGGGACTGACGAAGCTGCTTTTGACCCAGTAGGAGAGGGTCACGGAGGTGTGGTGGCTAGGCTGATCTCAATGGGAGGAAGGCAGCCTCAGTGGCAGAGGTGTCGCCTACTGCTCTAAAGTGAAGAAAGAGGAGGAGGAGGAAGTGACTTGGAGTTCTTTATACCACCAAAGGCATCCCAACCCCGACTCAGCATTCCCTGTTCTACTATCACAGATGTTCACACAGCCACGTCCCTAGAGACACCTGAAGGAGAACACCTTTGAGGTTAAGGTAGAAGGTCCTTACAAATACATTTTGGAGACAACTGATGCACTTCATGTGAAGCCCTGGGTGTCTGACATCCGGGAGTGCCTAAGCCCAGTCCCCATCCCATGACCCTTCCCCTGGCCCCTGGGACCTTCTTTCTCACAAAGGATAACACAGACAGCCTGGAGTTGCCTTGCCTGAATTTTTCAGAGTCTGCCCATCCAGGATCTGCTGCTGGAACACAGTAAGAGTACGACCACCTGTCACAGGTGCCTCATGGGGGCCTTTCCAACAGGCGTCAGCATCCTTCTTCCCTAGTTCTGCCTCCATTGCTGCCTCCCAATTTGACTCAATAGAACTGTTTTCTTAAGAATTGCTCCCTCATATGTCCAATGAGTAGGGGCCCCCAGCAGGGACAGTTCATCCCCTTTCTGGCCCCTCCCCTCCCCTGGATACTCCAAAAGCATCCACAGGGTCATTTCTGTTCCAGGGGAAGTCAGAGGGCACTGAGGTGGATCAACCCTTCTCTGGATAATCTAGGTTCCATAGCATGCTCTCTCTGCTCAAGGCTGTTCTGTTAATGCTAGAAGGAGACACTGGTTCCCATGGTATCTTCCTGGTATGTCACAGTCACAGTGAGACAACTTTCAACTTCCAGGGCAAGGCCAAGAACCTGCATTTGTTACTGAATGAGGAGGGTGAGTGTCGGATTCAACTTCTGTGATTCAAGTCCATTTTCGATGTGCTTGAGCACTTCTGAGTGTATCCCGTCTCTGTGGAGTCTGGAGCTCCAGTGAAGTTGTCCTGGTCAGCTATGTGCTTTCCAGGTGGCAGTAGGGCCGGAAGCCATGCAAGGGTGTTTAAGGGTGTCCGATGTTGCCCTGATGCTCCTTATTTTGAGCAAGTACTCAAATAATGGGTCATGCAGCTTCAAATCCATTACGATTGGTACTCTATGTTGAAGGCAGTTATTTTTTTTAGTTTGTATTTATTTATTTATGCATTTATACAGTTATGTAACAATAACAATTATATATTAAAGGGGTCATGAATTCAATAGGGAGTGATGGTTGGGACAGGGGATTGATTGGAGGGAGGAGGACAAGGAGACGAAGAAGAGGAATGAAGTAATTACTTTTTCTTTCTTTAAAAATTTTTCATTTTACATACAACCCCAGTTCCCTCTCCCTCCTTTTCTCCCATCCTTCACCTTCCCTCATCCTGCTCTACACCCACTCCTCAGAGGGAGTAAAGACCTCCCTTGGGGACCCCACAAAGTCCGGTATACCAAGTTGAGTCAGAACCAACTACCCTCCCCCTGTATCAAGGCTGAGCAAGGTATCCCACCATAGGAAATAGACTCCAAAAAGCCAATTCATGCACCTGGAATAAGTTCTTGTCCCATTGCCAGCCTTCCCTCAGTGTATCAAGCTACATATCTGTCATCTTGACCCCTCAGTTTTCCTCCAGTAGCACTCAGCCTGTGATGGTGTAGCTGAGACTCAAGACCTTTAGCATCTTGTGAAGATACGCAGACTACGGAGGTAAGCCATTTTCATGAGATAACAATGATAATGAACTAAGGCTTCTTGCCAATAATGGTTAAAAAAGAAAGGCCAGTCATTACCACTGGAATGAATTGGGAAGTGGATTTCCCATGTTGAACATCATCTAGCACTTCTTAACTGAAATTCAATTACAAACACTGATTCATAACCCTCAAATATGTTACTTCTTTTATCAAGGTCATGGAATCTAGTTAATCATTTTTTTTGTCTGATAAAATCTGTAGATTAAATTGTCATATTGACTTTTTAATAACTAGTTCTCTGCATAGCAGAGACGATCAGGTAATGTGGAACACATGTGAATCTCTTATTATCTAATGAGTATCAGTTTGTGCTATTTATTTTCATTCTTGTGATCCTTCCCACACCTGTTCTTTATGGGAAGGCTTAGAACTCCAACTGCACAACAGTCATCTGCGCAAACACTCAACTCAAAGGCACAATAATTCTTAACAACCTGGCAGTGCTTTTCACAAAATTCACTTTAAGAAAAGCAAAGCAACAAAGAATTTGTTAAAGATATTAAGAGAGTATTAGCAGTCATTTGGGATCTCTTCCCAGCCTTCATGACTAACACCCACCATCAAAGCACTTCAATTTCAGTGCCAAGTACATGTGTATACACACACACACACAAACACACACACACAGAGAGAGAGAGAGAGAGAGAGAGAGAGAGAGAGA
>NC_022027.1:17107069-17108349 GCF_000317375.1 Microtus ochrogaster
ACACACAATTATAATCACTAGCCAAATTGAGAAAGCTATTTCTAGTTTCCTTCAAGTTATTTCTTGCCACCATGTTAACTTCCTTCCCATTTGAATGTATTATCTAATTTTTACAATGTAAAAAATCTTATGTATTGAAAAGTTTCTATTTCTTCCCACTTCTTACTTGGTTTTCAATGCTTATTTAATGGATTAATGTTAGAATCACTTATTTAGTAATTCATTGGAAATTAAAACAATTCTACAAAAAATGTAAATCTGCTAGAAGCCTGCATTTTTTCTGCTGTATTTATATCTTTAGAAGACCGCCTTTTGTGATGACACTGTATTACAAAGCAATGATCATTAGTGCAAGAAAATAAAATTCAAGATTTTTGGGAGGGAAAGTAAAGAATGACAATAAAATATTTGAACACAGCCAATTCATATTCATCAAAGAAAAAAAAATGAAAAAACAAACAGTGCCCCATCAGAGGAAAGGATGAGCTGGCAAGTGAGCCATTTTGAGTAAGTGCTCCAGTTCTTGATGGATTCTATTCCATGCTTGTAAAAACCATTATTATTTTAAAAGATTTGCATTATAAAATAAAAATAAGAACAGAAAAAAAACAAAACCCTAAGTGTTAATACCGGTGTATACTAATGTTTTCTGTTTTTGGAAGTTAGGCACCAAATCGCATGTGATGTCAGCATTTATGACACTTGCTGAGGGAATCATGGAGGTGTTTGCTCCGTTGACAACACAATCAGACTACCAAATTCTGATCATCCAAAGAGAGCTAGTGGACATATCTGGGACACCTTGAAATATCAAACAGTATATTTAAAATGTAAACATTTTTTTTCTGTATACCTTTGTCTTATCTTTCATTCAGTGCAAGAATGCTTCCCAGATATGTTTCCTTGACACATTAAACATTATTTTGAGAATTCTTCTTTATGTTTACATGTTATTTTTCTTATCACCTAGCAACTAAGTTATTAAGGAAAAGTTCTTATGTTAAAAAAAAAAAAGAAAAGAAAGAGGCATTGCTAAGATAGTACCAAACTGCTATGTCATTGTAGATTTTGCAGATGTTAGTTGAAGCTAGCCAAACTACTCTCAAAGGTGTAGTTTACAACTCCAACTACTTTAAATATAGGAAATCAAGAGCATATACTCAACTGAAAATACATTGAAAGTTCCACATCCCAGTAAGCTATATTATGTTTGTTCCTAAATGATATTTTGATGATTTTACACAGCTTCCTTTATTTTTCTAAAGTCTTCTTGCTTTTTT
>NC_022027.1:17108449-17137478 GCF_000317375.1 Microtus ochrogaster
ATACTCTAAAAATTAAGGGTTAATAGTAACTTAAAGTAAATTTGCTTTAAGATTTTTTGGGGTGGAGGAGTTGAGACAGGGTTTCTCTGTGGAACAGTCCTGACTATTCTGGAACTCACTCTGTAGACCAGGCTGCCACTGAAATAAAAAAGATCCACCTGCCTCTACCTCCTGAGTGCTGGAATTGAAGGCATAAGCCACCACTGCCCAGCTGATTTAGGATTATAAGAGAAAGAAATCTAACCACTGGATTTTGTAATGAATTGTAAACTGTTCTTTACTCTTGCTAATTTTGTGAATGTCACCAGCAAAGCAGAAAAGAAGGGAAAACATTGTAGAAAGAGGAAGGGAGTGATGTGGGTATAAAGCAGAAGTTATGTAACTGATGATTTAGAGTCATAGCTATAGTGTTTATGTATTATTACTAAAAACAGCCTTTCACAATGGCTTTGTGAGACTCAAGATAAAAACAGGAAGAACATAGTATCTTCAGAGAACCCACTCATACTGATTGCAGAACTGACTGCATGGACTTCTAGGTGGATTTTCTGTTTAAAACGGAGAATATTGCTTCAGCGATGCAGAATTACAGGTTATTAGACAAAAATCCAGCTGTTTCAACTACTAGACCCAAGGCAAAAGTTAGAAGAAAATGGGATAAAACATTGGTGTTTTGGTGCAGTGTAATAAACTATACCTATCGGAGTGTATGACAGAAATTTGTAATCAGAATGAATATGTTGTATAACTATATTTGTAGATGAGAGAATAAAAAAATTGGCAATTGAAGAGAAAGTACAGCTCAACCAACTTACAGTAGACTAAATCATTCTCAAATTCTGACCATGCCTCCCAATGCTTTCCTAACAATGGGAAAATTTCAAGTGTTTTTAGATGGTGATATTTTAGTTTACTAATTAAAAAATCCAGTACACATACTCTCTTGGGCAACAGGAAATGGAAAGCTGTATTTACCAAACTTGATAAAATCTAGTTTTATTTGTTTGTTTGATTTATTATCAGATTTAAACTAGAGTTCAGGTTTGCAAAATATGAAGACATAGCATTTATAATAAAATACTCTGTATTTTGTAAATATGAAATTCATCTCACTTAAAAAATGATATTCTTTCTTAAATTTACCAGGCTGTCATTTTTGGATTCAAGTTTGACAGTGTTCTGAGACTATTGTGTTCCCTGACTCACAAGTGAGCCACCACAGTTTCACATCCGTCAAAAGATTTATTCAATACATGTGATTCAATACATGTGCCATGTACGCACTCATTTTCTACTGGATATTTTTCACTTGGATGTTTTCAGATTAGAGTGACTAAATCTAGCACAAATGAGCCTCATTCTCGCAGCTGGACACTTGACGGTCTTGAGTTTTATCATCTTACAGCGCTACGCACCTCTTATTTTCTTAGTTTAGGACATTAAAAATCTATTGGAATCACTCCTCTTGTCACCCTTACCTACAGAGATTATCTAGGGCAGTATTGGTTATTATCATGATAATTCTACCACATCCAGATCATCATAAAATTTTACAATATTTCTTTTTCATCAATTTTACTTAATCTATAGTCCCCTGAACGAATTGAGATTTCTTTAAAAATGCTATGACCTTCTTACTTTTCGTCCACACTAGTTCTTATAGTCTAATGAACTCCTGTTTTATGAAACTGGATTGATGTGTTAATGTAATTTTAATTATGGAAACTACCAAGTTCGGCTTGAGCATAAACAGTACCCCAAAACTTTGAACACTGCTTTATCTGTCAGAATGAAGCATTCCATGTTGTCCCTGATTAAGAAATCAATCAGGATACTTAACTATTGTTTCAAGGACTGTATTTTTACCAAATATTTGTTAGAGGGTATATTTTACCTTGGTGCTGAGAGAAGATCTTTTTCCTAATTACTGTTAGAAATGTAATATTGCTATGGAGGGCATTAAATAATAATTCAGTTTCTATGAAGTAGGAAGGTAAGTTTATCAGTCTGCAAGCATATAGATCATTGCAGCTTCACATGCTTCCACCCCATCCTCAACACTCATTAATTCATTTAATGGGAATACTGGTTTATTTTGTTATTCAATTGGTAAATTTATGTCTCTCAATAATTTTTAATCAATAAAATAAAATTTAATTTGTATATCAACCACCCTGGAAATATTTTTTTCAAATTGTCTCATCATTTTGCCCATATTGGAGTGTATTTTTTTTATCAGGCCTAGCATAACTCTTCATGTACACTTGCCAAAAATATTTGCAAGTGAACTTACGTGTACTTTAAATGACCGGGATATGATTATTAGAAACCCCTACACACACACACACACACACACACACACACACACACACACACACACTATAACACTATAAGATTCCTGGTGGCAAAGATCTTGTTTGGAGGAAACATGTTTTTCATTGAATACCCAAACACTTTAAATTCTCAGAACTAATGCCTAAAATCTAATTTAACAGAAGTAGTCCTCCAGGAGAGGAACAAATATGAAACTAAACTGAAATAGCATGCTGGCTATTGCTTTAGGTTGTAGGTTCTAGTTCAAAAGCTGTAGATCTAAATTACTATGGAGATAATCTATTTATCTTGTAATTCTTCAATTACAATTACAATAACTTGTCATTCTTCAATATCCAATCTTCTTGTTTAAGTAAACTTCTGGTTTTCTTAGATTAGGGACAATAATTCCCAGCATTCATTGTAACTGTTATTTTCAAGGCAAGCCACTGCTTCTGCAACATAAAATGTTTGTTCTAAATGTTACCATTCCTTGTTACTTTTTACTTTGCAGAGTGAATAAACACATAGTTTTTTAGGCAAGGCAATATTTGGTAATTTGCTGTGTGTGAGCTGTAGGTTACTCCATATATAGTAACACTGCCACAACTTGATAATGAAAAGTACTAACTAGGACACAGTAAACTGTTTACAGTTTCTCAGTATACCAGAAACCGTATTTCTAATCCTGTCTTCCAAATTTTGCTTTTAAGATAGAATATTATTATGAAGGTCACTGGTCTTCTGAAAGTTATAACTTTCATCTTTTATTTTCTTCATCAGTAATGAGTTTCTACAATTGTTTCAAGAGATTTTTCACTTTATTTAATCTATAATTGCTAGCCACTATTAGTTTATTTCTTAATTGTTTTGTTTACTTCTCAAATCTATATTAATTGTTGAGTATAATAGTTTAATAATATATTTCTAACAAACATTGAATAAACAAATAATGATTCAGAGTGTGGAGTTTGTTTCAAAATAATATCATTCATTTTCCCACCATTTTCTATACTGATGCATCCTGTTAAATAACTACAATAGGTCAGTTTTATAAGGTGAAATGCTTAGTCCTAGGGGAATGATTTTATAGACAGCCCTAGGAATCCAGTCCACGTATATCAAGCACCACAGCCTGACTTCAGTTTTACATTGGGTAGTATGTCTGATAGGTTGAATGTGATCAGAATAGTTCTTAAAGAATGCAGCCATAAGGAAATGACAGCGCCTGCTCTGCAGAAACAAAACATAACTGACTATGCACATCCCAAGCTCACTGCCTGAAATAGCTATTAGTGCTGTTGTTTTGGACATCTTTGGTGAGTTGCACAATCACACTGTAAGTTATTATTGTTCAGGGAGCCGTAACTGCTGAGGTTTCTTTGCAGGTGGTTATGCGTTTATTCTACAGCCACCCAGTGAAGAAAATCTTCCTTCCCAGGGCTCCTTTCTCATTTACAGAAATGTTGCCCACATTTATTTTCAGGTGGATGTCTTCCAGACACCAGAAACTGAAAAGTAAGAGGATTTTATACTAGAAACTTTGTTTTTTTCCCATAATTCTGAGTTCTGAAAAACAAATCCTTACTTTTCTGATGTTCTGTTCATACATATTTTAAAAGTCATAAAACCAAAAAATGAGAATAGCATTTCAAAATAAAATTTTTAAAAATGCTGTTTCATTATGCATGTGTTAGATACAACTTCTAGAGTCGACAAGATGACAAAACAAACAAACAAAAATCAAGAATTAAAGATTTTTTTAAGAGATGATCAATTGTTATTGATGAGGCACAGGGTTCATTGTACTGTGTGGAATAGTGTGTGGGATGTGAAGGCTGTTATTTTATAAAAGTTTGCCTGGAATTCATTCCCAAGCAGAGGAACCTCTGATGCTCAGAACCGCAAGTAGAGAACTGAGTCCCACACAGCTCTAAGTCCTTCAGATAAAATAAGTGATGGGTACCTGTGTTTTCAGAGAAAAGTATTTGGAGAAGAAATTATTCATCTTTGCTTATTCAGGATCCCATTTGCCTCTGGTGCCCTTCTGGAGGTCAGAGGCAAATAAAAGAAATACAGTTAATACTTAAGGGCTTAACTTGCAAGCCTAGGCAGAGATGCCAAGGAATGTACACTCTGGAGCCACAAGTTAAGAGGTTAGTAACTAACTCCTACTCTCATCATGATGGAGAAACCAATAAATTTATTAAATAAATGAGCAAGTAAAATTTAAAACCATGGTTATTCATAAAGCTTAACTGCTATGGAAGCACCTAAACTGAACTGAAAGTTGTAGTATTGCCAAAAGCTGAAAATATTGCAATGAAAATTGTCTAATGTATATGTTCATTTCAAAAATAAAAAATGATTCATGTCTCTTGAACCTTTGATCTGCGAAATATGTTGATTGTTTTTCTGAAAGAGGCACAGATGCGTCTTCCGAATATTAAAGATAATATCTTAACTGGAAATTAGCTGTATAGGAGAACTCTTAACTATAACCTCAGCACTAGGAAGACAGTGACAATAGCAGCAGCAGAACTTTAATGACAGGCTTATACTACATTGTGAATTCTAGCTATCCCAGACTTACAGAAGAAAGACTCTCTCAGGACAAAACCAAAGTGAAACATAAAAGATAATGGAAAATATGTCGGTGCCTCTAAATGGAGCCTTCCATTCATTTACGCTGACTACACTGACAGAAAGAATCACGAAAAATATACTACAAGTCAGGAGTTGCAATACAGGTATTCTCAGGCTATGTCCCACTATTACCTGAAATGAATGGGAAAATATTTATCCCCATCATATTTTTGAGATTTAAGTACTTTCTTAATGTGTTTAGAGGCAGTAAATATTATAAAAGTGCATTTTAATATCTCCAGATTTGTTTGATATTTCAAAATTGATGTTAAATAACTAACAAAATGTCATTGGTGTTCATTCCAAAGAATAAGACCAACCACTGACCCAATGAAGATGGGTAAATTAGTTAAAACAAGGATTTTTATTCATATATAATGTCTTTAAGAATGTGGTTCAAGAGATCAGGAGTGGACTTGAGAAAAACAAGATATTTATAGCTCAAGGGAAGGGGACTTCCAAATGGGAGATTTTGCAGGCAAAATAGCTGAAGTTACAGGAGTAGAACATAAACACAACAAATTAGTCACTGAAAAAAAAAATGATTACACGATGGTCTTAACATGGTAGTCATAACAACAGGTAGTCATAGTAAGGTCATCATAGAGGATCAAAATAAGTGTAAGACACAAAGGCATAATTGCTATTTCTTGGAACCATCAGTATAGAACCATTTGTAGTAAAGATAGCAGGTTTGGCATAGGCCAATCCTTGAGAAATAGAGATTTACTTATGAACAAGATTGATCCTAGTTTGTATGTTCTGTAAGATGACTTTTAAGCCTAATGTGGAGGGAGATTGGTACATCAATTGCTTGTGTAATTTTAGTAAAAAGAATAAGAACAGAATGATTTCCTTTTCTGCATTTTGCTAAAATACATGGTACTATGGTATTCTGAGACTTCTGTCTCATGTCTTTTCTCATTTGCTTCTTTTTATTACTTTATAAATAATACCAATCAAAATTTCAACTCCCTTCCCTCCTCCCACTTCCCCCCCCTACCACTTCCACTCCCTCTCCCTTTCCTGTCCTAAGAAAGGTCAGGGTACCCTGCCCTGTGGGAAGTCCAAGGCCCTCCTCCCTCCTTCCAGGCTTAGGAAGGCATGCATCCAAATAGAATAGGATCCCAAAAAGCCAGACATGCAGTAGAGACAAATCCCAGTGCCATTATCATTGGCATCTCAGTCTGCCCCAATTGTCAGCCACATTAAGAGGGTCCAATTTGATCCCATGCTTGTTCAGTCCCAGTCCAACTGGCTTGGTGAGTTCCCATTAAATCAGGCACACTGTCTCAGTGGGTGGACCAACCCCTCCTGGTTCTGACTTTCTTGCTTATCTTCTCCCTCCTTCTGCTCTTCAACTGGACCTTGGGAGCTCAGTCCAGTGCTCCAATGTGGGTCTCTGTCTCTATCCTCATCTGTCACTGGTCAAAGATTATATGGTGATATTCAAGATAGTCATGAGTCTGACTATGGGACAAGGCCAGTTCAGGCACCCTCTCCTCCACTGCCCAGGGTCCTAGCTGGGAACATCCCCGTGGACCCTGGGAACCCCTCTAGATCCAAGCCTCTTGTCAACCCCAAAATGGCTCCCTTAATTAAGATATCTTCTTCCCTACTTCCATATCCATCCTTCTCCCCCCTCTATCCCCTCTCACCTTCCCCCACCCCACCCCCACTCCCATGCTACCAACTTTTGCCTGGTGATAATTGTCTGCTTACAATTTCCAGGAGGATCTATGTATGCTTTTGGGGGGGGGGGTTCACCTTATTACTTAGTTTCTCTAGGATCATAAACTATAGGCTCAATGTCCTTTGTTTATGGCTAGAATCCATTAATGAGTGAGTACATACCATATTCATATTTTTTAAAGCCAAACCTCCGTACAAAATTACATGGGGATTATGATTCTTCCATATGGTAGTGACATAAGCGTTTAGTTTATATCAGTGATCATGTGGGAATCTCAACCCATGCTATGGAAATTAGATGATTTATTCAATTTTTAAATATACTTATGTATAGTTATTCTGCTGCCACCTACCTATTGTATATCTATCCATGAAATTACCTAAGAACTTCAAAGAAAGAAACATGAAATTAGTGTAATATACATATTTGACTCAAATATTTTCATTATTCCAATCAAATTAAGATAAGCATTGTAGATTTTTGTTCTCTTTTGTTTTTAATTTATAGAGAAAATTCTATTTTCTTTGCTACTTCCCACACTGTTAGATAGTGAAGACAGTCACAGATGTAAAGTTTGTGAGATGATTATAAAAAATTTAAATTGACATCAAAGCTGATTTATATTTTGCCAATATTAGTGAGAAAAGAACATCACTTTTATCATATTATTTTAATTTATTTTTTCTTCTTTGTAGTGGAATTTATTTTGCACATGGCAAAATAATTGAGTAATAAGAATCCATTGTCTTTGTCATACAAGTTTCTGTAAAACAAAGTGAATAATTTTCTGTATTATTTACTTTAAAGGTGACTACCATTTCCATTTGTGAGACCTTAAATTTCTCTTTGCAATTTCTTTAGAATTAGCAGATTCTTCAAATTCCTTTTTTCAAATATGTATTTGAGAAGGTAGCATTACACACAATAGAGTAAAGAGACGAAAAACACTGTAAATGGGAAATCGAACAACTGTACGGCACATCCCTTTCTCAGGTAGATAAAATCACTGATTTCGTTTGTGTTAGATGAAGATAGGATAATGAATATCTGGAAGTATATCAAAGATTTAACATTCTTGAAACAATGAAGCCTTAGACAGACAGCATGAAGATATGGAACAGGGATGACTTTTTTTTGTTTGTTTGTTTCATAGGTCGTCCCTCTGGGAGACATCTCTTATATAGGCATGGACAGTGCTTTCCACAGCCTATTTAAATGCAAGTCGGGGTTCATAGAACACGGGGTACATATTGGCATTCTCCAATCTTTGTGCCTCACTTGGCACTATAGCATTCTTCTAAATCACAGCACCATTCTTTATTTGGTTGTTTGATTAATCTGCTCAAGATACTGATAAATCGCTAGTTCTTTCTGAAATTACATCACAAGGATTGGACCGGCATTTGACTGATTCCTGTGGTAGCAATCAAAGACCTGTAATTTCTGTGCTTTCCACATCATGGTGGCTATTGGAGGTGTGGGCATCATCTGTGGCTGTCTCCTTATGATCTTAATTCATGCTTACATTAGACAGTAGCCAGCCATACCAAAGGAGTCTTTTACATTTCACTTCGCCGTTCCTTTTTATTATTCTCGCCCCTCCATCTCCCTCCTCATTCATTTCTTCCCCTTCCCCCTCTCCCTATTTCCCTCCTGCCCTTTTCCCATCTTCACTTAGTATGCATGGACACAGGCATATACATGTTAATTTCCTTTGCTAAACAATAAGATCTTAAGAAAACAAGGACGTGGAAAAAAATTATATCAACTTTAAGAATACAACCTGCTGTATTTTACCATTGCCAAATTTATATAAAATTGTCCTTTGTAACATGAAAATAATTATTTTGTTTTTATAAAAATATTTGAAATAGGTGAAAATCTTTAATTCTATAAAGGCTGTTTATTCAGTATGAAGTTCCTAATGCTAAGATTTTGAAAATAAAACTTTACATATTTTTGCTTCATAAATTATGGTGCTTATATGAATTTTCTTGTTAGTTCTGTATATTTTATATTCAAGCAATAATTAGGCTTATTTTTATAAGCAGACAAATTTAACTTCAGGAAAATAGTTTAGTGACTTCACTTCCTCTTCTTCAAACTCTCTCAGGAAAATGGAAAATACTACATGCAAAATATGAGATGAGTGTTCAAAAGAACATTTGGTACATCAAAAATTCATGGAAGGTGCCAAGGTAAATTTGGTACTACACAACTTTCCTGAACCAATAAAGTTTTAAAGGTATTTATGATGTATTATCTATAACACATTTTCTAAAGAACAGAATTCATGATCCATTTTTAAAGAAAAATAAGTATTTACTTGTTCGCATTGTAGGGAAAAATATACAATGAAAGACCAAGGAGTATTAGGTCCAAAAAAGGTATATAAATATAAAATCAGTTTTATAAAATTTAAGAAATAAAAACTTGATTGAATGTACAAAATATTAAACATTTTAGGTAAATAAATGTTTAAAATATATTAGTATTTTAGTATATTACATATGAGATACAGTTATGTATAATTGCTTTGATAACTAATACACCATACTGAAATAAACATTTGTTAATATGAATATATGAAATGGTTAGTTAAACATTATCAAATTCTCAATTACTAGTTTCTTCTTAGTTTTGCTTAATTTTTCTTGTTCTTAAGGATACAGATACTATGTTTTAGGAAGATGGGTAGGTAATATACAATTATTCAAATTTTCATGGAATATTATTTCAGAACATATTCTATAACTTAGAAAATATGTTTTTGCCTCAAGGAAAAAGTATATTTTGGAGAGTTTTGGTTTTGGCCTGAGCATTCAAAATGTCACTCAAAATAAAATGGTAAGGCATTTAAACTTTAAATCAAAAATTGACATTAAAAACACATAAAATTCCAATGTCTGAATATACATATAATACGTATATATTAGCCATGATTTTCAGAAATCCATAGTTTTCAGAAAATGTGACACTATTTTAAAATATCATCTAAAAATATATGTGCTTTATTATGAATTAAATTAGCTCAACAATTACCTGCTATACATTATTTTCTATTATATTTATTTCTATATGTCACTTTGTATTATGCATTGTAGAGGGCTTGGAAATTGATTATTAAATTATCTCAACATCTTCAAAGGATTTAAGATTCAAAACTGCTAAGATATTTTCAGATAATTGTTGTGTGGACATATTAATCAGTTATCTGACATTCTTTAACAGCAATGAGCATAGATTGAAGCATTTGGATTTTTATCTGGTAATGATACATGAATATTTTAACTAGCAACTAAAAGTGTGACATTTTTGCCAATGAAAGTAGACTTAAAATTTGTAAAAAGGGGAGCATATGTTGAAATGAGTTTTAGACAGCATTGAGTTATTTGGATTTTTTAATTGCTTGCAGAAAAGGATGGTATATATAAGAAAACTGCTATTAAAAACCAACTTGCATGAACAGTTTTCAAAACAATTAAGTAAGAATTTTAAGGGTATCCTTAATTGAACAGACAACAAGGATGCACAGAGTTTTGTAAGTATATTCTATAAACATATTTAAAATGTCTAAAGGCATTGTGACTTCTTAAGAACTGAAAAGAGCACTGAGAGAGGAGTGTGATTTCTATTCAGTGTGTAGTCTAAAGCTGTACATCATATTTCCATCTATAATTTCCCTGCAGAGAGAAGCAATTCAAAGTCACCTCTCTGCTCTTCTATTGCTGTTTTTAAATGTACTCCATGTTTTCCCATTCCCAATTGAGAGACTTAAATGTGTCAGTAGCACCAAACTTGAAATTGAGGCCTAAATTTTAGGCACATGAAATTTACTGAAAAAAATCAAAGTAAAAAACATGAGCATTACTTCTAGACTACAAATATTTTAGAAGAGAAACGGAATCAGTATCTCTTAAATAAGCTTATCCCTCAATCACTGCTGTGCAAGGGATGATCATGCCACTTACTTTAATAATTTAGTATTGTCTACCACTATGAAAATATGTACACCTCTGTACAAATTGTACATTATTACACTGGGTAGAGTGAAAGATAAGATGTACACATATTTCCTGCTTTGTATTTTTTGCTCACTATTCATGATACTTTTGTCGAACAGAAATATTTAAGCAAATTTTAGTAAGTTTTTCTGACCTAATGTTGGGCTAGATTTATTTGGTAGTCAATTTCCATGGAGAAATTAGGAAAGTTATTGAAGTGATGACAATACTTTGAAGAGAGCAAGCTTTCTTCTCAGATTGTGAAGTCTAGCACAATGGGACTTCAATACTAGGGAGAATGGGGTATAAAGTACGACTGGTAGGACTATAGAATAAGTGCAAATTAACAAAATTCCCTTGTCATTCCTCCAAATACTGAAGCAATCCCACTTTGGTACTCATAGATACTGATCACTTCTTGGTGCATTGCTTAGAAAAGAATATTTTCACAAAAACAATAGTTCACTAAAATACAGATATCAGTGGGTATTATAAGAATGTATTCATTTTCATTCGACATGGGTTATTTTTTTCAACTACATTGGATTCAAAACACAGCCAGGATACCACTGCAGTACATTATGCCTTAACAAGTAAACTCAGGCACTATGGTTCATCTAACAGCAGAGACACCTTACATTACAGAAAATGCCCTTTTATGAACTAATGTAGTAGGCAATGAAGCTTAAAAATGGAAGTTAACAAATTGATATACAAATAATTGAGGAAAAAGATAAAGTAAATAATATAGAAAATGCACACTTATGCATGAAAAGAATTAAAATAGTATAGAGGAAAGTGGGGCTATACTATCCTTACTAGATAACATGGGCCCAGTTGTCTAGCCCTTACTAGGCAATGGCCTTACTAGACAAAAGGTCTAGTGCCAGCAATGTGCTATTTGTTTTGGAATTACTGGGCAATAAGGACCCATAGCTCCAAATTGTTTTAGGATATTGATAATGATATTTTTACATTTCAGTACTGGATGGGAAGACCCTAATGTTGAAGACATCATATACTTCAATCATAGAAGATGGAAAATTTTAAACTGGCAGTGGCTTAGAAGCTTCACTCTTGCTGAATAGCTTTGAATATGCTGGAAGGTGTTATGCACACTATTATAAGAAAATAACAATAAGTATCAGTCTTACTTACAGTGAACTATTATAATGACCAGTATGAACCTTATGTAGTCAGTTTTTGATTGGATTTAAGTTTTGAAATACAAGAGGAATTCCATAGCCAGGACTATTATTGGGCCAAGAAACTATAGCTAGACAGGTCACAGGCCTTAAGGGAACAACTACCACTAGTGTTCTGCTAAATGAACATTGTGTTAATCCGAGTCTTAATGACTGATTATTGTACACATAAATTAATTTGTCTTTCAGCCCTCATTAGAGAAGTTTCTATTTGTAGTTGGTGATTGACACATAACTGGACAAGATAAATAAATTAAGAGACCGCCTAGATGTTTAGCCTCAGATGCACACATCTCTTCCCTAGGCTCAGGGACAATTGCAGAAATGCTGATAGAAAATGTAATATAGAAGACTACAAAGAAACAGTGTCTTTTAGACACACTAGGGTATGAACACATGTGAACTCACAGCAGTTACCTTGGCATGGACAAGACCTTTTCAAAACCAAGCAAGAATAAATTCCAGCATGGAGGAGAGGGAATTGGGGCATGCGATCCCACCCCAAGACAAAAAAGTAGTCAGAAAATTTAGCTGCTTGTAGAAATAATCAGTTTCCTCAAATAATATAGACTTTGTTAACTTGAGCACATCCATGAAAAAATATTTGTGCAAGACAAAGGTTTATAAAGAACAGAATGAGGATAAGAACTGAATGGGTTGTAAAATGGGAGTGAGTCTGGAAAGATTTCGGGAAATGAGTCTGACTGTGATCAAAAAACATCTTATGAAATTCTCAAAAAAAATTAAAATTATATACATAGTCTTGATTTCCTGGAAATGTTCTCTTATAAAACTGTTATCAAAAAGGATAGAAGAGGACTTTCCAGCCTTTGTGAATTGACTTCGAGCTTCTGGAACTTTCTGCACCATTCCTAGGCAACCAGGAACTCAGAGAATAACTGCCAAGCCAACAATGATGCCCTGTGAAGTTTGAATTACTTCTTTCATGATCATAGATATGCTGAATGGGGAGCATTTCACCTTGACTAAAGGTCGGATAGTTTGAGCTTACTTTTACTCTTTCAAAGTTGTTGATAACAGGTGTGGCTACAAACAAGAAACCCTGGCCTATGGTGTGGTTATTGGTCTTTTGGACATTATGGGGTCCAATAGAGGTGGATCCACTTTACCCTGATCAAAGGTCAGAGAATTCAAGCCTATCCCTACTCCTTCATTTTAAAACAGGGAGTTTTGACATAGGGAGTGACTGCCTACAGGATACTTGGTCTAGGGTGTATTCACTGCATATCCTGCCCCAAACAACAGACTGCATAACTCAAAAAATAGTGGCTGATGTTTCAAGTATTGAAACATATAACTATTTTGGTTATACTTTGTGTCATGTTAAAGCAGTCTTTTGCCTTTTTCCTTCCTTTTCTGTTGGGGTATATACATAAGTGTATGGAAAATAAATGTGGACCAGATTCAGTATTCAGTATTCATTGAGTTGCCCTCCCAGTGCTATCCTATGACTGTGTTTCTTTCATATCTCTGTTCCTCCTACCTAACATTTCTAATACACATACCCTACCTTGAACATAGAAACTGCAGTGGCTGGAAGACGACAAATGTGTCACCCCAATGTGTGGCTTATGACAGTGCTATGTAAATGAATTTATACTTGTTTAACCCTTAAATCCTAAATCATCAAAATAAGAAAGTTGTGCATGTTTTCATTTCAGAAAAATATTTGTTGCATTTAATTTTTAATAAAGGTTTCATGTTGTCTACTCTGACTTTGAACTGATTATGTAGCAAAGTAAGAATTTCGGAACCTCTTGCCTTTACCTTCCATTTACAAAGATTTATAGGATGGAAGTCCATGTCAGAAAACTCCATGAACTACAGTTTTGTTTTAGCTATTTTTAATGATTAATTACAATATAGTTATCCCATGTCCATTTTGATATAATAAGAAACAATAAAGTAAGTGAACATGAATATCAAAATATAGATGAAGGTATTAAAAATTTCATCAACTTTTCAGAAAACTGAATATTTCTCTCTATTGATAATTTTTAAATAGTACAATAGTTAGCATAATGTTGGGGCCCCATAGTCATCCCACGAAAGACCACTATCCATATATGCAATTAACAAGGGGATTTATTTTCTTGAGAGTAAAGGTTCCAGCATGCAGAAGTCTGCCATTTAACACAAAGGCAAAAACAGCAACCTGAGAGAAGCTCACAGGCTCCTTTTATATATACACAGCTAAAGGAATTCTAGAAACAGGCCATTCTATCTATGATTGGCTTAGCAAGTGGCAATTGCATTAGCACATTTCTGATTGACAGCAGGGGCTCTCTGGGGCTGCAATTCTTCCATCTTTGGGCATGTATGGACAAGTTTCAGGGGGGCTAGAGTATTTGTCCCTATTTGGTCATTGCCTGGAGATACTGTTGGGCCTGGCCTAAGCTTGGTATGTGCTATTTCCTTCTTGCTGTCAGGGGCGTTGAAGATTGATTGTCCTTTGTTTGTGATCCTTACAGAAACTGCTTGCTTAGCCTCAGGAAAGTGAAAGTGAGGCCTGATCTCTGACAGAAAACTGAGGAGCCTTTTATGTTGTCTCCTTGGCTCTCTCACATAATTTATGAAATTAGTGTGTACTTGTGCATGTGTGTGTGTGTGTGTGTGTGTGTGTATTAGAAAAACAAATACAGTTTTTATCTTATATATGTTGGGGGCTTTTTAGACACTTAGGAGTAGATGATACTTTTGATGTCAATGACAGCCTGATACGTAGAGCTTGATAAAAATTATATAGGGATAATGGTAACCAACATATGAATCTTTATTAGGAAATTGGCAGTATTTTTAAATTGGTGTTGGATGCTACAATTACGTTTGCTGTGCTGTGAGATAATAAAGTAGAGAGAGGAGGATGTTAAGGTACTGAGTTAAGATACAAACACAGGCAGCTCTTTTGCATTAATTAGCAGAGACAATGAACACAAAATAGGTGCATTAACTAAGTGAGGGGAAAGTGTGACTATTAATATATCTTGGCAATATATAGTCAAAAGGACATTGCTATTGCTTTCTTTTATTAGTTTGACTATCTAGAAATCACCACTATTAATTCAGGTGGACCCTTTTTGTCACTTCCCCTAAATACTCTGAGTTTGTCCCTTTCACATTCCATTGGACTACTCGAATGCCATCTCCTTACTCATCTTTTGTGCTTACAAGCCTTCTTTATGAGATCGTGCGTGTACATGAATACACATATACATAAATACAGCTCACTTTCAGATATTATTCCCTTTAGAAAGTTTGAAAAAACGGTAGCTTAACCCAATCTTTTATTCCCTGTCTGATTCTAGGTCTGGGGTGTATTTGGGGATTTTAGGGTTTAGACTGCCGCCAAGAAGGCTGCTGCTGTTATCATACTGAGCAGCTGCTGCTGCCTCTTAAGCTCCAGATATTTCCGTAGAAGCCCTTCTAACTCTTTTAAGAGTTTGCTCAGAGAAGCAAAAGGTAAGATCAGGCTATTGCAAAGCTGCCCGTGGTATTTTATCTTGCGAGGTGACAGGTTTGCTCAAGATGAAACTCTCCAAGTCTTAAGCCAATTCAAAAAAAAAAAAGTAAGAAAGAAAAAGTTCTTAATTGTTTCTTTCTAAAACTTTTTTTCACACCGATTTTTAATTCATTTTGCTTAACTGGAATTTTATTGAGGCTGTCAGGAGCAGACTGCATGCTGGGAGTTGTATGGAACTGAAAGCATTATGTTAGCCTAAATAACAGCTGGAAAGAAACCATGGGACCTCCCACATACCCCCCCCCCCCATAGAGACGCAGACAATGGGTGGGTTATTTGACAGAGTGACAACAGCTGCCACACAGGTCTAGTCTGAAACTTTCAGGTTCCAAATAAACAGGTTTATATAGTTATCGGGGCAAAATAACTACAATATTAAGTAATATTTCTTTGTCAAATGACAAATAACATTTCCTTGTTTATTTTTTCACACCATCTTAGTCTACTCAGTTTAGAAATATTTTAATTGAAATGAATTTAATTTTAAATGTGTCCTTACTGCATATTTCACATATCACAAATTATCACCAAGTATCTGATAAATCAAATGGTGGAAAGGTCAAGATGTGTTGACCAAAAATTTGTCCTTTTCCAAATAAGGTAATATTCATCAATATATTTCTTAGACATGTGAAAATTTAATTTTTATAAGAAGGAACGGAGTTTATAAAGGCAATACAAATTGAAGTGGTACTTTTCATTTAGAATAGGGTACATTTTAAAAGAATAAAATGTGTCTACAGCTTATGGTAGCATTATGTTGTTTGACAAAACAGTAACAAGTTCCTGAGAGATGGAAACATTCCATCTTCAGGGAAGTCACTGAACAGGAAGGTGAACATATCACAGGATAGACCTCAGATAGGAAGCCCATGACAGACCAAAGTACAGATACCACCAAAGTCCAACTTTGTAGTTTTATTGGGGTTAATTACAGGAATATGGGTAGGGGTTACTTACAAGATCAAAAATGGCCCAAAGATGGCTGTATCACTAAAAGCCCACTCTGAATGGGTGACAGCCTATAAAGCTGGGGAACTTGTCACACAACGCATAGCCTGTAGGAGAAAAACAGTTTGG
The DNA here is from genome assembly GCF_000317375.1 of Microtus ochrogaster. Classification (NCBI taxonomy): domain Eukaryota; kingdom Metazoa; phylum Chordata; class Mammalia; order Rodentia; family Cricetidae; genus Microtus; species Microtus ochrogaster. The sequence goes on from NC_022027.1 coordinate 17,124,932, forward strand.
AGAATTTAATTTTTTCCACGAGGCTCTGGTGTAAATCTCTTCCCTGCATTCTGCTGATGGCTGTTGTTTCCCAGCAGCTGGTCTGGTTTCAGAATCCTCTTTGAGGCCTTGATCCTTTCAGACTTCTTGCTGTCTTTCTGACATCTTCCTTGCAGCTCTGCACCTTCCTTCTGACCAAGGGTCTCACAGAATTGACTGCCTGCTTTGGAAGGAAGGAGCCAAGTGAATATGGTCAGTTTCAGATATATAATATCAACTACTAGGCACTAATACATATTTGTTGATGCTTAGCAGGGTTTTCTTCCTTTCTTCCTTCTTAGTGGGTGTATTATACAGCGAAACATATTACGGGTACAGGTATTTTTAGCCCACTCAACAACTACTTTTCCTGGAACTACTCCGGCAAAACCAAACTGATAAGTTTCTGCACTTGCAAAAGGTCAGATCAAACTAATTAAAAACAGATAAATGCTTGTTTATTTGGTGTTACCCCTCAGCGTACTCACCAACTCCAAAAATCTGGGCCAGAAAAGTCATACAGCTGGGCTAGGCAGAAAGCATTTATAGTAGTCTCTAGGAGAGTGCTGAAGATATACCAGCCAGTTGCTGGGACCCTGCCCAAGTATGGTCAGAAGCTAAGCCCCTGGGAGGGCACTTGGGTTGGCTGGTCATGTTAGAAAGGCGGGCTGTATCAGTTGCCAGAAATGTTGAAAGGCTTCTGGTGCCATTCTTTTGTTAAGGTTTTCTCTGATTTCCAAAGCAGCTGTACCAGTTTGCACTTCCACCAGCAATGGAGTGGTGCTTTGTTTAACCCACATCCTCTCCAGAATAAGTTATCATCAGTGTTTTTGATCTTGGCATTTCTTACAGGTGTAAGATGGAATCTCAGAGTTGTTTTAATTTCCATTTCTCTGATGGTTAAGGATGCTGACCATTTCCTTAAGTGTCTTTCAGCTGTTTTAGATTCTTCTGTTGAGAGTTCTCTGTTTAGTTTTGGACCCCACTTTTTAAAACTGAATTATTTTTTCCTTTGATGAACAATTTCTTGAGTTCTTTGAGTATTTGGAGATCATTTCCTTTGTCCAATGTGGGACTGGTGAAGATTTTTTTCTTACTCTTTTGGCCATTTTGTTTTGTTCATCATGTCCTTTGTGGTGTAGGAGGATCTTTTTTCTATGTGTTGCTTTCATTGGTTGAATAAAGAAAACTACCTTGACCTTTTGATAGGGCAGCCCTTAGGTGGGCAGTGTAGACAGGACAGAATTCTGAGAAGAAGGGAAGTGTGGCAGATGCTATGATTCTCTTGCCCAAGACGGACACTGTTAGTCTCTTGCTGGTAAGCCATAATCAAGTGGTGATACTCATTAATGGAAAATGGGTTAATTAAGATGTGAGAGTTAGCCAATAACAGGATAGAGCTAATGGGCCAGGAAGTAATTTAATTAAGACAATTTCTGTGTCATTATTTCAGGGTTAAGCTAGCCAGGCGGCGGGACACAGCCCGCCACTTGTCCTACTACACCTTTGCTTTATAGAAGCTTCTCAGTTTCAGGAGGTCCCATTAGTAATTGCTCTCAGTGTCTGTGCTACTGGGGTTATATTTAGGAACTGGTCTTCTATGCCAATGTGTTCAATTCTACTTCTCAATTTCTCTTCTTTGGGGTTCAGTGTGGTTGGTTTTATGTTGAGAACTTTGATCAATTTGGACTTGAGTTTTGTGCATGGCAATAGATAAAGATCTATTTCCATTCTTCTACATGTTGATATCCAGAATATGTTTCTTTTTCCATATATTTTATTCTTTTTTATATATTTTATTCATTGTCAAAAATCAGGTGTTCATAGGTGTCTATCCTCGTCTTTGATTAGATTCCACTGGTCCTCCTGTCTGTTTTCAGGCCAAAACCAGACTGTTTTCATTACTGTAGTTCTGTAGTAGAGTTTGAAGTCAGGGATTATAATGCCTCCAAATTTTCCTTTTTTTGAACAGGATTGTTTTGGCTATCATGAGTTGTTTGGGTTTTTTTTGTTTTTGTTTTTGTTTTTTTTTTTCTATACAAAGTTGAGTATTGCTCTTTTGAGGTGTGTGAAGAAGTTTGATGAGATTTTGATCTGCATGGCATTGAATCTATAGATTGTTTTTGGTAAGATTGCCATTTTTACAATGTTAATTTTATCTAACCAAGACCATGGGAGATCTTTCCATTTTCTGGTGTCTTCTTCAATTTCTTTCTTCAAATATTTAAATTTCCTATTATATATGTCTTCCACTTATTTGGTTAGAGTTACTCAAGATATTTTATGTTATTTGTGTTTGTTGTGAAGGGTGATCTGTATGGCGATTTCTCAGAAAATTAGGAAACAGTCTACCTCAAGACCTAGCAATATCACTTTTGGATATCCCAAAGGATACTCAATCATGTCACAAAGAATGTGCTCACCTATGTTCATAGCAGCATTATTTATAACAGCCAGAACATAGAAACAACTTAAATATCTTTCAACTGAAGAATGGATAAAGAAGATACGGTGCATTTACATGATGAAGTTCTACATGCCAGAAAAAATAATGAAAGCTGCAGGCAAATGCATGGATCTAGAAAACATCATATTGAGAAAGACAAATATAATATACACTCACTCATAAGTGGCTTTTAGACACAAAGCCAAGAAAAACCCGCCTACAATTTACAGTCTCTGAGAACCTAGACAACAAAGAGGACCGTAAGAGAGACTTACATGGATTTAATCTATATGGAAAGTAGAAAAAGACAAGATCTCCTGAGTAAATTGGGAGTGTGGGAATCATGGGAGAGGGTAGGAAGAAAGGGGAGAGTAAGGCAAGGGAGGGAAGAAAAATGTAGCTCAATAAAAACAATAAAAAAAAAACGGACTTTTCTCAGTGGGATGGGGTAGGTGGAAGTAGGGCAGAAAGGGTTTCCTAGCTTTTGCGGGCAATGCCAGGAATTCCAACCAAACACAGAAAAACAAAAATAAAAACTAAGGAATGAACAGATTTTTTAGGGTACCTGCAAAGTGTACAAATCAGATTTGACTTATTTGTCAAGGCAGGAAATAGACATCAGTCTACTAAGGGCAAGGGTTGGGGAAGAATTAAGCAGTTGGTTTGGAAAGCACAATGTATATAAACATAATAGGAACAATTTCATTTCATTTCTTCCCAGCATCCATAGTGAGAGTAAAAATCTCACTGAATCTTTAGGAGAATTTGAACTTTGGTACTGCTTAGTTATTGAGATGCATAAAATGCCTAATTAGCAGATTTTTTTCATAGTCTAAAGAAGTTGATTAACATGGAATTTGTTGATGTGGTTAAAATGAGCACCTTTCCCTTGAAACAGTACAAAATGAACATGGAAGCAGAAGAACTTTGGTGGAGTCACATTGCAGCAAGTCCACTCTGTTCATTTATAGTTCCTCTCACATAGGTCCTACTGCCCATCTCAAGGCATAGGTCCATATCCTTTTCTCCTTTCGAAGAAGCATTTCTGAAGGTGAAACAAAATTATCTTCAAATTGTTTATTTGTTTTTTCTATCTTCTTTTTAAATAGAAAATACAACCATTCAATAGCTGTTTATAGCTTTATATACTCATCCTTAAAACTTTTTGTAGTTCTCATTTCCTTCTATTTCCACCATCACACAAAATCTTGGAGCATCATTTTTTCCTAATTTATATTCATTCACTTAGGTTCAGCTTGTAGGGATATAATCTTTCATTCTCACCCCAAATTCTTTTCAGTAGGTCTCAGTGTGGTATTTTGAATATAGCTAAAATTTTATCTTGCATCTATTTAAATTTTTATCCTTGGTCTCCTGATGAATACAAATTTTTTATGGTATGATACTGTTTCTAACTCAGAGACAGTGATCGTAGTGCTTCACAGAGTAGGGATTTTATCATTTTGTTTGTGTTTTCATGAATGAAGAGATCTACTGTATTGATTCATTACCTCCACCCATAATTAATTCTATGTATACAGAAGTAAGGCTCCCACATTATTCCAATGCACAATAGCCAATACTATTAATGGTAGCCTTTCACAATTTGTTATATTATAGAATTCTATTGCAGAAAGAGTTATAAAAAGAACATCTCTCAGTTTGCTACAAACCTAATTAATTGTAAGAAAGGGGAATTGTTTTATGGTATGCAGAACATTGTATGCAGAAAATGCATATAACAAGCTTTAACAAATTATTTCTTCTTATCATTTATCTGATATTTACAAACACAGATGCTATGTGCTGTGGTTAAAAATGACTTAAGAGCCAAAATAGATTAGTCTCATTTCTATCGGTATAAATAGAATTTTAAGGACAAATGATAGTTAAGAACATAGTCATTCACACAGACTTCATTGCTTCAGCACGCACCATTGCCATCAGATTATCATTTTTCCTCTAATGGACATCACATTTTAGAAACATTCTCTATGTAATACAGTTAAAGATACTTTTAAGTTTTTCATAAAAAAATGAGTTGAAGCCAGCACAAGCAAGGGCGTAAACATACACCCTCTTATATACTTTCCACACAGTCTTATTTCTGTCATGAAGAAATCAAACACATTGAGGAAAATATGAATATTTCATTAAAATTTACTACTTATAACATTTATTTAGATGCATATATTCTTTCAAAAGCAAATGGCAATAGTTAACAGTATTCCTAATTTGTGTTAATAGTATTAAATATATTTTAATATTAAACAAAATGTTTATTATTGATAGCCATTTAAATAACAAAAGTCTAATAACGGCTGTCATGTGAGCTTGTATACAGTTTTTATATCTGATCTCTAAAACTCAGAAATAAATGTTCTAAGTAGAAGGATCTTCAACAAAGTTGCCCATGTTGACCACCCCTTCAAAACAGTGACCCCAGTCCACCATATTACATTTTCTTAGCTTGATTCATTTTCAGTTATGTCATGCACTGTACTCCTTCTCATACTACACGTCTCTTAGCATTGATATTTATTACTTCTCAAACCTGCATTGTAAAGCCCACTAGGCAGCACTCTTTCTCTTTTACTTTGTGTACAGTATTCTACTTTTTTTATTTTGCCAGGATCGTAACCCCACACTCAGCAATTAAACCTTTGTAGAAATACCCCATAGACACACTGAGAAGTGTGCTTTTATGCAGATTTTTAAATACCATCAGGCCTACAATGAAATCTAAAAATGGTACTTTTATTTTATCACATTATTTTACCTGAAACTATGATGGTGGTATTGTTTTTGTTGCATGATTTTAATTAACCACATGTCTTTGTTTCATGTAATTGTAATTTATGAAAAAAAAATCTACAGTCAAATTCCAATGTCACAACACTAATTAGCAAAGGCATAGATGCTATTCTTCCTGTCTGCCCCACCCAATCAGTCTCATTCCTTTCCCTTTTAAAAATGGAGAGATAAACCCTTCAATCTGATAGAAAGCATTGTCTTAATGAATTTTATGAATTGAATGCATCCTATAAAATCTCTAATAGCGCCAGGCATTGATGTTGCAAGCCTTTGATCCCAGCACTCAGGGGGCAGAGGCAGGAAGACCTCTGTGAGTTCAAGACCAGCCAGGTCTACAAGAGCTAGCCCCAAGACAGGATCCAAAGCTACACAGAAACCCTGCCTTAGGAAGCAAACACACACACACACACACACACACACACACACACAAAAAAAAAATAACTTTAATAACATATTTAATAAATTCTTCTCATTCTCTGTTTACCTGTTCTCTCATTACATATAAAAAATTGAAAAATTGGAATTATTCCAAAAGTCTCCATAAGTGGGTTTTTGTAAGCAAGATAAGTAGGATAAATTCTTTCCAAGGGCAGAGCAACTTGAAAATACTGTGGCATCTATAATTTGTAGGTAGAGGTTTCATGGAATGAAAATAAAACTTGTTCCCAACAAGCTATACAAATAAGCAGTTTTTTTTCTACAAAGAGTTCCCATATTTCTTGACATTTGTAACTCAAGTCTGTATATACTGTTTGAGATAACAGAAACAACAGAAAATGATATTTTTCTGCATTCATTTTCAGAAAGTATACAAAAATATTTTTTATTCTTAAATGTATCCATAACAGCAATTATTTCATTTTGTGCCATTGTATATCTCTATACTACATTAGTATGCTATTGCATGCCATTGCAATTATAAGAGATCCTGGTCTACCTTCAATATTTCTCAAACTGTGAAGGATAGCATAAACTAATCATATCTAATTTCTCCCCTACAACAATGAATCATAAAAATACTATTCTTTTATTCTAGAATTTAAGAATATTCCTGACTCATTTCTGTTCATCTTAAAATGTAGAATTTCATTCACAAAGTATTTTTAGTTTTTGATTTTTATTTCTACTCAGGCATTGATAAGACAAAAATAATTACAATACAGCCTGTATTTTGTGTTTGTTGAGACTTGATTTGTGTCTGATGATATGATTTTAAGTCCCAGTCTCTGGCCTCCATCTTTGGAGGCCCTGTCCCTGTGCCCGCTAAACCTTGACCCCTCCCCAGAGGAGGGACTAAGCAGCCAGCAAAAACCTTGACAACTCTCCCAGTCTGTTTAAACTGCTCCCCAGGAAGTTCCTTCATGGGTCCCCCACACTCACCCAGTGGTTGCCTTTGTGGCTTCCTGGTTCCCCTCAAGACCACAAGAGAGCACAGAAATCTCATTAAACCTGGATATCCTTTAATTCGGTTCTTTGTCATTTGGTTTGATTGGCATTTTTGCATTGGCAGAGAGCTCACAAGTTAGGAAAATTCCTAACGATCAACTTGGAGCCAAATTTTATATACTGTTAAGAGCATATATATTTCAGATCTGTTGACTGCAATATTCTACATATATCCTTTCATCTCTTTTTATCCATAGAAATTTTTGGCTGTAAAATTTTTTTCCCATCTAATTTTAGTTTGAATCTCAATCTGAATTGGGGGAGGTATTGAAGTCTCCCACCATTATTGTTTCAGAATTTATGCTACTTTTATGTCATGTAGTGTGGGTTGTATGAAAATAGAAGGTCTAATACTTGGTTCCTAAATATTTACAATTTTTATAATTTTGAAGATTTTTTCTCACTATTAAGAGAAACTTTTCTTCCTTGCATATTCGAATTAGATTTGAGTAGAAGTCTACTTTATCATTATAAGCTTGGCTATACCTGCTTGTGTACATTTTCATTATCCACCTTTACCACATTCTCTTATGATTATTTGGGTGTCTTTGGGAGATAGTGTGCTTCTTAGAGAAAATACATAGTCTGTTCTTGTTTTGTGTGTTATTTTAATTAATTATAATCTAGTCTAGTAGGCTACACTTTTTTTTTCATCATGATCTATGGCCAATTACACTTAAAGCTTATATGGAGAATAGTTTTCTGTTTAAAGTGATTTGATGGGTGATGTTCTTTTTACTGCAATATTGGTATTTCTCTTACTTCATTTATATTAGATTTGATGCTTTTCTATATTGCTGTGTTTTACATGTTTGCTTTTTTCTTTGGTCTAGTTTGTTTATCTGGTCCATTCATGGAGTGAACACACTCATACATTCTCATGAAAAAATTGTTTTTCTCTGTCTTCCTACTTGTTTAGTATTCCTATAAATGATTATTTATAGTGCTGGATAAGTCTTCATCAATTGCATTAATTTGTGTCTGCATGAAAATATTGTATGTCTCCATCAAGTTTGATAACTTTCCATGATATAGCATTCTTACTTCACAGTTATTCATTCATGTTCAGTTTGAACATTGCCCTCTTAAGTCCTTTAGGATTTTATAGATGCTAACAAAATATCTGGAATAATTTTAATATTTCTGCTTTCATATGTTAGTTGGAATTTTTTCATGCCAGTTAAGAATATATATGCTCAAGTTCAATCTAAATAATAATGCTTAAAATGATATGGTACTAATAGATTTTCAATAACTTTCTTAACTGCTTCTATTTTATTTTGAAACTTGAAAATTAACATTTTAATATGCAATAATATTATACACATTACTCAAATTAAACCATATTATAATAATTACACATTTAGAAAACACAGATTTCTGTGGTGTAGTCTTAAATAAATTGAAGTAGAGAAAGACACATACAGAAAATTAATCATACTAATACTTACTCAAACATTCATTAAAACATTGCAAGCCCCCAAAATGAAGAAGAAAAAGAAGAGAAGAAGAAGAAGAAGAAGAAGAAGAAGAAGAAGAAGAAGAAGAAGAAGAAGAAGAAGAAGAAGAAAACTATAACTTCCCAGAACATCAGTCTAGTCTCTCAGTATACTATGCCTGTTTATACTTATGCTTTTGTGACTACTTAAAGACTCTCTCCTCTTCCTATTAACTGTCTAACATCCTAAATGAACACTATTCTACACATGACTAGCCCAGAAAAGAACCGCATCCAAAAGTCAAAGTAAGATTCTCATTGCATATCTATTGCATTATCATTTTTGATAAGTTAAAGTCATAGTATATTGAGTACAATTAATGCTCTAAAAGGTCTAGTAAAAGTACTAGTGACTAATATTTAAGTATTTGGTTTGAGCCAAGCACCACAGAGGGCATATGAATTGTAATATTACCTTAACCACTGAAAATGTTAGAAAAGGACAGAAAAAGAATAATACAGAAACAATAGGCTTGATCATAATAGAACTAATTGTAGTGGAAGGTTCATTTATAATTTCAGAATTTTTATTGGATTATATTTTCATTTGCCCTTCCCCTTAGTATTAAGCACAGCACATTCCTGCTAAGAAATCCATGAATAGATTGCACTTTAACTGATAGGGAAATGCTACCCTAGAATATTTAAACAGCTCTCTTTGAAAATTGGCTGCCTTTGTTTAATGTCAGCATTTTGTGAGCCTGCTCAGTTCCCAGAGTGACAGGAATTTTAGGAAGAAAATAGCTTCAGAGAAATAATTCAAACTCCACAAACCTGTGTCAGAGACTGTTTCAATAGTTACACTGAGGATGAAATCTTCCTTAGGTAAATTTAAATATTGTGTATACTAACAAGTGAAAATTTACTTTAGACACTTATTCAGATGTTTGTGTTGTTTAGTAGAGGAATGGGAATTCTTGGGAAAGGACAGAGGTAAACAGTATTTGTTGTCTCCAGGTGAAATAAAAGCTTGAGCCAGAAAGACTGGAGATCAATTGAAGATTCCACAGATTTCTCTCAAAGCTTGTATAATGTAGCATGAACGATAAAAACTCTGAGACAGACATTGGGGTTCAAGCTGAAGATCAGAAAAGCAAAGCAACCAGCTACCGCTCTTACTTCCACCTCAGACCAAAATGGTGATCCTGCCATCAGAAATCATCAGAATGAGGCTGACTCTGAGCTGTCTCCTGTTTTATATTCCTCTCTAGTTCTGAGATTAAAGGCGTGTACCACCAACGCCTGGCCTCTATAGCTAATTTGTATGGCTACTGGGCTTAAAGGTGTGTACCACTAATGCCTGGTCTGTATGGGTGACCAGTGTAACTATTTTACTCTCTGATCTTCGGGCAAACTTTATTTATTAAATTACAAATGAAATATCACCACAGGTTAACTTCTTCAAAGTTCTTGGAGCTTCATCTTCAATAATTATAATTAAAATGTAAATAGTAATTTTTTTTTTTGTGGAGCCAGTGTTAGGAGACTCTGGTATATATTTGTATCCCAAATAAATATTTGTGTCTTTTTATCTTGATAAGTTAGAAAAATAAACATTAAAGCTTTTAATAAATAGGAATAATAATTATACATGCAGCAAGATTTTGGATCTGATACTTATTATACCAAATAAAACAGAAGTACATAAATTCAGTTTACAATTCTGATTCCATATTTGTATAGCTTGAACATTTCTAAATTTATGTTTGTTATATAAAGTCTTTAATTCCACTAAGCTCTGTGTTTAGAAAAGACAAGCATCAGGTGTAAATTTGCCATTGGTCTATTATAGCAAGGTAGTGGGGATATTACCTGCTCAGTTGACAGCCACAGCCGCTGCTATTTGCAGCTGATAAACTCACCTGGCTCTAAGAGCAACTGACACAATTCAGAACAGCTAATCTTTTCTCTGCAAAGTTAACGTTTGCAAATTCCTGATGATCACCATCTTAGCAAAAAATTTAAAAAGAAATATCCATTAGGCATATAGACGTTTGACCTACTAAGGAGAATATGGAAATTTAAATTTTTTTCAAACTATGCCTATGGCTTCTGCCTAGATTCAAAGGATTGTATATTTTTGTCACAATATGAGATGACTGTGTCTACAGTGAAGAAAACATTCTGTATGCTTTTAGTTCATGATCACTTATTAAGTAAAACCGAAAACCCATCCACAAAGGAACATAGACATGGCAACACAGGTGACAAAAGAAGCACTTGATGTGTGACAGTAAGGTCAGTAATGGAGCACAAGAGAACATAGTTCATTTAGACAGAAATAAATACTAATATCTATGGTATGGAAAGAACTGGAAAACAGTGGGGTAGATGAGAGAGAAATTTCAATAATTCAGTTTGTGCTAGGGTAATTAGTATTGGAAAATAAGTCAGTATATGTGTAAATATCATGTGGTCTAGGGATTCACCAAAGCAATAACTGTTTTAGTTCTAAAGTCTCCACAACATCATGAGCATTCTTCAGTGGGACTGGGGAAGTGCACAGCTCAGAACAGACATCCTCAGTATTTTGAAATGCAGTCACAATCTCTCCTTTGACCTGTGTTGCTCAATTCATCTCCGTTTTCTCAATGCATATTAACTAACATGAAAAAAGATTCAAATCAGGGGTGAATGGCAACTTGTTCAAATATTAAAAACATATAAATTGAGTGAATCCTATGGGCCCAAAAAATAATTTCTGAGTTGTGCCTAAAACTGGTAATATTTTATGTGATGCAGAGAACTTATTGTAGGAAGTTTTCAGTTCTGCTGATTTCCCAAATGCACCAGGAAGTTAAACAGAGCACAGGCTATGATATGCACATTAAATCTGCATTGGTAGGATCATGGGAATTCTCACCCTGGATCAGACATATGGAAATTAAGGGATGAGCTTTCTTTATATAATTGAATTGCCCATCGAACAAATATTTCTTGACCCTTGCAAAAGTTCAGAATGTATTTTGAGCCATGGGAAAAAGTCATAGATAAAATTTAAAGCAAATTAATTCGTGCAGCACAAACTCAACATGATATTGAGATTTATCAGATTATTTTTGACCTAAAACTGTCATTCATGTTTATGTATGTATATGTATATAAATATATATCTCCATATATATTAATTATAATATATATTAATTATATCAAGTGATATCATTTCTTAACAGTTTCAGGAACTAACAGATTCTTTAAAAATTATTTGAACACATGCTCATTTTGTTTACTTTTACTCTTAGTGTGTATGTGTGAGTGTGTGTGTAATGTACGTGCCTGAGTAAGTGAGCAGCTGTGAGACCTACTTTGGGAGATATGGTTCTCATCTTTCACTTTATGGTAACCAATCTTCTCTTATTTCTATCACTATTCATTGAGGCAGGGCAATAGCACAACACAAGAAAGCGCCTGCAAACTCACAATGAATAAGCAAAATTGGCCAAAACAACCTGTCAGTGGACCAAAACTCCTAGCCAATCACAACATTCCAGCAGCAACCTCCAGTTTCAAAAGGACGAACCAAAAACCATCCTGCAGTAGCTTAATTTCCCCAACCCCATAAAAAAATCTGCAAACTTTTTGAAATAAAGAGCTTCGGTACTGGAATCTCTTGGAGTCTTTGTCATTGCCTCTGCTTCTTCTCATCTCCTGTCCCCCGGGAAACAGAGATCGCCCAACAGACAGCAGCAACAGGCCACGATAATGAATGCTGCAGTGACTAGCTTTCTCTGAGTTTTTATTGGATTCTCCTGTCTCCACCTCCCTGCTGTAGTTTTAGGATTTTTAGGTGCTTTACAATTTGTCTTGACTTTTACATGAATCTCCAGAATTCTCAAATTTGTATAAGAAGCATTATTACCTCATGAACCATCTCCATATTTTGTGGTTATTTCTTTTACATTCATTGTTTATTATTTCTTTGAAATTTTACATAGTAATCCCGTTCCCACGCCCTCCCATCCTCCAACTCCCTCCACCATACCTCCATCCAACCTTCCATATTCTCCTCAGAGAAGGTAATGCTTCCCATGGGGAGTCAACAAACCCTAGCACATTGCTTTGAGGCAGGACCAAGACCCTTCTACATTATATCTAGTTGAATAAGATAACCCTTCAAAGAGAATGAGCTCCAAAAAGACAGTTCACGCAATAGAACTAAATCCTGGCCGCACTGCCAGTGGCCTCACTGACGGTCCCAGTCATACAACTGTCATCCACATTCAGAGGGCCTAGTTGGTCCTTAGCTGGTTCCTCCACTGCCAGTGGGCTCCCATTGGATCAGGTAAGGTATCTCAGTGGGTATCCCCATCATGGTCTTGACACCT